>NW_011948412.1:20518737-20865185 GCF_000503995.2 Ceratosolen solmsi marchali | reverse complement strand
GCTGTTCCTCCTCATCCTCCACGTCGGCGGGTTCATTTTTCAACAGGCGCGCGAGGAAGGAAGAGAACCGAATTCTCGCCTTATTTGCGAATACCGCTGCTGACTTTCAAACGCACGCGTCAATGTGGCTTAGGAGTTCTTGTCCCGGTTGTCAGGATAGACTCCGCGTCATTTATAAGCAGCTCGATCCTATCGTGTGCTTAGGTTCGCACACGAGCCTTTAACGTGCGCGACCTTACTACTAAAAAAGATTTGATTAATTTTATGCCTCTCAAATTGCCGATAATTTCGATGCAAATTTTTGCAGCTCGTGGAATTCTAATGCCCAGTCTGTAATACTGGAAAGCGCACGAAACGTCTCGAGCATAATATGTTAAAGGAATAATGCAATGCGCTTATGTACCCGCGCTCGGGTAAATTCGCGAGGCTGCGTGTGTACAGATGTTGACTAAGATGAGTTTCTGGTCGTGTGGATTCCTGCGAGTGCAGATGTACGAGAACGTAATGTACCTTGTCCTGGGAGTTTCTTCGGACATTCAACAGCGCATATAACATTTACTTGATGACCGAGGAGAATGATGCACACAATTTATATTTACCTACACCGTGACCCCAAAGTAGGTGGCCATTGAGATTATCCAGTGTACTTTTACGCCTCACAATGTAAAAAGTATTCGATGATTATTGCGAATCTTCGTGGAGCACATTTTGTTTTATGCCCAATGCAATGTATTATGGCCTTGAATAGAAAAATAGAGTTTCTCTCACATATACCAAAACCTTTTCATTTACATCTGTAACTCCTATACGAAACAATCGCGCGCCATTAACTATTATGCATACTCTCTATTGTTAGTCGCGCTTGCTTTAAACGGCAAATACATGCAAATTAGTATCTTTAAAGTAATCATTACTTTATCACGCAATATTATTAAAGTAACGTTTATCTTGCGATTATCGAAATTTTCATCCTCTTCGTTAAATAAAGTTTCACTGTAGTGTCAAATCGAAAGAATTTAAGCAAGGTGAGTCATAAGGTAAACGCAGCTAAAAAATAAGTAGAATGATTCTATTAAATCATTACGTAGGTAACGTAAGTATGTAGAAAACGTTGATGTCCAATAGACTGAACGTAATTTTATGGGCTGAAATACGCCCAAAACTTCAAAGGTTATTGAAGTTAAACATCCCAATGAATGATAAGTTTTACAAGCACTCTCCTAGATGAGTTGGGATTAATAAAAAAAATTGTAGAGTGCCTTTTGCATTGAAGTAAAATGAGCGTGATAATTAGTTTATTTAATTAGCTTATTTGATCGAGAAAATGGCTTTACAATTAAAATAGTGATATATCTTTACAAATGGCTGCTCAAACAGAAAATTACTTTCCATCGACGAGATGTCATCGTTCACAAAACCTTCGAGATTCCTTAATTACTCAACCGAACTACTGATCGCTCAATTTTCCGGTCGATCCAATGAACGATTAACGACTCGCATTACTGACAGCGTCGTCGCCTCGAGCTCAATTCTACGTTGCGACCTTCGTGCCCTCTTTATCCAAGGCTGTTTGATCTGGCCGCGTCGGCGCTGACAAAGCCACCGGGGTTCAAAAACTCCCCGTACAAGGGCCTCGTTTCTTATCGTGGCCCTTAACACGCGCTGGAGAAACGAGCAACACGAAGCCCGGCGACAGCGATTCCCTCTCTCTGTCTGTCTTTCTCTCTTTCTCTCTCTTTCTCTCTGTGGCTCTGCATACAAGCGCGTGCGGTACTAGCAGCACGAGTACACGCACGCGTGGATATCCGCGATGCGGTATTTATGCGAGAGTCCGAGCTTGTGCCGCCTCTGTGTTTCTCTCATTCCTCCTCCGCCGGTCGACGTTCTTTTTCCTCGCCTTATACGCGCGCACATATCGTTTTGTTTCTCGTGCACGATGTTCCACGGCGCTCTTTGCCCCTCCCCCCTCACCTATGCGAGAATTATCGATTGGGTAAACGAATGATTAGTCGTCGCACGGCATCTTTCGACCAAAGCGGCCATTTTAATGCCTTTAATTGCCGGAGTTATGTTCCACATTTGAATGTTTCATTAACTGCATTCCGACGCTCGTGGCAAATGCGCGGTACGATTCGTTTTATATTTAAGGCAAAATAACATGTTGCTGCGTTGTTCGAACTCGCGGAATGATAAGGTCAGATTTTATACAATTAGGTTTGGGAATTAGTTAGTCGTATGGCTTTCGAAATGAAAGATCGCACAATGAAAAGTCGACGTCCGTTATTTTAACGCTTATTATCCTCGTATGGAGATACAGAAGTGCTAAATTTATCAAATTTAAGCTCATCCATTTTTCCATATAATTCCGTAAAATTTCATTTCTCAGGACTAAATGCACGCATAAATAATCTCCTTATTGGTCTGCGAGATTAATTTCGGGGCGACAAATGTAACACAAACTATTTCATGCAATTGCAGATAATGATAATACAATGTATGTTCGTAAAAGAAAAAAAAATGGGAATGCTTGAAAAATGCAAATTTGATAGTTTTAATGCGGGAACGAAAATTTCGAATGTTGTATTGGTACAGTCGAGGGCAAGATTTTTAAAGCAATAGCATATAAGGATCATCAAAGATGGTCGAGCCTTGTTAAAGTACGATGTTGACGAGCTGATATATTTTTTATTACGAAATCGTACGGGTGGGAGAAATAAATTCAAAACGAGCGCTTCTTTGTCTCTCATATGGTTGTTGTCTCGTACGGGTTTGATTTTCCCTTTTGCCATCACCTATATTTATGGTTTTAACTCGTATACATTAATTATACTTATTGAGCACCGATATAAAGGTGTCGCTCCTTTTGTTAATTCTTAAATGTATACGCATTATCATGAAGCTATTAATACACGACATTCTATCTATATTACTTGCTTTCACATTCTGCATTTTTAGCCTTCGATGTTCATTACCATACCCTACAACTTACTTTTATTTTACATTATTACAGCTTGCTTTTACTCTCTACTCATTCTCCGGCATTTTCATTTGTTATCATTACTATAATTTTCAATATCTAAATTACGGCTATATTATTCGGCTATATTCTATATAATTCTATATAACCATATTCTATTCATTCAATATCACTTTTATTTTATATCATTTTATATTGACTCTTTATTTACTGAGTATATATATATATATATATATAGATATATAGGGTAAAAAATTTTGTTAAATTTTTATTAATCGACACATCAGTTTAATAAATATTAAAAAGTTATAATATTTTATAACTTACAAATAACTTGTTGTAAGTTTAACAGAAACGTAAATTGATAAAAAGTCATTGTTAATATTTTTTTAATATAATGTAATAGTTTAGTTGTCCAATATTTCATAGAATGAATTAAATTTAATTTATGCCTTTTAAACAAATTGGGGAATCAGGATATTTTTTACGAGATATTTCAATTTTCTCAATTTATCATATGAATTCCATTTATTACTTAAGCTTCAGTTACAGAAAATTTCAGTTGATTTTCAATATTGTCAAAGTAAATGTAACGTTGCTTATCTTTGGCCGTTACATCATACATTCCCAATTTTTTATTCTATCAACTAAGCATATTTATAAGCCAAAGAGTCCTTGATATAAATTTGTTTTGCATAATAATGATAAAAAAAATTTTTTCATTAGTTATATTTTATAGGATGATAGTTAAAATAGTCTATATTTCTAGTGTTAATAGGCTTTTAAAATAACAATTTTTATCGATGCTTATTTGTTAAAATAGAACTTATTTGACATTGGTAATTACAATGATATTATTATCAGCTAGTGAAATGTAATTACATACTAATTTTAATAATGTTTTGAATAATCTATTAAATATAAATAAATCAAATCAACTATTTAGAATGGAGTGCATTAATAGAAAAATAATTACTTTAGCTTATATTTGTTGGTATTTTCGCAAATGTTATTCTGTCTAGATAATTTTTTTGTTTTTTTTTTGTTTTAAACAGCAAAGCTAGAATTATAAATTTCATTTAGAAAAAGAGCTATTGTATAAGAATGATATGTCGCTTGAATGTGACACATTAGTTAATTATTTCAGTGGCGAATAGAAACACTAAAAATGTACGAGCATTCCCGAGATAAAAATCATCAACTTATTTATACGCCATTCATTTTTCTCTCATATAAAAAGTGTATGCATAGCTAACTATGGCTAGTGGTGTTGTTGATGTTCTTGTCTCCGGCTACTTCTTTCTTCGTCACTACAATCTATCAAAGGCATTCTCTCTTGTGGGCATCAGCTGTTATTTTTCAAACGTTATTTTCATTTAATTATCGCCATCTCGGTTGAATCTGTTTTTTTTTTAATTTTAACGTAAACTATGGTGCAATGAACTTATATTAATGAATTTTCGAAAGTTCTTTTAATTATGGGATAATATAATTATGAATTAATGAGATTTTATTCAGTAACTATTTTTAAGGCGGGAGTAAGAGATTAATTTATAACAGAGAAATAGGAAAGTATAAATTATTTGAATATTGTGGCATAAACATTACATGTAATGAGAAGAATAGTTAGCACATAATAGATTAGCTGCTTCATAATGGATAATTTGCTATTTATAAGAATGATTTGGATGTATTATTAAATTTATATTTTTAATTTATAAAATTGAAGTATGTGAAAAATATATGGAAAATATACTAGTACATAGAATAAAATGAATTCATTAAGATATACTAACGTTAGGATTCAAGAACTTTTATCAAGTGTTAAAATCAATTTTTAAACCAATAAATATATAATTAATATTTATATTAGGTAAAAATAATATACTTAGAAATTGATAAATATTCTTAAATATTCTTAAATATTCTTAAAAGTTTAACAATTCACTCAATTTAACATTGAATAAATTTCTGTTTAAAAACCTATTATTTATAAAATTCTTGAAACTTTTTTTCTGATGTTTATTCTTTATATACGTTATGATTTTATATAATCTACAAAAGTGAATAAATTGTTCTAAATAAAAGTTTGATTCTATTCTATCATTTCATTTTGACGATTAAGTAAACTAATGGTAAAAGTTAAAAATAATATTCATGTGTTTATCAAAATTTTATTTTGTTATATTCTTCTAAGCTTATAAATTTATACATCAAATTTTCTATTAAATAATCAATGACTATTAGAAAATAAAAAGTAAATTTGTATATTATATAGGTTTTTAATTGTATTATTATGTTTGATAAACATTGACCAAAAATGCAAAGAAATGTAATTTTTATACTTATTGCTCTATATATTCATTGATGTAAATAACATATGAGAAACTTTAAAAAATGAAGATAAAAAGTGTTTTATTAAACGTGTAGAATCAACTCTTATTAAAGAATTATTCTGGGCAAAAATAGGTGTGGCTAAATATACACGAGGTAATCCTACAATGTCTAATTAATATACAGAATTTAAATTTCAGGAGATAAATTGAATAATATTTGAAAGCATTACAATTTCAGTTGTATGTTGTGTATATATATATATATATATAAGTTTTAATACATTAAATTAATCTACACAGTTATGATTAATAATAATAATTAATAATTAAGAATGTAAATAATTATATAATACGTTTTGTTTATTGGTATTTAAAAAAGTTGGTTAAAAAAAACTATATCAATTATCAATTGCCAATATTATTAATAATAACGACAATATTAAAAAAAACAATAATTATACTGAAATAACAAGAACAATAACAATAATAGTAATAATCTCAATTCATCTAAAAATGCAGATGCCACAAAAGATTACATCGGATAGAATTAATGTTTTATTGAAATTGTTGGTTGTGCTTTAGAGGTTATGTTATTTCTCCACCGATTCAATTGCAGACTAACACTATGCGTACTTGAATACCCCTAAAGAATAATGAATAGTAAATGCATCTTTAGCGCAGCCCTACACATGTATTCTTCGAGAAGGGTGAGTTTTCGGGAAAAGGAAACGGCATTATTACCAGCTAAGGTTAGTCTGACGGTCAGCGCTCGGTAAAGTCGCGCACAATAATGCTCCAGAAGACGATTTACAGGTGTTTAGCCAGTGGTGCGCTTAGGCTATTTCGTCTTGTCGCCGCCGTCCGCCCGAATCGAATTAACGAAATGTCGACGAATCGGTTTCGGCGGGGCCTCGAGCAGTGGGCGGTGCTTTTAACGGATCCCCACTCCCTAGAATCTTATCGAGCGCAGGTCGCGGTAGCCCCGCCCTCGTGAACCCCCCACCCCTCAATTCATCCCTACCATCGACGTCCGCAATTCTACGCACTCGTCGTCTCTCCACAATTTTTCTGACATTTTAAATGACGGCATTTCTTCATTTTTTTTTCTGGTCCTTTACAACTCTCCACCCTTTCCTGTTATTATAGGCTTGCACCATGCAAAGAAAACATTACCAAGCCAAACGAAATAATTACTTACATAAATTGCTGAAATCGATGGATATTGACTGAGTTTATGTGTATTTTACAGAATTATGAAAGTACCGTGTACAGCAAAGAAATTTGCTTTATGTTATATTTAATATTTTTATTTCGTGCTTTAGTGTTTTGACCGAATGGATTGATTATTCGCTCTTCATTAATTACTTTTCATTGATTTGTTATTATAATTACATATGAATAATTTTTCAAGCATCGTAAGATAGACACTTATTAAATAATAATTTATTATAGTCCTCGATAATTTATTAAAGTCCCCGATAATTTATTAAAGTCCTCGTGTCATTTCTTTCTATTTAATACTTAACATTTAAAATAATCTCATTTTCTAAAATTTGTTTATTATCGGTTAAATTAATTTCTATTAATTAGTAATGTACGCGTATAGTTTAATTTTATTCGTAATGAATATTTAACCATTCGCTCTTTTAAAATCTGTAAACATTCAAGAGATTATGAAAGAGATTAAATAATATTTTGTATGAACAGTATTAATAAAACAAATGGAAAAATGATAATATTGATGTTATCATAGCATTTAATATTATTATATAAAGTTTAATTGGTTCTATACAATAACAAATCAATCATATAAGAACATGATAAGCTGACGTAATGACAATCAGCTTGCTTTTCACATAATTCACAAAAAATTAATTGTATAACAAATTTTTCATTCTTATTTTTCTAATTATCAACTGGATTTTATTAATTTTTATTCACTTTTTTAACCAGTAGCTTAAATTAAGAATTTTTCTTAAATTCTTTGGAGATGAATTATGGAACTTTGTGCATTGTTTCAATTTATAAACGTATCAACCTAATTATAAATAATTATTTAAGTATAATTGTAAAATGTATTCCGAACAAAGCAAATCATATATTATAATCGGTTTAATACATTCAGCTAGTAAATAACCATATTGTAGTACAGTAGACGGTACATACAAAATCACATAATATCTTGATTTATCAACAACTAGTAGTACATTTTTATAATTATTTTTAAATATGGTAAATATTGTTTAAATATGTAATGAGTATCGTCTGCTTTTGTATTTTTATTTTTATAATAATTAAATTAATGAATTTAGGTAAATTGTATAATCCAACATTAAATTGTTATTGCAACATTATTTTATCGCATATGTCGGCAAAATCAAATGTTTTCATAGAATGAATACGTATTTTATAAACCATAGAAATAATACAAATAAAAAAATTTAAGTTCCTTTAATGATAAAAGCTTATGTATTATTAATTCCATTGTATTTCGTATTTCGGTAGAAAATCGAGAATAAATTTATGAGGCTACATTTTCTACGTAAATTGACTATAATAATAATATATTTTATGATGAAATTTAAAAAATAATATATATCAGAAATTATACTTAAAACTCGAACAATTTATAGTAAATTTAACGCTTCGACTGTAAAAATAATCAATTTTATACTATAATTGTCATTTAAAATTCGAGTCAATGTTATAAACATTAATTAACGCATTAATCTTATTCATATAGTGCAGTGCAAATATCGAAAATTCATTTAGTCAAAAAAATGAAAGAAAAAGAAACGGCAATCGCTAGATGATCCACGAGTGAAGATCCGAAATAAAATGCCGGAATCCAAAACGACGAGAAAAAAAAAAGAAATAGCGTAATCTAGCCCGTGTAGGCGATAAAGCAGCGGTGTACCCGGGAGTATATACACGCATGTTGCTGTGATAAAGAAAAATTCGCGAGATAAGGGGACAAAGGTGCCGCGCGATAAATCGAAAAGTGGTCCTCGTATCGGTGGATCGACGAGACGCACCCGCTTATCGCTTATCAGCCGCTTATCGCCGTGCACTGATTCTCCATGCTTTGGAAACTATAGGTGATGGCATGACTTTTGGGACTTTTCCCGCGAGACCGAGAACCAAAAGGAGATCGTAGGGTACGCCGCTTCTTTAATCATTTACGGATGTGTTTAATCAATATTCTTTGCGGCGGTGTGTAGAGATTTTCGAAGAGTTTCGAAATAAATGAATAGCTGCCTTTTACCGAGTACGTATTGAAGTGTCTTGCCGGAATGAAGTTTTGAATAAAACATTATCAAGCACTATTGCACCGATGGCATTGTCTGTGCGACAATTAACAGTAATTTTCAAATTTTTCAGATTTTTCGTGTTCATTTTTATTTTACAAATAATGGATTAGCAATTGATTAAATTTGCCACGGCAATTTATAGTATTTAATTTTGTAAATCATCAAATTCTTTGACCAAAGTTAAATTTATATGCTACATCAATTTTGGTGCTTAATTATTATTATTCATCATTCTACTTATTTATTATTGTCATTATAATTGTGATTTCATAAAAATCACGTTTCAATACTATCAATAGAATCAATACTAATTTAAATGAAAATCGGTATATCTATTTAACAATTCTTGACCACATTGCATATATATATATATATATATATATATATATTGTACGTAGCATATAAATATTTTAAAGGGACTTGCATTCGATTTATAATCGATAAAATATGAAAAGTCTTAAGATTAACAAGACAGGAGTCTATTGGGTAGTTATCGATTTTGTTGAGATTAATTCTTGATGTTTAATAAAGTGGGATGTCTATCGAAAAACAAAAGTCGATATACATTTTTACCAAAGAAAGTGGGTAGAAAAAGAAAATAATTATTACTTTACACACTCTTTATTAATTTCATAAACATCATCAGCATCATCGTTATCATTATCATCATTATCACTATTATTACCGTTATCATAATTATTATTATAATTGTTATTGTTATTTTTGTTACCTACGTTCTAACCGAAGTAAGGTTACACTATCCAGTGCTACTAATTGTTGTTTGATCTATTCATTTCCTATTTGTCAGCAATAAGACATATCTTGATGTTAACAAATAATCATGGAATTTCCATGCTGAAAGAAAACAATATCAAAATTATTTATTCATAAAACGTAGCGTCATGTTGATATTTCAGAAAAACAATATACCCATTAATTGTTATGCAAAAGTTTACTTGCATTGAACAAGATGTAACATAGCTCGCAAATACAATAATCCGTATTTTATTAATAGTTTATTTGAATACATCGGCTAATTAAGTGCTCGATCGGACATCCATAAGTTGAGTTTTTATAAACTTTAGAGCGCATAAATTTTAAACCCGTAGTTCCTAATGTTACTGTAACTTCATGTGACCTACGGCATGATACACTTGCAGCATTAAATGTAACTAAACGATCTACATAATCTATATTCATGAATTCGTTTAAGTATAAAAACTTTTCACCAATTCCAAAGCCTGATGAACTATCTATTGAACTTTCGCACTATTCTTTTGCCCATATAGTCGGTACTTGTTTTTTAAAAATAGTCTAACCATTTTCTCACATAATTTACATATGGCACTTGCAAAATTCATAGAACTGAGCTCTGAATGAAATAAGTTAACTTAAGAAATTAAAGTTTCGCGTTCTTCACGGGTCACGTTATAGCATAGTAGAAGACAATGGACAAAGTCGATCTAATGTTTGCACAAATAATTGTTTCTACAGAGGGTAGGAGCTCGCTGTGCGTCGGCTGCGGGGGTCGCATTCACGACCAGTGGATCCTGAGGGTAGCCCCGGACCTCGAGTGGCACGCAGCATGCCTCAAGTGCGCCGCCTGTCAGCAATTCCTTGACGAGAGCTGCACCTGCTTCGTGCGCGATGGCAAGACATATTGCAAGGACGACTACGTTAGGTAAGGATTACCAATCAATTGGTCCTGCAAGTAACTACCTTCACAAGGCCTTGCAATAGGGCTCGAAACGCTCGTCGAGCTACGAGTCCCGATCCTACAAATATTACCAGCGGTCCTGTCAATAGTCAATTGCTTTCGGCTAATCCATAATTATCTCTCTCAGTAACCTTATTTATCCACTTTTTCATCTCCAATAGCGTCTTCCATCGCCAATTTGGCTTGGGTTGTGCAAATATTCTGAGTTTCCTTTCCATTCGAGGCTATTGTATCTTTGTGATCTAGCTTTTTATGTGTGCAATATTAGTTTTAGAAATACATGTACGCGCAATAAAAAATTTGCGATTGTGAAATCGACTGCCAGTGACGTCGTGACCGCACGACCGCGCATTCGCAACAACAAAGCCAAACAAACATTGCAGTTTTCATTTGCACGTCGCCGTGCCTTCTCTTATCCAATTAAACAAAAACGTAGACTCAACACGCTTAGCCACAGCTTGCAGTTTCGATGTGTTCACTCCACGAAATTACATCCGCGAAACATATAGATGAAAAAGGTAGACAAGGAGGCAGACATTACCAGACTATCCTAAAAGTTTATTATTATTTGAACAATGAGATTATTCGTTCAAGATTGTTCATTCGGCCGAGACTTTTTCCGATCGAGCTGCATTAGTCGCCTTTATTCGGTTAAGTTAAAAAGGGACGATGTAGGGTGGCCTGAGGCGTAGCTTTTTTCAAACGTCCTCACATCCGGATGCCATGCGCGAGGAATTTTTTGTTCCACGACGGAAATGTTTGCGATCGCAACGCCACGGACCCGATGCTGTCTTACTCTAGGTCGTGCTAGACATTTAAAAATACGCGTCGAATCCGAGTTTAAGAATACGAACTTCTTGAATCACGCGAGAATAGACACGCTCGCGTGTTTTTAAATTCGCAAATAATTCGCATCGAGTTTTAATGGATCATTTTAAAGGGCATTAATTCCTGAAGCAAAGCGAGCATAGCGCACTTTATAAAGCGGTCTCTTCACTTACATTTTCAGGATATTATCACGTACAATTCTGTAGATTTGTATGAACTAAATCTCAGATTAAATCGTATTCTCAACCGCATAATACCCACTTTTCTTTGCGGCAACGAGATGCGCTTTCGGTAAACGCTTCTCGGATTCGCGATGATTAATAGGTTAAACGCAAGAGAGAAAACACGTAGATGAAGTGTGTCGGTGAAGAGTTCACATACCCATTTCATCAAACGCGTTTTAATTATGTAATGCAGATCTTGGCTGAAAATATAAATTCATAGATTCCAAAATTAGTAGGTATACGTTATATCGTATCGCTTATCGGGGTAGTAGTCTTGTCCCATTACGATATTGCCGGAATTAATTTGACAATTGCTCGTCCAGACTCTTCGGCACAAAATGCGACAAGTGCCGACTGTCATTCAACAAGAACGACTTCGTGATGCGCGCCAAGACGAAGATCTACCACCTGGAGTGCTTTCGATGCTCGGCGTGCATGCGCCAACTGGTGCCGGGCGACGAGTTCGCCCTAAGGTCCGACGGCTTGTTCTGCCGGCACGATCACGATGCCCTCGAGGGCGAGAAGCTCTGCGGGGGTGGCGTCGCCACGACTATCGCCGGCAACGAGAACAACAACAATGCCAACCTCACCAACAATAATCACCATCTGCACCCTAACGACGGCTCGCTGTCGGGTAAGTTATACTCGAGCCATTTATGTCTTTGTTTTTCAGCCCCTCTCATTCCTCACTGAATCGGACCTTATCGCTACAAAGGCTGGATATTTTTGCATTAAAAGTGGCTAATTGATGCACCGATTTTTTTTTAGCACTATTTTCTTTTATGCTCCGAATTTTTTCCTTTTAATAAAAATAAATCGAGTACCGTTAAACGAGAACGTAAGTCGTTAGAACGTTTATCGTTGTGCTTCTTTGAGTATGATAGGTTCGCGTTCATTAACGTTACGTTCATAACTCTTAGCATGAAATGATTGATTAGGACAGTATTAAAAAGTGCCTTTATCGACAATGTAAATTACTTAATCTTTTTCATACTAGCTGCCAACAAGAATTTCCATGCCTTTTCAGTTTCCCCAACATCGGAATTTTGAATATTTGAATCAGTATAATAGATAAATAAATGTCGTAATTATAAAGCTTATAATTTACGTAATTACACTTTAAACGTAAACACTTGAAAAGCATAGCATAACAGACCTGCGTATGTCTTATCTCGTACTTCATTTTTCCTTGCATCGTCTAAATATAGTTCATTTTCATTAATTTTTTGAAATTCCTCTTTAAAAGTGGCGTAAAAAATTAATCGCACAAAGACGTCTCCGTCGCAACATCGACGTGCCCACGAAAGTCTAGAAAAGTATCTCATTATTCTCGAATGCTAAACCGCGTGTGAAAACCAAAGAACAAGAAACATCCGTTCGCCCTTGATTTTCGCGGCTTTAATTCAGGCCGGATATATTCCATCGACTAGTGCGAAAACAGACGAACTTAGAGACAAAGGAACGGGGCGTTACTCGTTACTAAACTATTAATGCTCAGCGATTAGTCCCGTGGGTAGTCCCCCCCCCCTATCTGACGCCTCATCCCTCCTCTTGCCACCAATCTCACACCGGCCCACCCCCTTCCTCCCACCCAACTCCCACCAATCCCCCCGGACAGAGTAAATAAATATCTCGCGCCTATGCAAATACTCTGGGATTACGAGTCAGGTGTTGATAATTGAAGCGATTATAGCCGTACGATCTTGACCAGCGAAATACCCCGTCGAGGATTAGTGCCCGTCATAGTTACTGTACTCTCTACGTTACTTCATCCCTCGTTGGGCCTTTGATGTCGCGCGCCTAATTGACTTCTGGCTTAATGTGACGCACACATGTCTCCTTCGCTAATGGTTGACGTAGACTCTATATTACCTTGCGATAAACCCGCTAGTTTATCCAAAACCCTGGGTGATTTTGACGCGTCGTACTGCTAGGTTAGGTCACACGGGCTTGAGAAATGAAATTTATCTTTCTAGGTAGTCAAACAGAATGCTTTGTTGAAAGAATCACGAGCAATAGTAATTGGAGATAACCAGATATTATAGAATTAAAAAATAATAGAGATTAGATAGATATTATCGTACATTAAACGAAATATTCTTACATATTTGTACATTCTTGCAGAAGAAGGGAGTGAGAGAGAGAGAGAGAGAGTGAGAGAGAGAGAGAGAGAGAGAGAGAGAGAGAGACAGACAGACAGACAGACAGTTTCATAGTCTCATGACACTTTTTGCTAAACAATAAAGCTACAATTTTACATTATATCACTTCTTAATTCTTATATAATTCAAATTTCAATTATATCATGATTCTTTCACGTCTTTAATTACACTTAACAGATTTAAAAAGTAAAAACAAATATATTTTGCGGAAGAAATTTTTTTTAAAGACTCGAGTAATTAATATTATTTGTTTATAATGTAATATATGGTAATTTTTGAGCCAAATTAATTGTATTTGTAAAAATTATAATTTATCCACTCTAAATATAATTTTATAATCTATTCTTATTATTTCATTTTTAGCAGATATTATTATTCTCTAACAATTAAACACTAAAGTAATAGCGATGAAAGTAATAAAGTATGGATTAAAAAATAGTAATAATTTATGATTATTTTAGCAGTATAATGTTTATAATACAATTGATTTATAATTATAATTAGTTAATGAATACGTGCATATTATATCTATTTGCGTTCACATACAAACACGTATGTATAATCCAGTGATAAATTCGTTTATGCCAGCCAATACCCTATACATTTAATATACTATTCACCAATGATAAATTATGAGTAATGTCGATAAATCGTGAATTTGTCGTGTATTCCTTGGTTTTCGAAAATCTCTATCGGTGATATTTTTCACGCACATAGTCTGGCTTTATCGTATAAAATTTCACAGGATCTTTCATAAAAAAGATCTCAAGATTTGCTGAGGAAAACATTCGTCTCGCATTATAACAAACGGCTTCTCATTTGAAATTCCTCGAAGATCGCTGCTAATTTTTACTATAAACCAACTTGCTGGTCACACGGATGTTGTCCGAGCGGCATTCAGTAGCCGACGAAGCTTACAGCTAATTCACACGTCTGGTCGGCTTTTTCTCTGTATTTACGATTTGAGGAAACCTACGCGATCCGCCACCTTATTAAATCAGAGCCCAATGTCGCTCCTGTATTCCTCAAAGAGAATTTTTTCGACCGATTTCCATTTCCTTTGTACGACGAAGGCCATTGCAGCTTTCTGAATAATTAAAGCTGCGCTTGGTGTAAGGAGGAAGATAACGCGGGAAGGGCGAAGACGAGGGGGGAGTGGGAAGGGATGGAGGGCGTAAGGGTTTCTCTCCTTGCCATCAAAGTAGAATATTAATAAACGATGGATGAATATTAATCGGGTGCAGAGCACCAGATTACTCGAGAAGTCTCTCCTTATCAATAATTCCGGGCTAATTTCCAGAGTGTGTCAATTCACAATAGGGGGAATCGACACATTTATACATTTCCATTCAATCGAACATTCTAATTGGAAGCCGTGCGAGGTTTGGAATACCGCGCGCCGAAAGAAGAAGCGGAACGGTCGAGGAGAGCGAGCCAGCCAGCAGGGAAAGACCGGAATTTCATGGCTACGCGGGAATAATAATTGAGACGGATCACAGTCCGGTTGGTCGATAGTGGCAGCGAGGTGTCAAATGTAACACACTCCTGCCAATTATCGTGACACAAAGGGACGCGCGTCGGCTTTTTTCTCCCCTGTCTCTCATCTTTCTTTCCTCTCCGTCGGCTTTAATAATCTCCCTGCCGACGCGCGTTACGCATGCGTCGCGCGGCCAGTGTATGCATTATGTTTTATTGACGGCGGCGCGAGTTGTTGCGCTACCTGATTTTGAAGATGTTTGGCAAGTATGAAGGCCCGGAAGGCAGGGACGAGCCTCTACGAGTCTCAAGTTCGCGTAATATTTCCAATTACTGCGGTATTTAAATTTTAAATGATTTATAATGAAAAATGAGGAAAAGGTAGGACGATGTACCATGGTTATGTAACAATTAATGTGCGGTCTTACGTTATTTATCATATTGATACAGCTTGTTTCGGAAAAATTGCTTTAAGTATTTGTCAATGATAAAATCGACCATATTTAATCTTCTCTTTAGCTTAAGTGTAAGATTTTTATCTATTTCACTTGTTACGAATTATCGCCTTGTCATCCTTCCGTCCGTTTCGGCATTATCGTAAGACAAATTTACAAAGCTTATGCGTCAACTTGGCCATTTTGGTCCCCAAGACCGACTATAATGTACACTTTGAGCAGCCAACTGTGATTTCTATTTTTCTAACAATGTGAAAAATAGTCATCGAGCATAAATTACTGTAGCAAACATTTGACGACGGCTAGCTTCTTGTATTATTATAAACTACAAATATTTTTCCATTATTTTAAACTACTAAAGACATTCTCGGATTTACTATTTTCGAATTTCGATACACATCCGCGCGCTCATTCTCGCTCAAGCACACGCGCTCACGCCAAAGAGTATAAGTAAAATACACGATACTGTAATTTTTAATTATTAAAATTTAATAGAGCAGTAAAATATTTTATCGTTAACAGGTCAGCCCGCGCGTACATACACGAACACACACACACACACACACACACACACCTGCGAGACGCATTTAATTTATCATTGTAACATGTTCTTGAAGAATATTACTTTTATCACAATGAAGAATCATTGTGCATTTAATTATTATATCCATAAATAAACATTTTGCTCATTTTTTAATCTTCCAAACAATATGCGATATTTGCGGATTGTTGTTATTTAAATTATATGAATGTGCGATCAAACTGTATAACTGCATACAAATGCAACATTATGACTTAAAATGATTCACGGAAATAAGATGTGGGAAACTCATATCAAGTGTTTTTTATGTCATCATTAGATTCATGTTGGAAAATGTGAAGATCAGCCATATTGCGATACGTACGACGCGACAAATTTTTCTTATCGACAATGAGCGAAATTGTGTGGGGTGGGGATAATGGGGGGGGGGGGATAATTGGAGTTGGAATTGAGAAAAAATGAAGGTCCAAGAGAGAATTCAGGGTGGCAAAATACTTCAAAGTGCGCCGCCATTCAAAGTGAACCGCTTAGCCCCCACATACGTATCCAACCTTCAAATTTGCTTCTTCGCATGATGCGAAAGAAAAGAGAGGGGGCAGCTGTAATACCGTAGTCGAATCACACAGACGCTTCTCATCTTCTGAATATCAGATTTTCAAGCCAGTCGGAAGTTCATTGCACTTGTTAACTTGCCCCGGTGTCTACTCCCGGAATTCGGTTACGCACCTCTACACGATCACGACGATTCACTCGCATTAACAACTATCCAATGCAGTTTGATTACTTTGATTTTTAATACGGTGCACTAATCGAATTTAATCTTTGATTATTCTCATTATCCATTATCGACTTTGACTCGATTAATTTTTATCGACATTTTTCTATCTCTTTTTTTCGTATATTTTCATTCGGTTTTACGCTTTCCCTTACGTCCACGAGCTGAAAATGATTATTTAGGCGCTACTCTTGAAACAACGATGGTCTGAAGTTCATTAATATCATTAATATCTCATTGTTAGCGTACATTTGCTCGTTAATCCTGATGCCGCGCACAAAATTTTAAAACTTTTTATTATTCTGAAATTGTACCGAAAGTATCTTTCTTGGATTGGATTTTTGTAATAATAATTGATAAGACGTTGTCTTATCAATCAAAATATTAAACTAGCAAAATATGCATTGCGACGAATAGAATGGAGTGCCGTTCGCTCGTTAATCAAATAAGTAGTTTGTTAGCTGAAACTCGATGTGTACAAATCTCACATAAGCCAATATGCAAATACATGTTATTTTAAGCACAAACTTTTTCGAAATTGATTCGAACGATAATGCATGCATCGGGACTCGATCTTAGTATTAAAACGGACAACATTCCATTAAAAATAAATACGATGAGTACTTAATGAACTACCAGTGCTTAATTATTCATCTGCATAACGAAGTTAATGGCTTTAAAGTCTTTTCCGATATTCGAAACGAGTTCAAAATTTTAACGTCAATATGTTTTTATACAACTAGACATCGCAACAACGCATTGTCGAGTGGATCGCAGCGTACAGCGTTCCACCAATAACTGAAATGTCGCGACGCCGTCGAAGTGGCCAAACTAACCGCCGTTGCTCGTTAAAATACAAATGGACAACAATGGACCGAGCGGACGTTCGAGTACCATTTTAGCCATTCGACTGTTTAGTCATCTGACCTGGTGGAAGCCCACGGTACGCCTTGACCAAGGGAGCAAATAAAATCCGGGGCCTATTTCGGCGTCCTAAGCAAATAGTCCGAGTTGTTCTCTCTTCACGGTCGTGGCATCTTTTCTCAAAAGGCCCTCGAGGAAGCGCGGAAAAAGCGAGAATTGTTAACGGAACAGCGACTAGGACTCGAGCGAGATTTTACGAATTCTCGAGGGGTTTGGAATTTTCGTGGTCTCGCAACGCGATGGCTTATACCTTGGAAATAGATGTAAGAGAGAGAGATAAGGTCTTAACCTTTCTTGATGGATAATTAAGGGCCTGCCCTTTCTATCTCAAACGCTTCCCTTCGTCGTTAATTCCGGTCGGAGCTAGGGAAAGTCGTGATTAATAAGAGGCAAGCCTCATTCAAGCCCATTGGTTCGCTAAGCTCAATATGCAATCAAATTGCAAAAATGCAATAATAATGGTATAATAAAAAAGTGTTTGTTTAACGAGGGGCTGGAACGGCATCGAGCGTCAATCAAACTTCAGCGAGTTTTAATATATTAGACGATTGTACTTTCAAACGTAAATCGCGAATGCACGGGACGAATTTTTTCAAACGTAGCCAATCGCAAAGACCAGCTTTTGCCCTTAATTATTTAATGCGAGCATCGATACATAATCCCGATAGCTCAGATGTGAGATTTGCCCACTTTGGGCAATCCCCATGAAAGGAATAGAAAAGGGACCGAAGGCCCGGTAAACTAAAGCGACTTTGTGTAACGACATTGCAGACTCGGGCTCGGAAAGCGGCTCGCACAAGACGGTGGGCGGTAGCCGGAGCACCGCCGGTCACAAGGGCGGCGGCTCCGACGGCAAGCCAACGCGCGTGCGCACAGTCCTGAACGAGAAGCAGCTCCATACCCTGCGCACCTGTTACGCAGCCAATCCCCGCCCGGACGCTCTCATGAAGGAGCAGCTCGTCGAGATGACGGGCTTGAGTCCGCGCGTCATCAGGGTCTGGTTTCAGAACAAGCGCTGCAAGGACAAGAAGAAGACCATCGCCATGAAGCAACAGATGCAGCAAGAGAAGGTATGTCGTCGAAGAGTGATCTGCTGTAATTTTTAGTTTGTGCCTCGATGCTCATAGTACGTGCGTAATGGTGGATCGATCGCATAATGCTCTCCTGCACTGCTCGTCCATGTTGCTTTTTTTCGACTGCTCGTGGACTTGAGCACGTACCGTCGCGTAACACCCCGGGTGTGTTAATTAATGTTGCCGCGTCAAGTATTATGAGCATCCAAAGCCTACTGCTGGAATTCGAAAAAATAGTCTGGCTACTCAGTGCAAGAAAGACACTGACGAATCGAAGTATTTCCCGTTTCAGGACGGGCGGAAATTGGGTTTCGGTGGTATGCACGGTATTCCCATGGTCGCCAGCAGTCCTGTACGGCACGAGAGTCCCATTGGTATGACTCCCCTCGAGGTGCAGGCGTACCAGCCGCCCTGGAAGGCCCTGTCCGACTTCGCACTACACACCGACCTGGACAGACTCGATCCGAACGCGCCTTCCTTCCACCACTTGGTCTCTCAGGTAATGCTCCGCTCTCAATACCCAGTGCTTTGTTTTTCCTCGATTATGAAAGAATTATCACTACGGTTAATCAAAATCTATACTAACTTATTCGTCTCGGCTTTAGTGAAATTAGCAATTGGCACATGCGTGAGAATGAACACTGGCGAGCGATGACGAACGATGTTTGAAAACTGCTTGTAAATAATTCTATCTCTAGAGTAATAATGGAATTACTTTCTATACATTACATATAAATTACGTTTATATTTTCGTCAATCTTTGCTTCGTCGTGAAATCATGGCGTGAGTCACATCACAGTTGTAAATTATTATCGGATGTAGTGAATGATCGAACGTTTAATGTGTTTCCAAAGCGGCTGGGGGAAGACGATCAGAGTTTTCGAGTGCAGAAATTCAATATAAGCGAGGGCAAGATGAGGAGTGTAGTTCTTAAAGGGAGTGAGAGTTTAAAGGCACACATTACCTAAAATAAGCATGAATTCTAATTAATATATAAGCAGAGCTGATAACTTTGAAAAATTATTATATATTCTTTGATGCTAAGTCAATAACTATTATACAATTAAGCGAGATGACAGTGAAAAATATAATTATTGTTTCCTCGGAACTTTAAAATACATTAAATATCATCGATTAAAAATTTACAAATATTGTATTTAAATTTCAATTAGAATTCAGGATAACTTCGAATGATGCTATTGCATCATAATACTCCACGTAGTTATACGCGTGAGCCGTCATTCAGGATTTGGCAATCGTTAATTCCAATATACTTAGCACCCAAACACACTTTTATATCTAATTAATCAAATAATTATTAACCGATCGTGCCTTACTTTTAGATGATTAATAACAAATGGCACGGCGAACGGTTTATATCGCCTTTTCCAATGCAAAGTACATAATAAGACAAGCGGAGTAAGCAATTAACTTTACCATTTAACTGACAAATTTTTCTTCTAGATGCACGGCTACGATATGCACGGCGGTGGACCACCTCAGTTACCACCCCCGGGGATGATGGGTGGGCCGATGGGCGAAGCCGGGGGTGGTGGCCCTCTACCACCACCTGGACCCCACCATCCGGGCGGGGGTAATGGACCCGGATCTGGGCCCGATATGGGCCAACATCCCGACAGTACCGATAGCTATGTGACTTATCTGGAGAGCGACAGCGACTCGCTTCACCACGACACCGGCAGCCCCTAGTGTCGATCCCTCGATCTTTAGGTGCCTTCGGCTCCCGCCCTACCCCGCCATAGATGACAACGATGACCGTTAGCTGGATAAGCCTCGTCGCGTGCATTAAGCATGAGCGACGTGACGAAGCGAGTACTGCGAAGCAAGGATCGTCGGTAATAACGGAGCATTCTACTTGACCGACCGTATATTAGTTACCCGAAGGTTATCGTTTCTCGGCTAGAGCGTACCGTGCGAATTTCGACGAAGTCACGCGCTAGGTCGTTTCATCGTTTGATTTTCCACGATGAAAAGTGTCTTTAGAGAACAAAGTAAGGACTAGATATGCTTCGGACTACTCACCACATTATTGGTAATTGAAATAAGCGATGTGACAATTTTACAGACAAACTTAGAGAAATAAAGTAAGGACATTTTTAAACCGTCATAAATTTATGGTCGGTAAAATAGACACATGAAAATATAAATTCAATAAGATGCGTTGAATAATTGCTAATTTACTCGTTTGCAAGTGTCTATTTTCATTAAATAATAGTTCATTAAATCATTAAATATGGCTTATCTTTTTTAGAATTTTTAGAACATTGCAATTGATAATTATTTGTGAAACGATATAATCTATTCCGATTTTGCCGACTAATCAGCATCTTAGAAATGTATGTTTTACTTGAGTTTATGAAATTATTATGTATTAAAGAATTTCGAGAAAATTGGAGTAAATGAAAGAAAAAACATTATTACCAAGTAAATGTGCAAAGGTTTCATTTTGAAAATGTTCAAATTTCTCATAAAATGCTCGCGTTTGTCGGTATTTTCAGATTTAGATCAGTGTCAAGAGAATTTTATATAATTTAATAATCCGTCAAAATTGTAATCTCGTTTCAATCCTCCAGTGATTGGAAAAATCAATAATCAAGTTTTTAAGAAAAGATCTTACAGCTAGGTCATGTAAAAAAATTATGCATTGATTTGAGATCTTTTATGAAATTATGCGATTTGTTAATTAGAGTAAATTTAATGTTGTTATTAAAAATTTTCGCCTTAATGAGTTGTTGCTCATTGTTTAATTTATAATGTGTTTTTTTTTTCTTTTTTTTTAATACAAATTCTTATATTATAAAATTCTTTTGTTTTTAATATAAATATTTTATTTCACAACTTGTAAATTAAGTGTAACGAGTAAAATTTTGAGAGGTACTCTTTATCCGATTTAAAATGGTTGCATTTATCTAAATTAAGTGGTGATTATTTCAATGGAACTCACTGAAAAATAATATAATGGCCAATACAATGTTTAAAACTCTACTTGTATATATTCTTAATAATACAAGTGAACATTTTAAGCAATAAAATGAGTTTTATTTTAGCTTATCCGACGGAAATAATAGTACAATAAAATAGCACCACTAAATTTTTATCAGTAAAATTGTTTGAATTTATTTAATTTTTTTGAAATCCTGTGACTAAATATTCGTGGTATAATTCCAAAACAAAATGAAAATGTCACTTCAATGCTGAGTAACCGTTGCCTTTCAAATTATTAAAAACTCACTGCTCGTTTGTTAATTAATTGTTCATTACTTTATAGTCATGAAAATCGTTGTCCCTCACCTGTGGAACATTGTACATACGAAACATACGAAAGAAAATGTATATAAATGTTTTATTCGAGGATTGGTGTGTCAACGAAGTTGAAGAATAAAGTGTTTGCTCAATATAGAGGACGGAAAATGATGGCAGATATCTGAACGTAATGAGAGATACTGTCGCGTTAAAAGTATTTTAGTATTTTCGCTGTACGCCGTGAAAGATACATTCGACTCTGAACCATTTACGTACTGAACTGTCTGAGGCAAATCGTAAGCAGAGCAAATACCAAAGCAAACGCATCGAAATTTTGTAAATAGATGCATACGTGTGAACATTGGGAAATTCGTGACTCGATCAGAGCAAAAGGTAGAAAGCAGATATTGCGATGACGCCTCCTCTAGTACTGTATATTGCGCGATGGGTGCAACATTGTCGTCTTAGGTAAAGTTTTCCGAATTGACAAGAGTGACTTCGGAATTTGTATAATATTTCTATACAGGCACAGTGTACGTAATAATAAACAAACAAAAAAAAAAAAAAAAAATTCGAAATGGATTAGATTGTTACCACCTGATTTATAACTCCTTTATCCAAATACTTTCTGACGCTCACCATTGATTGATACATATCACTGTTGTATTTAGCTTTATTTTTAATAAAATTCAATAAAAGTTCCATGTCTTATTAATACATTAATTAAAAATTATTATATTTAATGAGTTGACATAAAGTATTTATTGCTTGAGTTTTTATATAAATTTAATTTTAATTTTTAGTATTTTCGTCATTATTTAAAATATCATTATTATTTTATTACCTTCTGTATTATTTGCGCGCTATTACTTGTGTTAATTTGCTTTCCCTCTACTATTTCTTTTGAAGCTCACAAATACATTTCGACGATCGCTCAATGGCTTAACACATACCCTCTTCAAATGTATGAATAATTATAAGTTTTACATAATTTGAAATATTAAATAATATTACAAAATATAAGAACGAATACTCTGTATGCTGATATTTCTCGTGGAATACAATTTAACAGCCTATCTCACTCAGTTCATTATGAAATTATCTAATGTAATTTAAAGAAAGATCTTAAACTGAAAAAAATAATGCAAAAGAAATAAAAGACGAATTTAGATAAGTATAAATCTTAAATCATTAAATAAATAAATTAATATTCACCTATTATAAATAAAGTTTAACTCGTGTCAAAAAATAGCATTGAAAAATAATAAAAAATATCGTCACACTTTTCGATATCATTTAATGAAAAAATAGAAAGGAAAAAGTTAAAATTTTTTAAATTCATAAAGAATGTAGTAATAAAAATGTAATGCAGGATGTAGATATCAGTCACTATGCAGCATCAAGTACCAAGTACTTTGAATCTCGATATAAACTATGGGGACATTTGCGTCAAAGAAGTACCACACGTACACAAGCTATATGTCAGGTTGCAGTATACAGGGCGAATTTGATAATGACGTCATACGTAATACGTGATTGCGTTGAGAGCTACTCGGACTCGCATATGCACTCGAATCTGGTAATATATACTTCATTATTTCATTGCATGGCGTCCACTTGTTCAAGTTCTTTAACATTGATTCCAATGATGTAAAGGCTAACAACCCTCATTACCCTTAAATACTATAATATTGTACCTAAAACAAACTGATTTACAGCTATAAATTAAACAAATTTAACACGAGCTTATATTACAGCTCATTGATGTTATATGATATTGAATATAGACTAAAATATATCAATAAATTCATAATTATATACTTAGTTAACTAATAATTAATTTTGATCATTTAGATATTTTCAAAAATGAATACTGTAAGTATTTCATTGTTATTGTTGTTATATCTATAAATTGTACAAATGATCATACTATAATATTATTAGTAATTCTAATAAATAGTTGTGGGGTTTGATATTTGAAATGTATCTTTATTCATAATATTCATAATAAAAATTATGAAATTGTAAAGTGTAAAATTTCCAAAAGTTCAAATCTATCAAATTATCTTTTAAGGAAAGTGGTTGTTTTCTAACAATGAAATAGTGTACTTGGCTAATTTACGAATTATGATACTGTATGAATAAATTTGATTGTACTACTAATAATAATAATAATAATAATAATAGATAATTAATTAAATAGATCGGAATAACTAGGCGGTATAACTAGAATATTAAAATGAGGTTCATGAAAAAAATAATAAAGAGCTTAGGGCATGAAATTAAAACAAAAATAATTTGATGTGAAAAGAACAAGATCAAGAGAAAAAATATAAATACATTTACATGGAGTAAAGGGCGACCGATAAACACAAGTGATTATTATTTTTTAAATTTTTGTTCGCTACATATGAAGTAAAACGCTTCTAAAAAGTGGGTGTAAGACTAGTGCCTGTAAAAAAATTATCGATAAATTGGCTACGGATTTCAAATTATAAAAGGATGTAGGCTTAGAGGATATATTGCATTTATTTAAATTGTATTTATTTCAGGATATCGTAGAAATAAATATAACTGAAGTCTTGAAATAGACGTGAGCCATTACACGTTTGGTGTGGGATAACAAATCTCATTAATTCGTTAAGAAAATCTTTGCTCAATCTTTCTTATTCTGCATAAATTAAAAACCATAAATTACCATAATATTAATTAAAAAATAGCGAAGCAAAAACGTCTTACAAAAATGAAAGATATAAGAAAAATAAAGGTCGGCAACTTGAAGTGTCCGATAAGATTTTAATGCTCTAATGCATAACTATTTTAAGACACTTTTCATCGGGGCTCATTCTCGCATGATTAATTACATAAATAATTCTTTACGCATTAAAAGTAATTATTCAATCCATTTTTTTAACTTTGCAATCCATTTTAACTTTGCACTTTGTAACTTTACTGCTTCAATTAAAAAAAATTTCGTTCAGATTAGAGTACCACGAGATAGATATCTTTTTGACTGATCACAGGCTTTAAACATGATAATAATAGCACATATTACATTTACAGAATTTCTATCGATACATACACAATTTCTATCGATTGCTTTAACTTTTGAATTACGGAGCTGCACTTTAATTCCAGTCCAGCTATTCTCTCCATCGACTCATCGTTCCTTTTAAAATCTCCATGACTTCTTAAACGACTGGATAAATAATTAATCACCGTACGGACTATTCAATTTCGCTATTCGCATCTATTTTGTTCTACCAGCTTTCGAAGCACGCGCCACTTATACTTCGCGAATCCTTACGTAAGTGACGCTACTGAGCTGCTATACGCTTTCCAGTAACTTTCGAGTCTTTGCTTCTTATTGTCATGCCGCGCGCTTATTGGATAATTATTGATTGTGTGATGTGCCGTGCGTCCGAATGTGGCCTCATGCGTGTAAACTAATTCCTCGCGGAGGTTCGGTGTTGTATTAAAAATTTCTTTTTAATATGGGCGTCTAATATATGTTCTCGATAATAATACGCAAACAGCCTTGAGTTATTTATAAATAAGCTCGGCTTGTCAATTAGTGATAATAGTCGAAGATATGCTGGCTGGCCGGAAAAGAAATCTGTTGTCACGAGAGGCGCGAGAATTCAAAGGTTTAAGAGACTTATAATTTATATTGGCAAAAATTAATTATAAAATCTATCCAGAATGAGCATTGAAATTACTATCGCGATTATCATTAATAATACTGAACGACGTGAAAGATATATTTACGTAGCCAATATATTTTAATGTTCGATTTGTGCGGCTGTGTAAGATAGCAAGGCTAAATCTCTACTGCGCATGCGATTAATATGCCTATCAGTTGGAATTTGGACCCATTGGAGGTTTATTTTGAGTTTGACATCAGGAATGTCATGTGCGTAATGAGTTTTGTGATATTGATGATGACAAGTAGTATTTGAGGCTGTTTGATATTTAGGCGTTTGTGTCTCCTTTGAGATGAGTATGTGATGAAAATCATGTACGTTAATTAATAAACTTGAATATTTTGTCGCGTACATTGTGTGACAATTTTATTTTATAATTGAGAATGTCAAATTTATCGTGGATCATAATTTAGAACATTTTAGCCAATTAAAAATAACTGTAAATATACAATTTCTTTAGTTGTATATATGTAATATATTTATTTAATTGTGAATGGCTATATATGAAATTTTTTTAAATATCAGACTGTAATAGCAATATTTGAGAAGCGAAGGTGATATCTTGTTGTCGTAATACAGTATTACTTTGTGTCAAGTAAATGTACAATACTGTAACAGTAACTAAATAATGAATTATATCTAGTTTGAGCAAATGTATTAAATGTTAAAATATATTATTTAAATGAAATAAATGATTAAAATTCATTGTAATAAAGTAAGTAACAATTCTATAATTGTAGATAAAAAAAATGGCTGACTATTTTCATGAAATGGGATGGACTCCTTTGGGTGATGCGGAAACTCCCAATCATTTATTACAAATGGCTCGATTTTTAATGGACTCTGGTATGTGGGAACTCTTGGGTGACCACGAGAAATTGCCTCCTCCAGCTTCCAAAGAAGTTGTTCGAAATCTAGAAGAAACTGAATATACAGATAATTCAGGTAAAATAAAATGAACTTGTGTTAATCATAAATAATTTACTTTATACAAACATACATTGACAATTTTCAAATATAATTACATTTTATACTCTTAATTAACAGGAAGAAGAGAACAGTGTCCAGTTTGTATAAAAGATTTTGAAAAGGGGATTATTATAAAATCTTTACCGTGTAAACATTTTTTTCATAAAGAGTGTATAGAACCTTGGTTACACAAGGTATGCCATGTATATTAGAATTTTCTATAATTCGAAGATTTCATAAAATTATTTCAATTAATAAAATTAATTTTATTCTTTTAGACAAATTCGTGCCCACTATGCAGATACGAATTACTTACAGACGATAAAGATTATGAAAATTATAAACAAGAAAAGAAACGAGCCGTAGAAAGAGAAAAGGATTTGGAAATATTACATAATTCAATGTTTTCCTAATATGTATTGTATATCAATTTTTACTTAAATTTCATTCCTGTTTAACTTTTAATTTCTGAACTTTTAAAAAATTGTATAAAATTATAAGGTTGTAATAATTTCAATTAATTGTACTAATTTTAATTTAAACATATTTTATTTGTTATTGATGATGGTATGAGTAATATTAGCTATAACATTACAATCCAATTCAAGATGGAAGAATGAGATTTTGAATATTCTTATTTATGTGCAGTGCTTAAAATGAAGTTTTATTCTGATTTAAATATTTTTTAATAAAATAAACAATGTTGAGTAATGAATTGTTTCTATAAAATTATGTAAATAAAAATAAAATAATGCAAATAGTAATTTAAGTTTTACTATTGCATATTATATAATAATTATTTTCTTTCTCTGAAGTATAACAATGATAAAGACGTCCTTTCGATTGGTCAAAGATTAATAATATTTCAATAAAAGAATTTATTTTAGGTTTGGTTATTAACATACAATTGCTTTACAAGTATTAAGTATGATAGAGATTTATCATGTGAAGTTAATCTGTTGTATTTATTTTATTTTATAATTTTTTAAGACAATTTTAATTACTGATTAAGTATTTTTTTGATTATATTTATTTGAATGTTGATAATGCTTTTATCGTATTTATGATTTATAAAAATTTTTATGTTACAACATCCAAATGAGAAGCTTCGTGCATTGTAAAGTATCTATAAATAAATACCATTTTTTACAAATTCATTAAGTACTGTATAAATTAAAAATCATAGATTTTATCGACATTGCTAATGATCTTAAAAGTAAAAATTGTTATATTAATGAGTTACAAAATCTTAATAGTAATAAGATATTAATAGACAAGAATCTAAGTTCATAATTGGAAAGTTATTTTATTTGAAATTTATTTTAAATTCTTAAATTTCATTTAACCTATTAATCATTTTGATAATAATGATAAATAAAATGTAAAATTTCAAAAGTATTTCATATTATAAATTAAAAAATATAAAAATATATTTATAAGATATCATTGCACATGAATTTAACTGAAAATCAGAAATTATTTTTTTTATGTTATAATTTAGGCGTTGAATTTATCAGATATTGTGAATTTATAGATATTATGAATTTATCCACATAATTTACATAAAAATAAAATAAAATTCCAAAACTTATAAAAAATATGAAGTATATATTATATCATTATAATAAAAGATTTTTATGCTTTTTTGGAACATCTTAGATAGTGTATTAATTAACGAAATTATACATTTTTCTCATAAAATATAAATTATAAATAATAATAATAATAAATAAATAATAAATTAATTATAAATAATTATAATTAATTTTTAAATAAAATGCTGAAATATATTTTTTTCTTTATTTAAATATAAGTTTATGATATTTTTTCGTCATATAGAAATTCTTATAGATATAGAAAAAATATGAATATAAATTGAAATCGTGAATTTTTGTTCAAACAATTACATATTGCATTGTCAATAACTTTATTTTATGCATATACTATCATCGTATATAATTCATACTTAAATTCAATGCTAATTTATTATTGCAAGATTATTTCTTTGTTTTTTTTTATATTTATATCATTGATTTTTACATATTTTTAATAAATCCACTTATATTAATATGTGGGATAACGATATAATCACATGTATTTTTAATAGAATGAAATATATAATTTGAAAAACTATATTTACGTTGCTAACATTTTTCTTGATAATTACATTATTTTTAGTCGAATACTTTATAAAATATGTAAAGTTTATAAATAATGTAATAGAGTGAATCCGAGAAAAATTTGATTTCTAGTATATATATAGATATTTGAAACATAAATTTTAATTTTGTAGTAGTGATATAGTATCAAATTTTTTTTTCTAAGAGACAGTATAAGAATTACGTGAATTTGAATACGTCAGAGTACTGCCTATCTATCTAACAGATATGTATTTTGTACGAAATTGTTAAATAGTTATTTACGTGGTTTTTAATAAATCTTAAAGATTATTTCAAATATTTACCGAATAATTATACGTAATTACTTTTATATATATATTGAAAGAGAATTACAATATTTAGCAAATTAATTAACAATAATTACACGCATGAATACACACGCGTTATATATATATATGCTGTTTTATATCCAGAAAACAACTCATTTGTATTTAAAAAAATTAATTAAATACGAAAATTAACAATGTCGCATAATGGATAGATTGATTAAACAGATTATTTTCGATAAGTTTTTTATGTGACATAAAATCTCCAAGACAGAACATTTTTTTTCTATGTAAAAAATATTTAACTTTTAATAATCATAAAGGCTGAATAAAGCATTTTGTAAACTTCGAGTATGTAAATAAAAAAATACATTACGTTAGAATATAAAATCGACAATTGCGTTCTAACGAGACAAATATAGTTGAACTTTGAGAATTTTCATCGAAGTGGCTTATACAAGGACAAATAATGCATATGAATAATTGTCTTAAATGCTTTGAGCGATACATATACCCACAAGCCACCATATGTTGGAACTTTAACGGCCTTAAATCAATTTGCTATACGAATGACAATTAAATATGGAAAATTTTCGTTATCGCCCCGAAATGAAGCGGTGAAAAGTCCGGCTAAGGCATCCAACGTCTTTCACTCGTAATGGCAAAGCAAACGCGCGCGCAAGTGACCCTCGCAATTTTCTTGGCTCGACTTTAGGATGCAAAACGACGACCGTTTCAAGAGCTACGAGAAATACGGCGATTATTAATAGCAGAGCCGCGGTGATCGAAGAGACCGAGAGCCGATCAAATCCGTTCAGACAGTGCTGCAGCGTCGCGGCGCCGATCTCTCGATGCCCTGCACCCGCTTCGGCCTCCTCGTCCTTGTCCTCGGCGCCGCCGTCGCCACTTTTCCCGAGAGTAAGTCGCCCGAAGGTTGAAACTTTTGCATTAGGGACGTTTGTCATGCGATGCTTGTTGTGGCTGATTAATTGTAACGGGAGAGGCTCATGCGGGAGTTTTCTTTTGCTTATGTAATACGCGTGGTGTTGTTTGCCTAGGAAATATGAAGTAAAATGATCGGTTATCGCCGAGTTTCCAATTTGCTTTTGCGCTGCTTTTCGCGAGATAATTTGGAGGCGTGACTTTATATATATCAACTTTATTCGTGACTTTGATTTTTAATAAACCTTCAAAGCATTGATATAATTAGAGGTCGTTGTTTTATAAGCTACATAAGTTTACTAATACTTTCATAAATGTTAATTTTACTTAATTTAATAATGATGTCTGAGTCATTATGACAAATTTCAAATTTTTTATCGACATTTTTTGAAAAATTTTCATTATCTAAATTAATATAATGAAATACAATCGTAGGGCAATCGTATTGACACAAAATTATTATTAATAAAATAGCATCTTAATTTGTTATTGTATATTAATTGTTATTTATTTTTTGTTATTGTTACTTCTAATTGTTTGTTCTTCGTTTTATATATAAATAAATGAGTAAATCGTTATATTTACGTATACTATCATATTAAATTAAGTAACTATGAAGTATTTGACCATTATTATTTGGTTTTTAATATACGTTCTCATACGTTGATTTATGAAAAATTAAATATAATTATTTTATTTAATTTAGACAATATTTATATACGATGATTGTATTATTAGTTGTCGTAATTATTATACATTTAATAAAGGCCTATATATATATATATATATATAACTTTATTTATATATATAAATAAAGTTTTATTTTAGGATATTCAATCTTTTCTAAGAGGATCAATTTTAAATTTAAATAAAAGTTTGTTTAGAATATTTAGAACATGCATTGACAAATCATTGTCTTACCTTAATAAATAGAAAATATCGTTTTTTTAGATATAATAATCAATCCATGTGAAAACTTTCATACGGTCGTATGTAAAAATCAGCTATATAAGGACTTAAAACATTCAAGATCCAATATCAAATCGCTTGTAGCAAAAGCCCAAGACAATATAATTACAAAATTAAAAGGCAATTAAAAAATTTATCAATATCAACTTATCAATAATATATTTTTCGCTCAACATGTAATAATATGATGAAATAATATAATGTATATATTCATTATAGGAATATTAGAAGAGGAGGATGAGAAAAATATTTTTTCCCCAAAAATTTTAAGAACATTTTATAAATCATGTATGGATACAGGTAATTGAAGTAAAAAGTATTACAAAGCGCAATGAAGCAATTTAATAGCTTATAATAATTACTCTTAATTATTAATGATAAAAAAATCTATTCATTAGTTATAAGGCTTACTACATAAATTATAAATCATTAAAGTTTGAATAAAATCTTATTCAAGTATTTACTAAGGCAAGTTTAATATAAACTTTTAGTAAAATAGAAAATTTAGTTTTACTCTTATTACCTTGTTCTATTCAACTCTTAATACCAATAATTAATATATAATAATTTTATAAAAAGTATTTTTCAAGATATTTAAATAAGATATTTATTACATCATTTTATCAGAAAGAATTTCGTTCGATTTATTCATTTAAATTGTATTTGTAATACGAGAAAAAGAAATTATGAAAAAAAAGAAAAAACACGTGTTTTTTAATTACGATTTCACACATATTATTTTTAATGAATGGACATTAATTAATATATATTATTAATGTTCAATACTTAAAAAATATTATATTAATTACAATTCATAGAAACAATTGATGCGCAAGGTGTCAAGCCAATTCAATCGATCTTAAAACAACTTAGTGGATGGCCTATTATAAAAAATAAATTGAAAAATGAAAATGTTAGAAATTGGCAAGATCTTCATACATTTTACAATAAAATTAATGTATTTCCTTTGTTTGAGATTTCTGTTAATAACGATGCCCTCAAACGATCTCACAAGATTTTGGTAAGATATATATATATATATATATATATATATATATTTAAAATTAGAATTTAAAATTAGAAATTGTGTATTAAGAAAAATAATCATTTAAAGTATTATGTATTTAAAATATTGTATTAGACTCAAATGAATCGTAATTATTTATTGAATTAAAAAAATTGGTTTAAATGAAAATATATGGGATTCTATATATTATACACGTCACTTATATACAACATTATATTTGTAAACATATAAATAGTTTGCATATAAATTAAACATATTCATACAAATACGAATATGGATAAATACTATTTATTTTATTAGGACATATAGCGAAAATATTAATTAGTAATGCCAAAATTGTCTTATGCAATAGAAAAAAATCATTGCTATAAATAAAGATTTACAAATAATTTTATGTTAAATTATATTTAAAATAATATATATTTATTTTAAATGATTTTTTTCATCATAATTTATATAAAAAATAAACATCATTGTATTTCAGCTTCGGCAGCCAAAACCAATCATTCGAGAGCCATTATTATATAAAACAAAAACATTTCATAAATATGTCGAATATATTAAGACAGTGGCTTCCATTATTGCAAATTTAAACGAATCTAGTGTCATGGATCAAAAAATTAATATAGAAGCCAAACAAATAGCGTCGTTCGAAGCAGAAATTTCGAAAGTATGTTGGAATAATTGCATATGCTTATAGATATTTAAAATAACTTGTGTTTGAAAAGATATCTCTATTTATAATTAGAGGTATATTAATTTACATTTGGTTATACATTCTTGCAATAATACCCGAAGCTTAAAAAGATTTTTTTTATTTATTTTTTTATTTGTATTAGGGTCTGCATAAAGTGTATAATTATGCAAATAAAAATCATTTTAAAAATTTTTTGTAACTAGTATCATATGCTTGTATATGATATATATATATATATATCTTCAGTGTAATTCTACTAACACGTTATAACTGATTTTTGTCAATTTTATTTTAGTATTTTTATTTGTTTTATATTATTCTATATAAGTTCATATAAGTTTAATCATTTATTTTAATTTAATTTAGATATTCAACAACTAAAAGTTTAGAAAATAATTTTCTGCATTGTAAAATCAAGCAGATTTGGACGTAATTTTTTTCAAAACAAAACTACTATAATCAATATTAATAAGAAATAAATAAAAATTGATCTTATATAAATCATTATCAATTAATATTAGTATTATTATTATAAAAAGCATAATTAATTTTCTTTATTAGATAAGTGTGTATATTTAAATTTCATATTTAAATCTTTCTTTTAGTTTATGAAGTAGAAAATGTTCGATAAAATAATACTATAAAATTTTCAAACTTTAATAAAATATTTAAGTTATAAAAAGAGATATTTAAGTAATGTATTCAACTATACTAGTAACAAGTTTTTGTTCATAGATATTGGAAATAAGTGAGAGGCCAGATTTTTATCGCCCAGTGACTTTGAAAAAATTTCAATATATAACTAATCAATTAGAGAACAATAGAAATTATACGGTAATAAATATATAAAATTAAATAAGTTTTAGTCTACTTTATCGACTATTTTATTTTGTTCTGAATAAATTTAGTGGGATTGGGTGAAAATTATAAATAAAATGTACTACACATCTTCACATTTAGTTACTATTGAGGATATAATTGACATTTCTTCCCTAACTTACTTTCCAAAACTAATGCAATTAATGGATAGAACTCCGATGAGAATTATTGGTAAGATTTATGTAATCCATTTTTATATAATTCTTTATAAATATAAAATATTCTAAAAAAATATTAATCCACTATCGTATACAAATGATTAATTGTTTTCATATATTTATGTTTTATAATGTAGTAAACTATATACATTGGAGATTCATACATCAATTTCTTTTATATACAAATAATAAAATGAGAAATTTATATTTTGAAATGAAATATTTAATGCAAGAGCCTCCAAAAAATGTATCAAGGTATATCATTACGCAAACCAGTTTTTACATTTTGAAATATTAATTTTTAAGCAAATATAATGATTTTTTGAAAAAGAATGATTATCGTTTCAGATGGAAATTTTGTGGATTTGAACCTTCATTTGATCATGCAATTTCTTATACTTTTGCAAAGAAATATATATCACCAAGATCTGAAAAATACGTAAGCCATATATATATTATATATTACGTAATATACAGATAAAAGCATATAAAAAATCATTACGTAATTTTATTTGCATGATAAGTTCAATTTTTAAATAATTTATTAAAATTATTACTTACTTTTTTATAAGTCTATTTTACTGAATTGAATTATTGAAATATAATGTGAATTCACTTATATAATTTATAATATAAGAAGTTTGTAAGAGTTAATTTTCTATGAAAATAATATGAACTCAAATTGTGAAATTTAAAAACTTTATATTTTATTTAATCGTATTACTTTTATTTACATTTTTAATCTTATATATTCACGTAATTTCCATGTATTACTTATAATTATATAAATATTTCTAATTATATGTATCAATAAAAAGAAAAATTACTTTTGATTTGATGTTTAATAATTTTAGCTCACATTTTGTAAATTGGTATACGAATGTAACATCAATGCCAATGTACAAAATAGATTGGCATACATTATATATATAAATATTTAATGTATTATATTCTTACACCATGTTGTCTAATTTTGTTACAATATTTTATATATGGAAAAAATTTTATAGTATAAGAAATTAATTGATTCATTAATTTTAAAGGTACAACGTATTTTAAGTGATATCAAACGCGAAACGATAAAAACTATAAAACATTCGCGTTTATTAAATGAAGATGAAAAAAGAATGGCTGAACGTAAAATTCTGAATATTAATGTTATCTTAGGTATTCCAGAGTCATTGAAAAATATTTCAATAATTGACAATTATTATAAAAAGGTAGGCTATTAATTAATTAATTATTTTATTATATAAATATTTTATATTATAATATTACTAAATGTCGACATTTGATATATATTATAGTTAAAAATATCTCAAAATTACTTTAGTAATATATTAAATTTACGAAAGTTTTATAAACTTAAGGAATTTGAGACCATGAAAAAAAATAAGTACAAGTTATCGTAAGTTTTCATCATGAATATGACATTTATAATTTAACATAATTTTTATACGCATTAATTTAATATTGTTATACTTATTTCAGTGAAAACAATAATTTTATGAAAATTACTACCATTAGTAGTATTGGGTCTGCTTATGAATTCTTCGATAATCGCGTTTGTAAGGAACTAATTACTAAAACTAGCATACATTTAAAAATTTGCATATAGTTTTCAGTTGTTTGAATTTTAGTGTAATATAAGTTTATTGTACATAAGTTCTTATATCTTACGAGCTGCCTACTTTCAATATATTTTCTTTTATTGATTAATATGATTATGAAAGCTTGTAGTTTATTATTTTTGTTATTTAACAAGATATTATTGATGGTGATAAAAATAACATTAGGAACACTAACATATAATATTAAACTATTTAATTTCTTAAAATAGCTAATTATTTTAAAGAATAGAGATTTAATTATATTAATTAAAGCGATAAAATAAAATTTTTTTTTAAAAACTGTAGATTATAAAATGCTTATATTATTTTATTTTATTTCACAAAATAATTATTTAATTTCTTTTGTTTGTTTTAGTAATTAAAGTAGAAAATTTTGTAGAACCATTATTTCATCCTGACTATCCAGAGTAAGTAATATATTTTATTTAACATATACCTTTTTAAATGTAATGTAAACTATATTATTACATTATAGATTCAAGAAATATGGAATTTTGGGTTTTATTATGGCTTATGAAATTATGCATGCCTTTAATGATGCAGGTATTTTATGTCCTTGAATTAAGTATAAAACTATAAATTTTGTTTTAAAATTATAAATAATTTATTTAGATTCTATTGAAAATACTAACCCCCGGCGTCGCATGTTTTCCGAAGAAACCAAACTAAAGTTTTGGGACAAAATGGATTGCTTTATAAATCAATTCGATAACTATTACATTGCTGATCCATTCGATTCAGGAAGACGAGTTTATGTAATAATTTTATAAAGATAAAAATTTTCTAAGTGCGGTACACGAACACACACATACACACACACGCATGTATAATTTTATATAATCGAGTTTATATATTAATTATGATTTTATATTTATTATACTAATAATATTCATTCAATATTTTTGATATTTTTAATCATCGAACGCCAAACTTGTATTATTACGTTTTGTTAAAGGTCGATGGTGAAAGGTCGGCGATGGAAAATATTGCAGATTCTGCAGCAATCAAAATAGCTTTCCAAGCATATTATGAAAGATCTAGAAAACAAGACATTTCATCTATCCAAGACGATGAAAATTTTTTTACTTCATTTGCTAGTGTAAGTAATTGTAAGCTTCTATTATTTTACATTACTGCGTGATTGCGATATAATACCAATTTAATTGTATTTTAATACATTGAAGACAAAGTTTTCTGATATTACAGGGATAGTTTTTTCATTCAAGCTATTAAATCGAGTTTGAATACAAGTCTTGAATAATAATTTTGAAGTATATCCAGATGTACGATATGTATACTTTTTTCTTTTGAAAAACTTCCGTTAATAAAAAATCTTTCATTTTTAAATATATGTATATTTCACATGTCACATAAGATATTTTGCTTAAAAATGATTATCATTTAATAATATTTGAACTTACTTTGATTATATTAGCTTTTATTTACACATCTAATGCTTAATAATAAATTCTTCTAGTTTATCCAAGTATTATCTTCTCTGTTTTAAAATATGTATGACTTATATATCTAATATTTGCTTTATCTATGGTATTATCATTGAGAAGCATACGAACATTTTTATAGTATGTTTATTTAATGATTAAAAAGTTTCCTTTTGCAATATTTAAAAGTATTGAGTAACTTTTTAAGATTTATGCTAAATGAAGTTATGAATACTTCTCTATCGTTATGTCCTTTTATTTCAGCTACTTTGCAGGCCGGAATTGGAAGAGTTTTATTTGAGTCGATTCAACTTAGCTCTTAGAACTTTGCCTCAATTCCGTATCATTGGATCTCTATCGAATACTAATGAATTTGCTAAAACGTTTTCTTGCTTGAGCGGAGACCGAATGAATCCTAAAAGGAAGTGTAACTTTTGGAATTAAATGTTCACGAGCTAAATCTATCCTATTATATTGCTTCGTTCATTTATTTTGGTTTCTGAAGGAAAAAATTAGGCATATTTTAACAGTGGAGTTAAGAAATTTATTATTATTTTTGAATTATTACATTAACGGTTAAACAGAAAAACTAGAATATTTTGAAGCTGATTAGATATTAAGTTAGGAATAATTATGTTTTTATGTTTAAATTAATAGGATAAAAAATATAGAATTCTGAATAATTTATAAGCTTAGAAACTAACTTAAATCAAGATAATGTTCAAAATTCATTATAATAATTAAATTATCATTATTTAAATAAATGTATACTTATTAATATATACTATTATTATGTAAACATCGATATATGTTTAAAGACATCTAATACGAATATGCTTATATAAGGAAATTACTTTATATAATAATTATTATATTATTATTATTATTTTTGTGGATAATTGATAATGAAATTCTGGTGAGCAATTTCGTTATAATTTGTAATATGTTCAAGGTGTGATTCGACCAGCGACATAAATTAAAATTGCATATTACATAAATTTAAAAATTGATTATTTTTATCCTTAAAGTTTAAATATTTATTAGTTATTTATAATTTAAAGAATCAAGGCTATTTTATCAAATCTTACACAACTGTTAGGTTGATGCTGAAAAGAAATGGAAATAAATGATGAGAATTGCAGCCTATAATAAATTAAATTTTCTAATAAATGAATGAGCATAAAGAAGATATGGAGGTATAAAGAGCGAAGAAGGTATACAGTGAGAATATATGAAAAATATATTGAAAGTATGAAGAATATAAAGTAATTTATATTCTCATGTATTATAAATAATATTCATTGTTTTTTATTACTCACTGATATTTATTATTATTACATTATTTATTGTTAATAATTAAGAATATTTGTTCAATACATTGAATAAATTTAATTAAATAACAGTCCCTTAATAATTTTTATTTTCAAATGTAAATTAAATGGTATCCGAAGAATCTTTAATAATAATATCCAATAAAATTTATTGTGTATGATTTTGGAAAGTACATTTTGAGGTATTGAATGGGTTGGTATAATTAAGGGGGAATAATTAAGGTAAATTCATCAGTTCGGAATAATTAAGGTAAATTCATCAGTTCGAAATAATTAAGGTAAATTCATCAATAAGGTTATTTGGCAATTGAACTTTTTTCAACTGTGAAACTTATTTACAAATCTATCACATGATTATCGAAAAAATTAGGTAATGTATCCGTTAGATATCACGGAAGTTTCGAATAATCAGTATTACCACGCAAAGGCAATGCGAGATATGATATGACGAGTTTTTCAATTACGAATTATGATTGTAAACTAGGATAAGTAATCATTATGCGTTGTGTTTAATGTGATGATAAGTATTCATTATGCGCTGTATCAATTATGATATCACGTATGATGACAACAGTAACAATTTAATCGCAAAAGTTTAATTTCTTTAGCTCATACTAATAAACAGAATTTTTAAATACTTTGGATATGCTAAACACAAACTTGGAGGTGTTGCTTATACCTGAGCCGGCACGTTGAAAGGCTGAATTGGCAGAAAGTCATGGTGCTTTCGAGGTTTAAAGATCCAGCATTGTAATTAAAAGCTCTAGGTGTTACAAGGCTATTGTCCTTGATAAATGCAGGATTACCTGTATAAAGCATAATACAAATTGAATTATAGTATATATTTAGTTATTACGGTAAATTATATTTTATTGTCTTCGATGGTCCTTAAATACGTGACAATTTGTTATTGAGTTAATAAACATTTTCGAGAGCGAGGGTGTCTTATATTAATATTAAAAGATTTTATGATAAATACAATCTTGTTTTTATGCTGGTATTTTATTAAACATTTACAATTACAAGTTAACAAACATTAATAATATTAACAAATTCATGCCTTGAAATTTTCTCGGTAATAATTTTGCACTGTTTTTTTTTAAATTATATTTCAGTGTTGAGTAACAATGTGGCACTAAATAATATAAATGATTATGTAGAGGTCAAAAATAATTTTCGGAAACGACCATTTTTAATTCATGTATTTATATTGATGATCGTAATAAATTAGATGTAAAATTTTTTAATATATCTCCATGCTTTCGTTTAATCAAAAAATTAATCAATTTTTTATGATGTTTTATAAACGATCTATTATCATGCAAACCAATGAAGTGTACATTCCATCATTATTTCCGCATTTACCAAATAATAGTTAAATTATTAGTTGATTTTATTACATGTAGGCATAAATTTATAATGAAATATTGAAATTTTAAATTTAAACTGATCGAGAGTTTTCATTATTCTAGCAATATTTATTACGAATATATGCATAAATATAAAGATTTTTGAGTCATATTATTATGATTCGAAGTCAGCGATTATATAAAAAAGTACGATTTCGAAATGCCTTTCGAACTATTTCGAAATGACCAACCAATACAACTCTACTTTTAGTTGAAATACACGGTGAATGATGAAAATTAAAAAGAGCTTATATATTATAAAAATTCATGAAGATTATGGACTTTTATATAATTCGTATAATAAGAGTCAGCACTGTCTCCGGTTCGAGTATACACCGGAGTCTATAAAAATGGATAACAACAGGGGTTTAAAAAAATACTTAGAGGCCAATTGATTGGCACTCTGCCCTAAGAATATTTTCCTTTATTTTTACGATTTATATAACTGCTGACCAAAAGTGTACATACGAAGTCGCTTGCAAAATACTCTTTGGCTTTTTACACATTCGCGCACATACACGCCGGTATGTGACACAGTGACAGAGAGGAAGGGGAATTGATAAGGTGAAGCGGATAATTCAGCGATATACGCACGTACTCCCTTACGTATTCCTGTGGTCGTGGGTTGCCGCTGGAAATAAAGTTTAATTGTGCATAAGCGCCTTTGGATCGCGTTCAATTCACTCTCAGTTCGATTCATATTATTCAGAATTGCTCACGGATATATTATTTTGTGTGCTTTCAATTATTTTGGTTTTTAAGGAAATATATCACATTTGCTCCGGATGTGTTTGCAATATTCATGAATTTTCATATTCAACTATTGTTAGTTGAAATATTTTTAAGCTATTCTAATCGAGTAGTTGTTATCAGAAGAATATTATATAATACTATATCAATATATTAGCAGGTATTTTGTCAGGTATGTAAGGAAAAATAATTTTCATCCTTTCATCGTTAATGTGACTGTAACTTGCACTTTGTTATGGATTATGTTAGATATTATTGAAAAATGGTGTGCATGCAGATTTGTATTATCGATTAATGTCTTAATATTATTACAACGTTGTGTAGTATTACCTGTATCGTATTATTATAGTTTTATTATTTAATGCTTAATTCTACGCCAGTATTTAATATATCTGCTGACATTATCTGAAACTGAAACGATCGAATTAACAATTGTACATATTATCATTTTTATTCATGAACTCACTATTTCTCAATTCAAGCTTCTTATTCTATACTTATTCAATTTTATGTTGTTCTTGTTGTTGTTAATAAGTAAAAAAAAACATTGATCATCTGAATTTCATTGAGGTATGGTGTCCATTGCAAGCCATTATTATTACTTATAAATTGAAAAAATTAAATGCTTTCCAATACTTGATATGGAATAAAATAAGCGTATAAATCCTTTGTGGAAACAAGTTTTTCCGCCGTAGCTCGTTTTTCATTAATGCCATCGGCATTTTTCGCCCGGCTACTTACGTATTTATCCCTACATATAAGAATGATGGGGAATGGGTGAAAAAGCGCGATCGCTGCCAGAAAAGTAGTCGGGGCGATTGTACGTAAAAAACTTATGGCTTCCGCACGTAAGCGATGCTCGCCCGGGCGCGTCTATTTATTGGCATTTGATTTACGCGTGATGGGAGTCTCAGCGCTTATAACTCGATTTCCCGTGCCAACTTTCTTGTTTACCCTGGACGGACGACCCTCGGCGTTTCCTGGGTTCCGGCGGCTGCGCACACCGGAGAGTGTCAGGGATGCTTGATCGGCTGCACGCAACAAACGGAGCGCGACTATGCGATCGCGACAACAAAACAAATGAAAGCTCCGAGTACCAGAATGCTTGGTAATCGTAGGCTGGAGTACCTTTCAAAGAAGCTGATTCGTCGATGTATAAATCAACTGAGGGCTCGATATTTATGTGCTTTGCATTGAAATTTAGATTTTCATTCCTCTTACTTACGGATTCCGAACTTCTATTAGGAATATTGTTGTTTCAACTTATGATAAATAGTTTTTGTAACATTTTTTTATTCCACTCATATCTTCATGTAAATATGAGCATGTGTAGGTTGTTATGACTCATAATTACGTTGATATATTATTATATATGTTTTAATGTGAGAGGGCATTTTTAATTGGCCGTTATTTTAATACTTCAGCTTATTTATCCTTCGAACGTGGAAAAGTTTATAGTTTTAATCAATGTATCAAGCCAGCGATTTGTTTAGCTACGAATTTATCATAGGATTAAAAGAAAAAAGCTTTGTATGTAAGATCTAACTATTTATACGAAACAACTATCATATCATCATAAAAAGTATGAAACTTTTTCCTATTTAATATCAATGCATCAATGTGATTTAAATAAACAATTTATGGAGTTAGGCAATTACAATATTGATATTGATAAAATTAAATACCATGCACGTATAATAATTTCAAATAAAATAACATTCTAATTCACATAATTACTTGCAAAGCACATTTTCTCGACATGTATGACACTATTAAAGATGCACGTACTCACGCGTACATTCATAACTGGAATGAAAGAACTATAATAAAAAAGTGTGGGGGTAAGTGAATACGACGCTCGATAGGATGTAAAGCAAGATTTTAAAATAATCTATTAATTATAAAGTAGTGTTGAGTATCACACGCGAAATCGAAATTGACGCGCCACGAGTCTAATTATTTCCTGCAACCTACTAACGACCAATTTCCTCGTGACGCCTTTGTGTTGATGAAATTGTTCCGATAAGATTGTTAAGAGGCTTGGGTCGTAACAGACATACCGAGTTTGTAGATGTGGCAGCCTTAATTAGCACACTCGCGAAGAGCAAATAATATTTAGGCAAAATTTTTCGGCTTTGGCGGGCTTGGTTATCGTGACAAGCGACTATATGTTGTGTGCGATTTTTTATGTAAGGAAACGTTCTTGTATTGTTCAATGAAGTGTCTACAAGAAAACTTTTGTGAAACTGCTGATTTAACATTCTCCCTCAAGCTGGATAAATTTTTAATTTTTCAACTCTCTCGCGAAATCGAGGAATTAAAGCTACTTTACAGTAGTGGTAAATAAATAAAATAATATAGTGTAAATATTGATATTACATTGCACCATTGAATTTTCAACTTAAAGCATAATCTTGTATAAAAAATGCAGGAGTCAAATTTATAAAATTCAACGATGCACTTGACTAATTTGAATTAAATTGACACAATTAGTTTATTTGAGAATTGAAATGACCCTAGGTGAATGGAAGAATATTTGCCTATTTAAATTCATACCCGTGCACGTACTCGGAAGATGTAGAATGCTAGGAATAATTATTTTTTAAAATTTATAACTCGTTCATATTTAGTAGAGCATGCGTTTGAGCGTATTTATTGCAAATTCAATGCATCTAATGTAACATTAGGCGCACACAACAGGTGTTGCACACACCTCACGAAATACTGTCTGTTGACTTTTTCGTGCAATAACACTCGCGCGAAATCGGATTTGGCTCCGTAAATCCATTAATAAGCTGGTCCCATATAAATCAGCCCATTTACTTTTTGGTCAGCGATGACCGCCGCCACGTAAATTCATCCCCGGGGTAAGAACCGGATGCGCGAACTGTCTGGGAGCATTCATTAGGGTGGGAGCGGCTTTTTCAGTCCAGGTTGCATATAACGCCTCTTAGGAATTGGAATGGGTTGTACAGGGTTTTGCGACGATCCTTCAAATTTTACATCAGAACGTAGAGCCTTGCTACACTCGGTGTAATCGCACTTTTAATTAATGAGAAATAATCGGCTTGGAGTTATAGGCTCGTTCTTATTTATCACTGACCTTGATTTTGTTTTTTTGTTTTTTTTTTTTATCTACTGACGTAAAAAACTTACTCAAACTTGACAGTGCATTAGATGAATACTATTTTCATAAATTTGATATAATTAAAAAAAAATAAAAATTTAATTATGTTAAATCGTACGTTTTATTTCTTTTCTTTTTTTTTGTTGAAAGATATGAATGATATGTTTGAATACATCAGAGTAATATGGATGAAGTTAGTCAAGTGAAGATGTATTGTGTCGCTTAAAAAATCTTGGAACTTCAAAAATATATAACCATCACAGACCCAACAACATGCTGAAAATATATAATTATAATTTTATAATATATAATAATTCACAATAACGGAATTACTGACCCATTAAACAGCATAATTTATAATTATCAAATGTAAAAAGTATTTATTTAAAATTGAATTACATTGTTGTTGGTGTAAAAGAAAATCAATAAAAATTGAAACATAATTGATCATGTATTTTTATTGATTTTTGTTTTGTTCTGTACTTGTTAAATTGAAAATATTTTTATTGTTATCAGGATATTCAATATAATTTACAGTTCAGATATCGTTAGTTATCATTATAGTATGAAACAACCATAAAAATTACACTTTGCACTTTGAAACGAATTAGCGTGATCAACTTAGTAATTTTGAAAAATTCAATATTCAAAATTTTCCTCTTCAGTGCCAACTACTTTATTATATAATATGAAATAAATTTCAATGACATCGTACGATTTGATGAATGTTTGATAGCAAATTCAATTAAAGGTATTCATAATTAATATATTTTGAATTATTTTCTGAACAAAACAATTTTATAGGCGTTATTAAAATAATACTTTTTGTAGAAAACAAATACATAAAATAAATATTTAATATTTTTATATCTTTCATTTCGGTTTATTAACATGCAGTATTAAATAATTACGAAACACAAAGCATTTCCATAAAATGTTTTTTCTCATCAGTTTTTTCTTACGTCAATGCATTAAAGGAGTAGTTTTTTTTTAGTGATTATTGAGTAAGTGTTGGTGAAGCTGGATGACTTGGATCATTAATAGGTAAAATATAATAACGCAGCCGATTCAGTATTCTCTGGAATTCGGCGAATTCAGGTACATCTTCTGGAATATAAGTATCTTCATACCTATTCGTGATTGCGTGCCACTGATTAATTTCATATTTATGCTGGCATAATTGAACAGCTCTACATTTCAGCTCTTGTTCGGTCCTTTTGGATGGAAAACTTTCGAGCATTTCACGAAATATGTGTTCTGTTTCTAATTTATCTAGCGATGCGCTCTTATCATGTAAATATCGAATAAGAAAATTGTCCTCTGCATTTGTAAAATAAACAATATCGTTTGAAAATTCAGTGTTATACTTTGGCATGTCCTCTCCATGTTTTTGGAAATAATCTAACACACTGTCTAAAGCCATTTGTAAATTAACAAGATTTTGTGGATCCCATTTACGTAGACGGTTTTGGTTTAGCACTTTAGATATGTTTCTATAAATAATAAGTACATAAATATAGTAAGCAATGTTAATAAAAAATAATACATATATATCATGATATGCCGCTTTTAAGTAAATAAATAAATCATTAATTATATCTATTTAATTAATTAATTTTAGAGTAACGTTCTATGAAAAATAGGTAATAATTATTATTATTATTATTATTATTATTATTATTATTATTATTATTATTACTGTTATTGTTATCCAATTTAAATACTCCGTTATGTACTGTTCTTTTCTTTGGAGAAAAAAAATTTATTGTATGGTAAACATGAAATTTAATGAGTAGAATTAAAAATAAATTATTGTTTAATGAAATGTATAAGTGAAATTGACGTATACTATCGTTTCTTCTATCGCGATCATTCTATACTTTTATGTTTAACGTAAAAAAAAACAATACTCAGAATATTTGTAAAAAAGAGAAATTAGGATTTAATATTTAATAACTACCTATTTCTGAAAGGCGTTTTAAAATAAGGTCCTTTATCATTTTGTTGGTTTTCTTGACGTTCCATTTAATTTATAACAACTTCCTTTAGCTAACTATTAAACATATCAATAAAAATTAAATTAATAATGGTGAGATTGAGAACACAGGGTTAAATTCATAAAAAATCTTACGGTTATATTCTAATTATCATTGTACTTATATTGTAAACATATTGTACTATAGACGAGATCGGCATACTAAGGGTGTGCATTAGGAAAATAATGCATTTAGAACAATTTTCAAATGACATTGCGGTTGCAATAAAAATTGAAGTTGTAAGATAATGATTATTGTAATGTTATTAAATAATTGGATTGTTTGTTAAATATATGGAAAATTTTTTGTACAATATTACGTACACACTGATTCTCTAATTTACGCTAACAATGACTATTTATCAAGATCAGAAATTTCTTATTATAAGATAAACGATTGCATTATTTTAAAATTGACACTAAATAACGTGGCAATCTAATTTTTATACAATAATAAAACTTTTTATTAAATTCCATTTTTTACAAGTTGCATAAAACTCGAAAGTATAATTTGCTTTGAAATACGTAAACTCTCTTAATTAAAAAACATCACTTATTTGTTTCATAAATTTATTAGATAAATTAAAACATATTAATTTTGTTAATAATCAAATAAAGTTGTCAATTTCAAACATATGAAGAATATTGAATTTTATATATCATCATGCACTTTTATAATTTAATATCGCATGTACGAATCGTTAAAAGTTATTTAAAGTAAGCATCTTATACGAGGCATTTGTGAAAACATAAAACTAAATGTGTTTACCGAAGCCAGTAGAAAGAAGTAAATATTTGTGACTGAAATTCAGAGTATTAGGTATCGAAGAATTTTTTTTCTTGGGATCAGTGGATGAAACACGAACCGCCACAATATATGTAATATGAGCAGTGCAATGGCGTTTTCGATCTTATATAGGTATATACGTAATAGAATGCACATTTCTCTACCTTTTCTATATTTATAAACTATACATACTTTATTTCATTAGATTTGATTGAAATCAATAACTACAAAACTAATCTTTTAAAGACAATTTTTTTATACGTAAAATTAATGTCGAAATTAAGACTATTATACTTACTCAGTATATTTTATTTCTTTTTGTTAATGATCTCACTTGTGGCCTAGTTATTGCTAAAATAATTTCCTTTTTTTGTTTGTAGCAATACTTTAACAATATATCTATACGATTAATAATATATTTGACTCTCTTCTATTGAGCACTAATTGATGAAATTTTATAGAAAAATTTGAAATTTGAGTGGCAAGCGAAGTAACAAATTACGCTGTCTCTCAAATATTTAATAAAGCACACTATTATTTGAACAAAGTTCAATGGGATCTAATACCTTATATTACTTGGTCGTGCACGTCTATATTGTCTTAGCAGTTGAAATTTCTTGCCAACTGTGAAAACGCGATGCGAGGTCCTGACAACAAAAGAAAGAGAAACATTTATAAAGATAAACACTGCTTGAAAGAACTCTATGTGATTTTTGTTCATCGTGTCGGCAACATTGAAAACAATCGCATGCGCAATCCAATAATGTATATCGTATGTAACGCGCCCTCGTGGCAGTCAGCGACGTATTAAGCGATTGTAAATTTGATATAAAAAAGCGATGAATCTATATTGTTAATGAAGATTCTGTGACTATGGGGCTATACAAAGAGCATTTTGTTGCAAGATTTTAGTAATAAAATCTGGGTATTACTATCGAAAATTCAAATATTTACAGGCATTTTTTGCCGCAATAGCTTTGTAAAGGATTCAATGGTTATTATTTAATTTTTCTTTTATAATTGCATTTCTATTATACATGATTGTCATAAAAGAAATTGATTATACCGAGCTACCAGGTATCGATCATATCGATGAAAACCCTAATTGTGTAAGTGAACAAATGACTAACCAATAATAAAAAATATATATTATTTATTATCAAATTTCATATAAAAAAAAAAATATATATATACACATATATATATATATATATATATATAACAAGCAAAAAGAATGTGTGGATTTCATGAGCGATCTTCTATAAGACTTCTATAAGACACTGATTTACATATGTAAAAACATGATTCCCTCGGGTTTCCACGCATAAAATTTCTTATTATCGTATTATTGACAAAATGTCTCAATTCTATATTTATTCACAAATATTAAAAATCAAAATATTTCTATTTTTATTTCTCTATTTATTTGCTTGTTTATTTTATTACAATAGCCTTTTATTCTCCACGGTCGTTTATAAATGTTATATTTTTTTAATATATACTTCTATTGCTCCACGCTTCCAAATCTGTGCACGTGTTTGTATGAAAAGAGAGAGAGAGAGAGAGAGAGAGAGAGAGAGAGAGAAATTGTCAGAAAAGAAAATTTATGTCTGCATCACGGTTAGCATTTTTAATTCCTGTTTTATAAGTTGAATTAAATAAAATTAATATAAATATTATGAAGTTCATAAGGCAATTATTTTATCAAAAGCCTTACATGATAATGTGAATATTAGTGGTGTGCCAACTTAATAAGCTTTGATCCTTTGATTATCATTCGATGTACAATCATTAATCACTTCTGTGAATTAAGTATTTCTGGGGATGCCCAATAATAAATCCCTAGAGCTGCTCTAGAGAGAGTTTCATTTCTGATTTCTGACGAGTGACGAAGCAGCGTCTTTAAGCGCACGTTCACACTAGTCTGCGTTAAAACGCAGACATGGTTTGAGGCTTGGCGCCTGGCCATCGGGGGTGTAAAGATCGAATTTGTCTTATTGTGTTAAGATTGAATCTGTGATCTGCTTTTTTATCTTTGCCACTGGGAGTCAACAGTTTTTTTTTCTTTTTTTTTTATAGAAAGTTAGTGGCTTGATTTCAGTGTGTTAACTAAAAGTCTTTTCTACTAATTAAATTATGATCAATATTATCGGCTCGGGTATGATAAGTTTGGAACGTAAAAGTTAAAATTCACTCGTGTTTCATCGAGCAGCTGAGATTTCTTAAGACGAGGTATTAAAAAGAGCCTTTGCGTGGGCTACAACTTGGAACTTCGACGTGGTTTTTATCCGGAAGCTAAGGTGAAAATGTACTTGCGTTCGATCACACAGATAAATAATATTAGGAAGTTGCTCTGACGAAAATTCCAGTGGTCCCTACGTATATCTCCTAGCCAAAGTTAGTTAAATAAAGATAAAACGAAGTGTGGTGGGGGTGGGGCTAGCTCACTTGTACTGTATCAACATGACATACTCCATGAGGACCAACAGCACTTGGGTGAAACTTTCGAAGTGGTGGAAGCCGCAAAGTGTCAGAAGGGGAAGATCATTCTGCGCGAGCCGCTTCATCGCTTTAAATAAACTTCCATGTTAAACTACGCTATGATATCGACTTCAAAGTTATTTCAACCTTCAGCTAGTATGCTTGTTATGAAAATGTTTCCCTTCGTTTTTCTCCGTGCGCAGCGCGAATATGTAATAATTTGTTGCTCGATGTTTGCGAAAGCTGTAAGTGCTAGTTTGTTCAATGTAAATATAGAATTTTGTTTAATGAATTTAGTTCCTTATTGCACTAAATGCATTTATAATGACGTAAATTTATGATGAATACATAGCAATGTCTATACCGTTAAATTTCGAATAAAGATTTATGGCATAATAATATGAAATTTAAAATTAAAGTTTTTGATAATTTAATGATAAATTGTGAAGATTCATAATTAAAAGGTAACGCTGCAATTCTAATATCTTTAGTGTTAAAATAAATATCATAGTTCTTTATAATTTTATAATGTAAATATGTATAATATATATAATATAATCATGAGAAATATTGGAAAAATATCAATGTTACAATAATAAGTAATAATAATAATTTTAAAAGTCTGATTATTGTAGTGTGATTTAAGATTAAAAATTATAGGTTGAAAAAATATATTAAATCTTATTTGTTGAAGAAAAATGTTCCGAATGGCACTCGTATAATACTAATAATAATTATGAAATGTCACTATCTCAAACAACTATTTATTATTCTAAAAATAATATTATAAAATATTACCCGTTAAAAAGCATATTTATTAATTAATGTTAATTTAAATTTATTTATAAATATTTAAATCATTTGAATATATATTGAATATACGGCGGATTAAAACTGACGCACTGTATTTAAATTCGAATGCAGCTATGTTAAAAAAAAAAAATCAGTTATGATCAATGACGTTGAGTATTGCTTGAAAATAAAAATACCTGTACATTATTTATAATTTTATGGATATTCATTATAAAATATGGAGAAAAAAATTCAACAATTTTATTTGAATATATTTAATCCTATAATTCAATTGTCTCTTTATTTTATATTTTAAATAAGAAAAGCCCATAAAGTATCAACCAGGCTTTTTAAATTGGGTGTACTTATCTCTCCAATTACCTTTATACGGGTTAAAATCCTTCTCATTTCTAGTGAACTACTGTTTTATTTTTTTATTTATACGCTCATTGCCCGTTGTCTCTTATATTTTTCTTTCGATTTTCGTATCTCTTTTATGAAATTAAACAGTCTTACATATTGTACATATTGAGGTTATGTTAATCAAATAAATATCACATTTATCTTTTGTACATTAATTACTAAACTAACAATGAACTTTGGTAAACTTTGGTAAGCATGTATGATCTTAAATTGACTTACAAAGTGTATTAATAGTCCCTATATCTAGTATCCAGAATCACTCACGTAGATACAGATCCACAAATATAACAAAGATGAATCGTTCTGTCATCTTTTTTGATAATTGCATTTGTTAATATACTCGAAACATTATTTAATTCGAAAGTTATTCGAAAAATCTTTGGTGAATCGAGTACGGCCTTATTCGTCGAATCATATATCGATCAGCTTCAGTCTTCTTAAAGTTTTATTTCTTCAACTCTACGTTCATATGTGTACTTATCTTGAATTCGTAAATTGTTGTATTTTTGCCATTAAATATTCGTGTGTATGTACATAATATTGGGCAAGTAAAATCATATTGATTTATCATGTTATGTAAAGGCTAATTTATGAAATTTATTAAAGTTATTAAATTAAGTCGTAAGGGCAAAGTTTCGATGTATTTACAGATGTATTTACATTTTGTAGCCCTTTTAGATATTATAAGGAATGGCTATTTTACTTTTATTGGTGTTTGTTTTGTTTAATAGAATAACATTCTTTATTGAAGAAAATAAGTTGGCTTACTATTTTTTGTTGTTCTAAATTTCATTTGTTTTTGATTTTTTCTATAATATTAGTACGCTGATCAATACTTTTATCTTTTGAAATCACAGTCAATAATAAATTTTATATATTAGAAAAATTGTTATTGTCATTCTTTTCTTATAATATTTTACAATCAATATTTTCACATTAAATACGTATTTCAATTGTTTTCGCTACAGCAGAGGCAAAAATATAGGACATTGGAGGCAAAGTCTTTCGAGAAAGTGGAGGAGAAAAGGAAGACATGTGTAAAAAGAGCGAAATTGTTTTCGAGTATTTGTTCTGGCGTGTATCAGAGCATTTTATAACTTAAAATACGCAGAGGTAAAAATAGTTTGACCAATCGTTAGACTTTTCGTAAAAATTTTCGCACATGCATTACAGAAACGAAGACTTAAAAAAATTAATTTTTTTTACAATTTTTTTTTCTTTAGTACTTAAAGTTTTGTTCGCGGAGATAAGATTCAAATAAACTTAAGAATAAAATGCTTTAAAAAACATTCAACTTATACATTGTAAGCATATCGTTAAAATATTACGTGCGTACTTTACGTTATTGTCTTTTTAAACAATTTTGAATTCTATATTGCACGTAGTTGTTTATAGAAAATTTATACGATGCTATTTGATAGATTACTTAAGATATCGGTCAACTTTTATAAAACTGATTAAATTATTGTGTTAAATCATAATTATAAGTTGTAATTACAATACGGGAATATTGTTGTCAGCACCTTTTTTTAAACTTTGAAAAAATTCCATCTTAACTTAGTCAATGTTTGTTTTTGTATAATCATAAAGCTCGGTAGAGTAATTGGTAAGTCAAAGGTTGACGGCGAAAGCTACACTATTCATGTGTAATGAAGCTTTTAACTTCTTACCAGTAATATAATATTTATTGTAATATTTACTTATTAATTAACTATTATTTTAAATAAAAGTCTAAATTACTTTTTCTACTATAAATATATTTCTACTAGCATACGTATAATTTTTTGAAAAAGGAAATAATTTATTATTAATACGTATAAAATTTATCAAAAAATTATAATTACAAATATGTATATTTTGTAAAAGAGTTACAATTTTGATTCTGTTATATTTTTAGTTTTAATAATTGTCTATATTGTTTAATATTTCTGATAAATTAGTTGTAAATAATTCTTTTTTGGATAAATTTTAATATTGAATAGCATTCCCTCAAAAATTATATATGACAAGCAGTTTAGTTATTTTTCACTACTGAATACTAAATACTCATAATTGAAGTATTAACAAATATTTGACTATTATTGCAAAATATGATAATTGCAATAAATTATATTCTAACTTATCATATTATCGAAATACTTATGAATTATAATTTAATATTGCTAAATTGTAATTTAATATTGCTAATTATTGGGAATTGATTTAAAATGTAATTACATTTTAAAATGTTGCTCTATAAAATTGTAAATAACTTTGTAGTTATAAAATAGATTACTTATTTTTTAATTTTATTTTAATATATATAATAGTATCATAAACTTAAATGCAATATTATCAAGAAAGTTTTCTAAAGCATTGTATTATGAAAATTGCTCTTTATCTCTTTTTTCCGAATGAACTAATTCACGGGTTAAAAATGTATTATAATGGATATATATATATTTCGTTCATGTTGTAATGAAGAAATAACAAACACACTTATTAATAGAGAATTATTATTTATATGATTTTATTAAATTTAATTAACTGTGATCGTAATCTTGCTTATAATAGTAGAAATGTTTTCTTCGTTAAAAAATAAGAGATATTAATGCGGAACTTATTGAAGTTGCACATTTTTATTTCGTCTAATAGATGAAAACTATACGATAAGGTTAATAATTGCATATTAAAGAGCAATTACTTCATTGCTACGAATCATTATAGGCGAGATCACTTGCTATTGTGATAATTTGGTGTTGGACAAAGTGGTGCTTGTACTGCGGTTGTGGAATTGCAATTGGGCTATGTCCGACAAGAAGATCAATTCTCTTCCTTTCTCTTTCTCCATCATTTCCCTACTCTCTCATGTTCGTGTGCAAGTCTAGAGAAAGATAGTATCTTCATAGTTTGCTTAAGGGGTGGTCATATAATGACGAAAATATAATATCCAATATAATGGATTTATTATTATTTTTCTTTTTACATCATTTCTTGTCTACATTTATACACATTTTTGTAAAGTTTTTGTAATTTATAATCATAAAATATACACGGGTTTTGAAAAATACATTCTGTCATACAATATAATTTATGCGTAATAATAGAGTTCATTTTATATGATGAATAAAAAAGACATTTCAGGCCTAGATTTTTACATTGTAGTAAAATGATATAATACTTTTATTATATTAAAGGAATGAATTCATTATTTAATATTAATAATTTTAACAACTTTCTTTCTATATACAATTTTGCTTGACTTGCGGTTTTTTAAGTAATCGTAAAATATTACAAAAGTTCAGTATACGAAATACTGTTTGATATGTTGTATTTTAATAATGCAATTACTGTCTGTTGAATAAAAAATTATTTAAATTATAGTATTAATGTCTAACAGAAGGTAAATAAAATTTTAATTCGAAATATAATGTTTGAATATCTATGCCGTTTATTATGAAATTTATAATTTTATATCATATTTTTGTTTCACATCGTTTTCAATTCAATAATTTTTTATCGATTGTATTGTTTTTATGTTTATTTATTCGTTTGAAAAGATAGTATATTACATATATATATAAGATTTATAATTTTGAACTAACTATAGGAGAATGAAAGTCTGTATATAATTTTTATTTAGGTATTTGCAAGTTTTTCACTTTTAATATATTATTTAAAAACTTTGTTAAACATACTATTTAACTAACCATTCATAACAATATAATAAGATAAATATATAAAAGTGATTTATAATAAAAGTTCGGGAATAATTATTTTTTAATAAAAATATTATTGGTAATTCAAATAAATCAAGTATTTCAAAATACGCATATAAATTTAAAGCTTAAACGGTAATCTGTATCAATTACCACTATTATAAACAAGAAAATAGTTCTCTATATTGTCTGTACTTTTTTGGCATTAATGCAACATCGAGGCCTTGGAGAAACAATTTATAGTAGGGCAGTTAATCATTTGATATCTTAACTGTTGCTTCCTACTATATCTTTATGCATTCAATGAATTCTGAACTCAGATTAAGGGATCCGTGAGTATGTCTTCTAGCAGGAATGTATATACTTATAAATTTAGAAGATATTTGGAGCATTGAAAGTTGGATTCTGATCAACGATACTATTAGTATTTAATTACATTTATTTTTACCGTACGCTAATGTTTCTCACCTATACCAACGATATATGGATATCTAAATTGTTTTAACTAATTTATACACAATTTTGGTACATGCATCTATAGTCGTTTGTATATAAATTTTCTCCCCGTGTTACGTTTCTTATCCTAGTTGTTGTAGTTGTTAAAGAAATGTATAGAATGATGTCAAAGTAGTTTAAAATGGTGATATTTGCATTGTTTTTTTCCACCATATAACTGTCACTAAGAATAAAATACAACTTTAAGCATTGAGGTCACGGAATTCAATTTTCTTCCGATAAATAAAATTTTCTTAATGCATCGAGGACAATTGCGACCATAGTACGCGACATTAAGCCGCTGCGTCTCCCGTGCCTCATCTCACTGCCCATCTCAGCCTGCCCCCGGCAATAATCTTGTACGGGCAAATGTCAATATTGTCAGCGCGACCCACTAGGTAACGACAGTCCGAGACGACGCGGCTCATTGGCGAACAACCAATGAATACTCCTAGAGTGCTGATTGATCTTTGTGGTCTGTATGCGCTGTCCAACGACGCTATCGCCATCGCTGATTACCGTCGCTGACTTCGGTGATTTTGGTCGTTCGAGCACTAAGCTTTTATTGATTTGAATCTATATTTACGATATACGGTACAAATACCACGTTGTTATTCTTTTTATAGGCAATGATAAACTTTTATCTCAGAATTCAGATTTGCCATCATTTATTGGAACGAGATACTTAATTTCTATATAGATTGCTCTGTGGGCGTCACTTGAATCGCTACTACTGGAGTTAAAGTGAATTTTGCTTGAAATTTAATACAAGATTTATTTGACATTGATTTAATTGACGCGTATTATTATTAAAATCCAAGTGCACAAGGCAATCTTTTGTTCGGCAATCTTTTTTTCATTGGAATATTTAACGACAAGTATATTAATACAGTTATACTTTAATATCATTTATGCATAATTTTTTTACCTTAACTTGCGTCAATTCAATTAGCATTAATAATAGCTAATAGCAATTAAAATAAATAATAATTGAACCACCAGTATATTATAGAGACGATTTGAAGTTCTAGAAATGAGAATCTAAATTAAAAGCTACTAAGGCAGCTATTTGAAATTGGACCCGTTTTATCATATATACGCAAACCTCATTACGAACAACGGTCTAGTAAAGTTTATAGTTAGAAGATAAGGTTAATGTTATGTGAAATTTTCGTCACGAAGTAATTCTATCCTGCAGGTCAATTTTTCTGGGTTCAATTATTTTTGAAAATTTGAGTACACTGAAGTACGACAGTTCTCAGAAGTACTTAAATATCAGCGTATCGGTAGATGCTGCGACCACTCGGATTAATAAAGAATTCGTTTTACCAATATATTCTCAATTTTTTATGTCTTATTATAATTGTCATTCATGCATTCATTCTAGCTTTAAAAGAATATTTTCTATTTTTATTTCTAGCATGTTAATCTATTTTATAAAATGAACTAGTTTATGCATAAATCTATTAATAGTATACATTTGCCGATTATTTAGTTAAATTTTGCAGTATAAATGCAATAATTAACAGTTTTGAAACTATAAAATACTTTCTTTTCCAAGAAGACAATGGATGGTTAACTGAGTTATTCGATTAAGATAAGACAAGGAAATATAATTACAAATTGCAAGTGTAGGTATACGATCAGTATTATTCAAATTAATCCCTATTTAATTGCAAACTATTACTTATAAATGTACTTTCCTTTTTATTTGTATATTTTATAATAATCGAATAAAAATAAAGCAAAAATCTTTTAAATATTTCATAAACAAAGAAATTCGTTTTCGAAGTACATTAATATTCTATCCACCTTAATATAATATTTAAATTTGAAACTCATTTAAAACCTAAAATATTGAATTAAATATTTATTATCTATGAGAGATGCTAAAAACGTTTTTATATGTAATACGGTTTTTCAATTCTTGCCTTATTAAATTTTTTACGTAGAAATTGTGTTATTCCTAATGTGATTAAGAATTCAGAAGTGAAAATTTAATATGTTAAGTATATTTTTTTATCTTATAATATCAGGATGAAAATAAAAAAAATTGACTTTATACGACCGACATGAGATGACCAAAAATTTGCTATTATCTTCGTAACCCCTTTATAATTTTCCTTATCTATTTAATCTGAAAGAACATCTTACGCTTTCTATGAATATTTTATCTTGGCCCTTGACAGTTAACGAGTATCTCGATATCATAATTAACATAACTATCTATTTTTCATGCTCGAATTCTTCTCATTAAAAGTATTAATATTAAAAAATTATTCTTATATTTTGTTTATGAAAATAATAAATATTCTAATAAATATTATGTTTGCTTTTAAATATAATCAAAAACAATTTTTTAGTTAATGCGATTAATGTATAATATATCAAATTTAATATAAATTAAATGTAGATTTAATACAGTAAATATTTAAATATTCATAGTACATCCATATCTATATAAGGACACGCGTACACATATGCGTGTATGTGTGTTTAGATTAGAAAATTTTATGAAGTCTTTAGATAAAATAATCTTTATGAAAAGTTTCAAGATTAAAAAAATTGATTATGTTTATGATAATTTAGATATTCTTGCAAATATTATTAATTAGATATTGTAAGATATAAACAAGTTTTACTTAGCCAATACAATCATATTTAGAGTTTTTTTGCATTTTATAATTAGTATTGATTCATACAAACTGCAGAGTTGCAATATGGATACCGTGTGTAAACATAACTTTTTCGATATACGTACATTACTACATTTTGCTTACGCTATAAATTTCACGTGACATTTTACTTTACTTTTGTAAATTTGCACTGTTGGTAAAGCTCTTTTCCAATTTCTAAAAAGCTTATTTTCTAAATCTCGCATTAATGGAAAATGCATCTTAAAGATGTCTAAAGATAATCTAAAAAAACTGCAGAATCATTCTATAAGTAATTCAATTTTAATTCTATAAGTCATTTAATTAGTATAATACTTATATAAAAAATATAAAGGAAAAATAGAATCAAATTGTAATGTATTTTTAAAGGAAAAAAAATTTCGTATGATATTAATTTTATGCAATATTTTATAAACTTTGTAAAGTTAATAATAACTTATTTATAATTTTTATACAGCTTTGGTTTGAGTATAGTCATTTAATATAGTTAAAAAAATTTCTTTGTTTTAGTAAAGAGAAATTGAAAATATCGAACAATTTCATAGGATGAGGTTCTTGTAATTAATAATAAAGATATATAGAAACGTCTTTTTAGAGGCTTCACTAACACATTCAATGCATATAATCTTGGGGTTATGAAGAAGGTAGGAATAAAACAAAAAATGAAAGTCAGAATGAGGGAGTAACTGAAAGAGAAGGAGAGAGTAGAAGGGTCGACGGAAAAGCGTACCTTGGGATCTCCTTACATTGGAGATGGAAGAAAGTTCGCTGGTCTCGAAATTCAGCTCACGAAAGATGTGAGACGGCGGAAAGAGGAAAAAAGGGAAGAAAGGATCTGAGAGGACACAACCTTGAGAGAAAATGAAACCTTTTAGTGTTGGGACGAGGGAAATGCCTCTATATTCCCTCCACTCTCTTCTTATCTCTCCACTTCGTAATAATCATAATTTGCGAGCTTTATGGGCATTGTCTCAGAGCAATGAAGGGATTAATTGTTATTGTCAGTGCGTGGCTAGTCCATGATCCTTACAAATAAACGAACTTTTTATGTATATACTTTTTCTAATTAATATTTACTACTCGTTGTTTAACACACTCGTGATAGACTATTTATAATAATTATTGATAATGGAATCTAGATCCGTTTTATTCAATTGGTATTTATATTTTAACAGCTATATAAAGTCACTTTTATTTTAAATACTTTTATTAATAATATTCGAATATAATTTTTGTTTTCTATTTTTTTAATAATTTTACTTATGTGACTTACGTATACATTAGTAAATTTTTATAAAAAAATATTTTTTGTTGAACGATTAATATTTATTATAAATATTGAAATTTTTTAAATGTTAGTAACTTTGACTCCGTAAATTTCACAAAAATAATCCCTTTTACTACACTGATATTCTACTGACATAAAAAAATGTGTTGAATTTCAGTAAAATATAGTTATTCATTTATGAAATTATAAATAAGTGAATAATGTAAACGAAATTGCAGATATAGTATTTTTAAAAAATTATAATAATTTTTTTACTAAGCAATATATTAATACAATATATTATTTCTTGTTTATTAATTTTTAATACTTTAGCTGATTTTAGAAAATTCTATCAATAATGTAAAATATAAAATAATATAATATTGTTTATGACGTTGTGTAGATTCTCACAACTTTTTATTTAATTTAAATTTAATCTTATTTTATATTTATATACTTTATAATACATGAATTTTGTAAACTATTGTGCTATAATACTAATAATTAATTAAAAAAAGAAAAAAAATAGTAACTTCTTACTAAATCTTAATATATAAAACATGTCTTCATGTATAGAATTAAAATAAAAATATAATAAAATTTATATTAAATAAATTATAATAAATTTATAATCAAATAGAGTAAAAATAATTATATTTTTATCTGAATCCTTAACACTACATAGTAAGTATTACACTTATTTAAAGATAATAAAATTAAGGAATAGCTTATATTATTAATTTTTATTATATTTGGAATTAAATAAATACAGTTGCTAAATTATTTTCAATTGCTGAAGATTAATGTTTGGTCTAGTTTTGCGTTATTTACAATTAATCGGGAAAAGATAGTGAAATTTATTAATTGACATGATTGTTGATTAAAAATTCCTTATCTACGCTTGCGCGTATTAAATGAAAAAAGAAAGTGACGTAGAACGATGATTAATGAGTAAAATATGAACTAGTCACTATTAAATTAATATGTTGATTTGTTTATAAATGTAGATTATTTTGGTTTTCTAATGCATTATTTCATATTTTACCTGACCCTTAGTATGTATTTTTAATTTACAGATATGTCCATAATTTTTTTTTAGAATATCTAGGCATATTCTTTAACGTAAACATATAAAGTATTAGTGAAGCAATGTATTGTTCAGCTGAAATTATGGAACAAATGTAATCAATTTTTATTAATGTATTAGTAAGATAAAGCTTAAGATAGCTATCGTAAAGTTGTAAAATAATATTTTTGATACAATATTATCTATTATATTTTTGTATAAATATATTATAAAGAAATAATTAGAATAATATTTTAGTATTTACCATATTTTCATTTTACAAGTGTGATATAGTGAACGTGAATGAAGAAATTAATGTCGAGGTTTTTACTGAAATTCAATCAAATTTAATTACAAATCAAATTATTATAATATTATAGGCAAAATACAGGTATGGTCAGACAAAAAAATAGTCATTTTCTGGTAATGAAACAAAAATTCTTTTTTTACTGATTCACATGAAATGATTAATTAGGTGATTTATACACGTCTAATATTATATGTTGTAATAATTGAAAGAATACAGCATTTTTGCTGATATAAATAAGAAAATATACTAGAGCTTTTTTATTGTAATATGTATGAAATATAATACAGATAATAAAATTTTTTATAAATAACTAAATTTTGTCAATTGGTTATTCATTTCAAGTATACGTATGTATTTAGTATAAATATAGTTGTTACAAAATTGATTTTAAAAAGGTATTGTCTTTAAAATCATCATTTTTTAATAAATTTTTAATAAATTTGAACTTAATTAAATATAAACTTTTTAATGAATAAATAAATTTATTCTAATACGATTAAATCTTATTTGTTTATAGTTTTGGTAGAATTTCCACTTAATAAAATGTTATTTAATTCAATTATTATCTATAAAATAATATATTAATTTTGTTGCGTTCTTATGACTATTATACAAAAAATTATATCTATAATATCTTTATAAAAGAAAAATTATGAATCAACGTTTGCCAAAAGTTTTGTTTTAGTTGAAATTAATTAAATCCACTTTTAGTTGTAGTTAAGAGAAAAAGTGTTTATATTTTTATGTCATATAAGTATAAAATTACATATAAAATTATATAAATTATATTAGAGGGACGTGTAATCGGATTGTGAAATAACATAAAGCGGCGTTAGAAGAAAAATCATAATATAGAAAGTCTAGTTTTAATATATATTGGATATATAGTGTACTTGTATCAAATTTTAATGAAAATAGAAATTTCGTATGCATTAATTACTGTATTAAGAAATTTTAAATGTTCTTATAAAAGTAATTATCTATTTTTAACATATTTGTAAATCAAGATTTCAAATCAATAGTGTTACATGAATTATTTACTATTATTACATTTTTAGATTTTTACAATATTTTTCTTGGCTTATTAAAATATTATATTTAAAATAAATAAATAAATTTAAAGTTGAATTTTTTGTTCGTTTAAAAATAAGTCGATTAGCAAGAACTATGGAAAATTCAATAAAAATTTAGATTTTACTTTTATTTAAAATATATACAATAATGATAATGTTTAATGCGCTGATTTAAATTATGGAAATGTTTTCTTATAAAGGTATTTATGGAGATTTTTATTATTTATTGAATTTTATCGAAAGAGTTATTTGAAACTCGATTTTCAAGAAAGATAAAAAATTTTTCCGCCTTTCTTGAAATTTATTTGTTCTATATCAGTATCGTCATTTCTGTATTTTTCCTTCGAATCCACAAAATCGAGTCGTGCAATCTTTCCTTTATTTTTGTGCTTTGTTTTAGTTTGAAGCGAAAAACACCAGAGTAACAATAGCAGTTTTTGAAGCGAAAAGAAAAGGAAAACATGCAATTATTGTGCCTTGAAGATATTTGCAAAAGAACGGAAAGGGAGAAAAGAGAGACACACACACACGCATATATATATATATATATATATATATATATATATATACAATGATAAAGCTGGAGATAGAGAAAGAGATAGAGATAGAGGTAGGAATAGAAGTGGAGATAAAGGTACAAATAAATATGCTTCGATGATTATAAGATTGTACATATAAAAATAATTGTTTTAATTATTTAAATATAAATATTGGATACATGTTTATACAATGTTAATTAATTCATATTTAAATATAGGATAAAATAGTTTATCTTAATATATTTTAACTAACTAATAACTACAGTATACTAGACAAATACTAAAATAAATACAAATTTCATTTCAAGATTGTTATATTATATTGGTTATTTTATTGTTAATATTAGATTAGTGGAATTTATTAAAGACTAGATGTGATATATTTAAGATAATATTTCATATTATTATATATATTTATACCAAATACTATTAGATTTAAAATGAGTAAGTATTAATAAAGCAGGGAATATGTTACTAAATAATTATCGTTTAGATAGTTATAAAATGTATTTTAAAATAAATGTTTATTACAAAATATGTTGAACTTACAGTATATCTTACAATATCTAACCCAAATATGATTTGGGTATTAGACTTTGTCCTTTAGAGATATCTCTAGAGATAATTAAATAAAATGTATGAGATTTAATAGAAGTAATTGAGTATTTAAAACAATTAAGAATATAAATATTTAAGACATATAAATATTCATTGTTAAATTATGCGTTATATTCTTTATCAGTACAAGATTAAACAGAGTATAATATTACTTGAAAGATATAGATAGAAAGTTTAGAATCTGATAAGGGAAATGAGAAAATTAATGGGTCATCAACGAAATTATATAAATATTATTATAATTTTGTAATAATATTATTTATATATCGAAGTGCTTTCGATAAAAATAGAAATATTTTTAGAATATAAATCTTATAAATAATATATAAAATATATACTTGCTAAAACTATAATGTAATATTTTTAGTTATACTGCTCTCAGGTACATATTTAATATTTTACTAGAGTAAATTTGACATTCGTGAACGTCAGTCTATTGATTAAATATGATTAGTTGGATTAAGCTATCTTATAATGTCCTTTAATAATACATGGTTATGATTATTTTAATTAATTTTACCAAAATATAAAATAATTTATTCATGCGTATTTTACTAAATATTAATATTTCATTTATTAAAAATTTGTATTATTTAAATAAATAACTCAAATGATTACGAAATGTTTATCTTAATAATCATATGTTATGCAATTTTCGGATATTACAAACTAAATATTTACAAAGTTCAAGTAATCTATCCTCCTTTTAAAATCATTAAAATTTAATATTACTTCAGTAACGCAAAAACAAAAATATCTGCAGTATGAGATTACAAATTTGAAATTAACTTGTGTACGTAACGACTGCTTTCAAGCAGATTGCGATGTATACTAATTATCGTGACGTACAGGACATAACAAATTTCTAACAAAATATAATATAATAAAAGAACTAACAACGCCATTTTACTGACTTTTAATGTAGTCTATGGCCGACTATGCGTTCGCTTATTTCACTGGAATGACCTGTGAGATCGTAGGCAACGAATGATCGTCGTAAAGAGTTTAACAGCAGTGCGCTGAAAACGGGGAATGAAAAGTTTTCTTTAAGACCTTTACGGAATCGTTTATTGGACGATTTTAAGGTGCAGAGCTATAAAAAGTGCTTGAAAGATCCTTACTCTATCTACTGTAGGCCTGTTGGTGTTGGATTTGGTCCCACAAAGAGCTCGGGAAATGACAATGAATAGTCGAGATTGTTTGTCAAATTAAAAAATTAATTTTTCTTTTTTACATTTAACAACTTAATTACTCTATTGGAATAGATATTTATAGTTTTCAAAGTAAGTTTTTGAAAAGAAAAATTTTTTTTTATTATATTTAGTACTTTATTTCTGAGATTTAGAGATGATCAAGAATCATTATTTTGAAGCAATTGTGTGTTTTTACAATAATTGTCTACACTACATCAAATTTTAGTAAAATTACTCTTATGTATAAAGTAAATTTCTTTTTTCTTATTTCAAATTAATCTACTATTTTTTTTCGATTTGAGGTTCAAATATATAAAAATTCCTATAATTATAATTTGATTAATGAAAATATTTTAATTATTTACTATAAATATATATAATTTCATATTTTAAATGTATTTGTTTACAATATTTTTACATTATTATTTACAATATTACATAATTATCCATTACGAATTCTCAATACTTCCAAAATTATTTCGAACGTTGGAGCCGATTATAAATATGAAATCAGTCAGTCCGACTCTTACAGTGCTACATCATATTCTATTTGGAATGTTCAATGTTTTCTAATTAATATAGGATACCGAACGTATAGTTTGGAAAAAATAGTAATTTTGATGCATTATCATAAAAGAAAACAGTGTATTGATAACAACACGGATTTCTATTTAATATTGAGCCAAGTGAATAATCCAATATGCGATGGTCTATATTAGAATATACATAGTGGGACAGTAAAATAATAATGATTAAGTGAAATTATTTACTGATAAACATTATTGCCATAAAGTATTTATTGTGTATTAATAATATATGATTGTTGTATCGCGAATCTCTCTCTCTCTCTCTCTTTTCTAAGAACTCTTTGGTTTTACTTTATTACATTATTGTGATTATTGTTAGCAAACTTATATTATAATAAGATTAGGAAAAATAATATTGTTTGGATAATATTGTTAGGTAATTAAATTTAGCAATTAATATAATACATTATAATCGGATTACACTATTTGATGTACTTCTTACTAGAATATATTTTAAAACAAATAAAAATCACTTAGATATTAAATATTTCTATATTCCCTCCAATTTTGTTGTAATTATTATAATACATAATCTATTACCATACGTGCTAAGGTCTTGAATATGTAGTCCTGATTTAAGCAGATAATAATAAAAAGGAAGATAACATCATATCTTCATTAAAAAGAATATTGACACAAGATAGTCAATTGATAAAGGCATGTTGATCAGTACAGTTATTGTAAATTGTATAGTAATTATAAATTTATATATAGTACTATATTTTTAGAATAATTATTTGTTTTAAGATAAGTATTTAAACGTAATTGTATTGCTATTATGTTTTACTTTAATATATTATTTTCTAGGATAAAACGCAATCTATATTCATTAAAGATAATAATAAAACAAAATACTAAAATTTTCATGAAATTATTGTGAAATAAAAAAACTAGGAAAAATTAAATTTTTATATTTCTAGGAAATAATAGTTAATAATCAAATGACTTGTAAAGCTAATATTTTAAATAATATTTCTTAGTTTACTTATTAATAATTAACGTCTATTTTATTGTCAATAATTGATATTTATTCTTCTAAGAGTAACACAAAGACTTTAACATTATAATTGTCACTTTTTATTTAAAATAATTTTTATTATGGTTATCTAATCAAGTGTGCAATACAACTAGGAGAAATTTTTAATTGTCAAAATTGTTTGTTTTGTTCGTCATAAACCGGCAATTAATTTGTTTGTATATTGTAATTGAGTTTGTTGACATTGTTTATAAAATATATTTCACATTATTATTAAATTAAATTCAAATATTTCTGCGTGAGCGCTTTTGTATTTATTTAATTATAAGTAATATTATAACGTATAATGTATGCGTAGTTTCAAACAAACTTAGTACGATAATGATGCTTTTATAATCATAATTACCGTAAAATCATAATAAATCTTTGATATGCATATTTATGTAAAAAACTTAATTGCAATATTTATATACTACGTGTCTCTTAAAGAATATAGTATTTCCTATATTTATATCAATATTTTTATGTTTATCATGTTTTTGATTAGTATTTATTTATTGAATAATATAAATTAATTTGACTATAATTTATTCTTATAAATATAATTGTGCTCTATTAAATTAATTATATAGATGTAGGTAAAATTAAAATTACAATAATAACAATAATTATTTATATTATTATTTTGTAACTTATCTATGGAATTTTTTCAAGACAAATATCGCTGTTAAATTAGTTAGGGTATTAAAGACTATAAATTTATCTACAACAGTTGCTTTTTAATCTGATTATCGTTTAAAATAATAAATATTTCAAGTATTTAGGAAAAATGGGTTTTAAATTATAATATTAAATGGGCTGAATTAATTGTTGTTATTGTACATAAAGTTTATTTCAGAACGAATTATTCGAAAATTTATAATCCTTTAATGCATAACATAACAGGTCCATAAATTTCAACAGTAACTTTACCAGATAAAATTGGATACACTTCTGTTTTCAATACAGCATCAATTAGTGTCTGTGATGAAGTGTTTATAAAGTCGATAGCCTTTTGACTGTGATCTACTTCTCCTGAATATTCATTCGTAAGTCTACATTTTTCCATATTATCTTCGCAAAATTTAATTTCAACATCTAAGTTGGACCCTTGAATATTTTCAGAAATACTCTGAAGCGTCTGAAAATTACAAGCAATTATATATGTTTAATCATTATATTTGTTTATATTTTTAATTTTATAATATAGAAAATAGATATGTACCAGACTTATGGAATTTAATGTTAATTTATCAATATTTAATTGTTCAGTTATTTTCTTTCTCAATAGATCTTTCAATTCTTGTATGACGACGTTTACTTTTTCATCTTTAAGTTGTATGCAAGTTGAAATCCCTTTTTTCAGTTCATATTGTTTTAAAATGCTCTTAAAATTGAATAACAGAAAATTTAGTTAATAATGTAAAAACGTAGGTTGTATAGATATTTTATAAAAATAACTTTTCTATTGTACATAATTGATTGTTGAATAAACTGTGTTATTGTATAATGTACTATAAACAAAAGAATAAAAATTTTTTATTAAAATAAAAGTATATAAATAGTTTCTTACTTCTAATTCAATTATTTTAGGATTCTGTGGTATTTCAAAGTTTAATGTATCTGTTTTCTGGTTTAATGTTGCTTGTTGATTATCCAATTGAGTCAGAATATCGTTTACATTATCTTTTAACATGTTTGAACGTTTTAATAGATCAGATGCAACTTGACGAAAATCCGTATTTGGTTTTGAGTTCTGTAAAAAATGATATTAGAACTTATATAGTTAAAGTATTTTTGATATTTAAGATAATATTTTTATAAAGAAATGTATAAGATTTCGCTGAAATTTAGATCATATATTAAAATATGTATTAGATTTATTCAACTTTTGAATAAATGTAATACCTTATGTATTTTTCCTAAGTATTACTATACAAATTTATATTGTAGTTTCATGGATAGTATAAAAAGGAGAATCGTTATAATCTGTTTAGTTAAGAAAACTTTGTATGTTTAAAAAATAACTACGTATATGTATCATTATTTTCATAATTGTTTGTTTAGTTTGATTATATAAGATTAGATTGATCACAATAATTTACGTATTTTAAACCAATTGTGAACCTTAACGATATTTCGAATTTATGTTTTCAGTTACACACATTCTTTTGTTATATTTTGTTTAAAAACTTTTAAAATCCATTTTTACAAATAATTAAAAATTGGAATTATTGAAATAGAATGATGATTATTGACGCAATTTTTATATTATAGTATATTAAATAATATTTTTGAATTTTAATATTCAACTAATAATTTGATATTGAAATTAAAATAATAAACTGAAATGAATTTATTTTTTTGGTTAAAAAATTGTTTATTTTGTTTAGTATTCTTTCAAATCAATTTATCGTTAACATTAAATACTTTATTGCATTGTTATTTACATTTATATCTACACATACCTGCTCACGGACACATACACACGTATTTATAAATTTTCTTTATATTATTTTACTATTTAAAACTATTTTAAAACTTACTGCTCTTGTTAATATGGTTACACAAATTAGAGAGATTGTAAGAAGCGTGTTCATTGTGTAATATAATATATTAAATTTTATGAAAATTGTAAACCTTACAAATAAAGTAATTAGTACTCTATTTTTCGATTGCAGAGTAATGAAATAATGCGTAGGTTGTGTGCTGATATGGTATTTATATTCATAAAAATAATGCTATAAATTAGATACCATTCAAAATTGTCAAATAAGTAATCAAACTGAATTAATTTCAATACTTTATCAAAAATTTTAATTTCATAAATTTTACGTAGTATAAATATTGTTGATAAATATTATAAGCATATTTTCTTTGTAATAAACCAGGTTTTTGTTAATCAATATGACTAACATGTTATTATTCCACCTCGGAGTCGGGATTATATTACATTTTTATTTAATCAAAGCAAATAAAAGGACCATTTATAAATAGTATAATAACAAATTAGTAAATATCAGTATAACTCAGTAAATAGAAACTTATATAACCGTAATTGTTTTTATTAAAAATTTTGTAGGTAATAAAAATAATTAGCTTATTAATGTAATTACGTAAGATTAAATTACAATTTATAAAATACTAAATAGATAGATTTCAATCACTATCATATTTATATTTTAATCTATGAATTTATAATTATTTGATTTCTGAATATCATTAGTATATCAAATTAAGATGATGATAATCAATATGAAAAAATTATAATTACTATTTTGTTTAAGGTTAATATGTAATATAATGGTAATATTATTTGGAAGTAGTATTAAATATAAATCTGCATGTTACAGAAATATTAAATATTCAAATGTGCGTATTAAAATATTTTACCGCCGTTTTTGATAGTATCATTTGATCCGTAAATATATTCAATCTTATAATATTTAATTAAGATTGTATGATTTGTTAATAGAATTTTTACATCATATTGACATTTAAGTAACGTGAAATTAGAAGTATAGTAGAATTAAATAAGCAAGCAATCGAAGGAACGCATTAAATACAACAATTAGTGAAACTAATGTAATAAATGAGAACTTAAAAATTATCTAAATTTTGCTTAGTATTTGCTTATTGACAAATTTAAAATAAATGCATTTTAAATTATATATAATAAATTATGACAAGAAAATAATATTATATTCACAGCATACATTAAATTAAGTTTTTTTATTTTAACTCAGTTAAGAGGTTTAATTATATTCGGCAGCTAAGTGTATTGAAATCCCCAATTACTACAATTATTATTTATTTAAATATTCACTGAAGTATATCAAAATTGTTTTGATTTCTATCAAATCAAATAAGCGAAATTGTTATTATTTTAACATGTATTATTTAAATTTATTTTATAACACTAAATTGTATAGTCAGCAGTTTCATATTATCTGATATTCAGGTTATGTACAATCCCCTTTTTTAACAGTTTCAAATTTGAAAAAGTAAGCTTTATGATGTCCTTAAAAATTAACTTATAGAGAATTATAGAGAATTAATTATCAAAATTATTAAGTAATATGTACGAAAAATTAGGTAATGAACTTGAAGTAAGTTACTTTTTATGCTGTGCAAATAAAAATAATCATTTAGAATAAAAACTAATGGAGAATTTTTATAAATTATTGCGTATTGGTTATATCGAATATTCATTGTTTAAATTAAATATAAGAAAATGCTTATCTATTTATCAAATACAGTAAAACAATCAGGCAGTTATTAAACGTAAATAAGTATAATATAGTAGATTAAAATTTTCATTATTTACAGTACTTTAATCAATAATATTTATTACATTAATAATAATATAAAGAAAATGTTATCTTTAGTAAAATAAATTAATTAATGCGGGGTACAATAAAAACATTTAACGTATGCAATGATATTTACGTCTTACAAAAACATTATTCCTACAAAAGTTAATATGTACCGTGACAATACTCCCTTCTTTATTAATCTTGCGTCTGATTATTTTCCAGTCTCGCTTCGTGCGTCACGAGATTTCCAACAGTTCAAGCCACAAATAGTCGATGAAGAGCTAAAAAGAATAAAGACAAGGAAAACGCAGCTGCACCCCTTTGAGCAGAAGTCGCTACCATGTCGTTTTAACAAATGGACATCATTTTTTTGTTTATCAAATCCTCTATTGTGTTCTTTTCTCGGATAGAACCTAAGGAAGATCTTCAACATTTTACATTTGTCACCGAAACTAAAAGCAGTGAGTCTCAATATCGAAGCTTCTCCTTGATATTAATTCTTTTCGGAAAACACAAATTACATTTCCTAGGATAAGCGATCAGTGACACCAACAATAATCGGGAACAAATCAATCATACGGAGCACCCTTGACCGTGAACAAGCGCGACTATAAGCATTGGTTTACTTACTTATTTGTAAGTTTTAATAGGATAACGAAATACTTATTGATTATTGCGTGGTTTATTTATTAAAAAAAATTAATTATAAAAAAATATCAATACATTAGCAATATTCTGCATTTTTTGGAATAAAAGAGGAAAAATAATTGATATAATTGTGTAATAAATATTTTAATAAAAAAAAGGAATAAGTACAATATTCATTGTCCTTGGTATTTAATCTTAATTATTATACCTTATCACTTCGTTATTATGTATACTTCGTTGAATATATAATAACATATTTATACAATTGTATTTTTTTTTATAAAGTATGAATATACTTTAATAGTCAAATATTTATTATTAAACTTAATGTATTAAACAAATCGCAATTAGTCGAAAATATATTTGAAAAAGTTTTGTAAAGTGCTAAAAAATATTTACAATATAAGAAATGGCTTAATATGGTAATATAATAATCTATAATTATTGAAAAGAAAAATTTTCTTTATTATATTATCAATGCATTGGATAATATGTTTATTTCAATAATTTACATTATCATCTGCTTAATTCTATCATAAAAATTCTATTTTCAAAATATTATGTTCTAAACAAATAAGCGTCAATAATAATTAGCAGTAAAAGTATTATTTAGGAATTTTATATGTATTATTACATTACTGAATTATCAAATCAATCATCTACTACATGATTGTCAATGTAAATTGCAAATATTTTTGTATTTTAACTTAATTATGCACATACTATTTTGATTTTTTCTCATTCAATAAATTAAGTCATATCGAACATTTACGAAGGATATTGTTAATTTCAATAAATTTATTTCTAAATAAAAGGCTGCTTGTCATTCTTTTATTTTAACTTTTCCAATGCTCAGTAATAAATTAAGAAATATTATAAATACATAATTTTTTATTTTTAATTATAATAAAACATATCATAATTCATTTTGTACATTGCATTATTTAATAATGCTAAATATAAAAAAAGCTGATTTATTTAATTAGTAATATATTATTGTGTAACATAAATTTATACTCATACAAAATATATGTAAATATAAATAAATAATTTCTTTTTATATTAATATATAATTTTTTCTTATGATACGAAAGATTTTATCATTTCTAAATACTTCTAAAGAAATTTATTTAAAAAGTATAAAAAGGTATTCAATTTTATATGACTTATATTTGATTATCATTGTTTATTAAGAAACTTCATTAAAGAAATATTTTAATAAAAATATTCATTAAGATAAATTATATAAAAGTTATTTCCTTTAAGCATTCAGTTATAGTCATATTATTTAGTTTTAATATGAAATATAATAACATTTAATTAAGGATTAATAATTTGTGCTAAATAAAAAATTATGTATTAATTTTCAAAATATATTAAAATAAAAACATTTTCTCTTAATGAATTAATAATATAAATGTTAATATTAATGTTAATGTTAATAAATTAATAATATAAATGATAAGCTAAATGATTATGAATCATTATAATAAATATTTACATTCTATTTTTTTGGTAAATGAAATAACGTCGAATAATTATTTAGTTTTAAATTTAACTTGCGTAAAGTTTTTAAATAATATATAAAATAATATTGAATATTATATCAGATATTGTAATAAATTTTAATACAAGTACCGAATGTTGCAATAATTAATATATTAATTTGAATAATTGAATTGTTTATTTTATTACTATTAATAAGTTACCTTATATTAGAAATAATAAAATGATTTATAAGTTTGTCTCATCTTAGGTATCTCTCATTGCATAGTATTTGCAAGATTCTGTAATCTGTAATCTCAAATATCTATAGTATAAAATTTTGTCTTATAATATAATTTTATTTGGTTGATACGATTATTGAGGTTTTATATATAATTATATAATTTATTATAGTTTATAGATTATTTTCAAAAATATGGAATTGAATTAGAATTTTATGATCATTCGTTTAATTTTTTGAAAAATAAATAGTATTTTTTATACTTTGATTTGTTTGATACAATGCATTACGGGTTTATAAATTATATTAGTAATTTGACTACATAACATTGGATTGATAATTCCTTGTAAGACTAATTGTATTAGATTCTTTAGAATATGATTCATAGAATTTATAATTTCCTCGCCATTGTTGATATCGCTTGGATATTGAATTTTAAGTCTACAATTTGATGGATTATTAATACAAAATTTGATTTCTTCATTTAAATTTGGTTCTTGTATACTATTAAAAATATTTTCGAGAGTCTAAAAATTAAATTTTTCATATAATTAAGAGTTGTAATATTTTTAACGTTAAAAACAGTTATGTACCTTATGTACACTAGATAGAGTAACTCTATATTTCTCTAGTTGTCTATGTACTTGTCGTGTGAATTTCATTCTTAATTCTTGTAGGAGAGCTTCCGTTTTATCATTTTTTAGATTTTCACAAACTGTGATATTGTTCTGTTTTTCATGATACTTTAGAATAGTCTGAAAATAAATTTTTCGTATAAGAAAAGATATTATTATGTAAAAATAGAATTGAAAGAAATTTTAACTGCACTAGTGCGTGAAATATATGTTATGTAAACCATGGATTTATACAATTACATAAAATTTTGAAGAATATTACTCTAATTACTTTTTAATTCTTATATTTTATGAAATAAAAATATTAATAATTTAATACATACTTCTAGTTTAACTATTTCTGCATGGTTTGGTATTTCAAAGTTATATGTATTTTTAATATTTTTCATGTTGTTTTCTACTTCTATCATAAGCAATTGAATATTATTCACATGATTAACTGAGGTGATTGTTTTTCTTAATAAATCACTGGCAATAGCTTTCATTTCTACATTAGATGCACTTGAATTCTTGAATAGGGAACAATTAACATTATGCATGCGTAATATAGTTTTTTATAATTATATTTCAAATAGTGAATGATTAACAACTTACTATACTCTTATTCGTAGCTGCCAAAAAAAGAAAGGTATTAAAAAATATTCTCATTATTAATCAAGAGATTGATTAAGACTGTCAATTTGAAAGTAAAGAAATATATATATATATATATATTTTTTATAATGAATTTGCATAATTATTTGCATTTTAGTAAATACACTATAGTTAATTACTAAATCCAAATAGTAGTGAACAGTCTTTTATAAAAAACAATATACTATGTTACATAGTAACCTAGTTATCACTATTGACGCAATTTTATTTTAAATGTAAATTATGATAATTTGGAAAAGCGTGAAATTCATGTAAAAATGTACGCCATAAATCTACGTTTTATGTACGAAGATAAACATTTTGTACATAACTGATAGTATTTAAAATTACTTTATTCTAATAAAAAAATATACGTAAAATGGATGTAAATTGTTTAATAATTCATAATAATAGATGGTTTCTTATTATTCAGTAATACTTTTTTCAATCATTCTAAATTCTTATTATTACTATTTTGTTTTATTCAATATAACCAACCATATGATATTCATTCAAAAATATATCATCGAGTAATATTTTTGTTGATAATTTTGATTATTTATTTATTTATTTTTATTTAAGTTTCATTAAGAGAAATTGTTATCGATGATATAACTAAATTAAGAATAACAAAGCTTATGCATTACATAAAATAATTATGTCTTTTTAACAATTTAATGTGTTAGACAATTTATTTTAATAGAATAATATATTTATTATATTATTAAAAATTGATTTATTAGTAGCATATATAATAGTTATTTTTTACGTATTACATTTTTATATCGTTACGTATTTTATATTAAAACATCGATCACCGAAAGTCACGTCACTCTTCTGGAAATTATTGTACAAAAGTAAGTAGTTCTATTTTTTAATTTAGTTATTATTAAAATATAGTTGGTTAACACAATGTAGAAGTTTAAAATTGCTAAAATTTACATTCATCTGTACATTGTTTAACTGAAAATATTTACAAAAAAAATGTAATTAATATATATTAAAATTTATAAACGAATATTTCATTACATAAATTTCGAATTTTTTCAATATTATTACTATTAAGATAAAATATCTTTAAGTACATACTTCTTTTTAATTCAGATAGAATAAAATATTTAAAAGTAAGAATGGAATAAACTTATATACATATAATGAATAATATTCATTATATACATTATACTATGTACATTACTAATTTCAACAGATATAAGATTTCATAGATGTAAGAAATTCTATAATATTAATAGATTTTTATATTCTAATCGTTATGTTTTTTGTACATTAATAGTTTTTACACGTTTTATTATACTTACGGTTTCTAAAATTTAAATATTTCTTTTATCAGAATTATGTAATAATTATATTATTTTCGTACTTTTTAATAACATTATAATTAATGAAACAAATGTAGGCAATTCAATTAATATAGTTTTCCTCATAAGAACAGTTTTTATAATCAGTAAATCATTATTATTTTATAGATTTTATTTTATTCAGAAACTTAATGAAATACGATATATTATATATACTATTATTATGTATTCTGTAGTATTATAACTTAAATTATTTTCAATTATATTAATTTTTTTATTTTTTTTATTTTATAATATATATTAATTTTTAAATTTATATCTATCGCAAATAAAAAGCTAGACAATGGAAATAAAACTAATTTCAGATTGAATAATGTATTATAATTTTATACGGGTTTATAGATAAAGAATTTCTATTTTGCATACACGTGTATATTTTAAATAATTTATAGAAATTTTGACTAAATACAAATTTAATTAAATTTTGTAGAATTCAATTATATTTATAAATATTTATTTGTGAATACATAAAATATTATATAATATATAATTGCGATTTTGTATTCAAATTAATTGAGCAAATTGTTCGACTTTCAGTGATATCTTGGCTTTAAAAACACATTTCTTTATCTAATTATTAAACTTATATTATTTTTCATTATATTAAATAACAATACGTTTTTTCAAATGAGATAGTATTCATATCAGAATTGCGAAACTTATAACAATACATTTTCTCAAATTTTATGCTATACAGATAATTGTAAATAATAATTTGAAAATGGAAATAATATTACTTCATGATTATAATACTTAATAATATTTTTAATCTTAGAAATTTAAATATTTTTCCATAAAATTATTTAGCAAAGTAACCAAGTTTCTTTGCACTTCCCGTATTAATAATGTTATCAAGTAAATAGAAACTATACAAAGCTTATTTTAATTAAGACATGTGAGTTCATCATAATTAATTATACAATCGTAGAAAGTACCATTGATGATTAGTAGGACAAAAATTCATTGACTACAGTTTGAATTTGTATAGGTTCACTAATAATGTAATTCTTTCTACTTTCCAATTGTTTTATTTTGTTAATAATTTTACTAAATTATCAAGTTTCCAATTTAATCGGTTTTGATGATACCACGAAATTATACGTAATTTGCACCTTTTATATGGTAAATTATATTCATATATGTATATATATTTTTGTCTATGTTGACGTTTATGTTTATATTTTAAATTGAGAGATAAAATTGCCCTAATTAAATGTGAAAAATGTGGAAATCATTAATTTAACTATTTATTTTTATTTTGGATAAATAATTAAGGAATAATGTATTTTGAAATAAGGTTGGGTATTTTGAAAATACTTTCAGGGCATTCTTCATGAACATCTGTATTTATTATTTATTATATTATATTATCTTAGTATTAATTCAGATTCACGCACCATTTCTATTTATATTATAATTGTTAAAATATTGGACTCAAGTGCTTTGTCTATGAAGTAACATACATTTAAAAATGAACATATAGCAATTTAATTTTCGTGTATTTAATAAAATGTGAACATACATTAAAGCGAGATATCCAAATAATTATCCTATACTTTTATTTTATTTTTATATAAAAATGTTTATATGCTTCTTTAAAATAAGATTTTAATAAATTTTTTAATGCCCAAATATTAAGGTAAATTTAATTTAGCCCAGGTAGGATAAAATTAATGTCAATAGATGCAAAAGGATAATAGAGTTATTAATTAAAGTATATAGTATTTTTTATGTGGCGTGTTTGTCCATAAGATATATATGTCCAATTATAAATTAAGCTATAAAAATCATGAATTATTTAAAAACATGTTTGTAAAGCAATGATAAAATGATTTGCTGATAATATTAGGTGAATTAATAATATCTCAGTATAACAGAAATCAAAAATTTAATTTAAATAGAATCTACTTATAAAAATGTATTTATAGCATTATTATACAAAATATATCGATAAATTTTTTTTTTCGTATATAACTCTGTTCTTATAAAATTAATAGAGTAGGAAAATTACATTATGGTGGAAACGATTTATTTTAAATTAAATAAAATTTGCATTAACTAAAAATAAAAAATGTGAATGGACAATACTGATCAATAAATTTATATTTTTCTGATTAAGATATTTCTTACGTGTCAAAATATTATATTTAATAGTAATATATTAACTAATAAATACCGAAACAAATATATTTTTCTAATTATAAAAATTACTAAATCTGTGAAAATAGTACTTTTGAAATTAGAATTTGAAAAAAATCGAAATATCTACATATAATTAAAAATTTAATTAAAAAAAATATTTTAACATTAATTGTTAGAAGATACTTAAGTGTAAATAAAATTACTTTTTTTAACATATTTGTCATTATTTATTATGGCTTTCATTTAATTTAATATTCTATATAATTTCTGGAACATTAACATTAGTTATAAATAAACAATTTACTCTAAAATTTTTTAAAATAAAATTACATATGTTTTATATGTTAAGTAACATAATTAAATATTTATTAATTTTTTCTGATACTGTTGGATAAATTGAAATATTAAAAACTTTTTTTAATAATGAATTGACAACAATTTGAACGATATTTATATTTTTTATTCTAGGTTAGTATATTTAGATAATTTATTGTTATTTGACAATTTTATCGATTCCCGACAATATTTCATTTCGCTTAGTTATTGTTAAAAACTTCGCAGCTTTCTAAAGTTAATAAACCTAGTATTTATACTTATATTCTGTTATATTCCGTTGAATAATAAATTAATAGTTTTACTTTATACATATTATGTAAATATATTTTATTAGTATTTAGTTGTGTGCTAAGTGATTGTATCGATGTATTTTTTTATTTTTCACACAGATTAGTTAATTTCTTAATATTATGGTTTTTGACAAGTATCGTTCCCCGTTCGAATATATATTTGGTATTATTTAATAATATTTGATGATGAATATTATTTGATTAGTATCATTCAGTAATTATATATAGATTTTATAGTATTCTAAAGTCAAGTTATTTTCAGTTATATTAATTTATTTATATATATTATTATTTAAATTTTGCACTTTTTATCTATTTTATTTAAATTAACTATCGAGTAGATAGGTTATGTGATTGTTTGCTTTATTGTTTGATGAAATTGTTTGCTTAGATTTTGCATGCTTGAAAGTAAAATGAATTATTATAAAATTTATATCATGTAAAGATTTATATGAATATAAAAAAATTACACAAATGATTATATTAATTTTGATATTTTATTTAATATTAATAGAAGCTTAAGAATAGAAAAAATACATTCATATCTATAAGAATTTCTTATTAAGTTTATCATAAGTAAAATTGAAGTAAGGTATGAAGCTTCTGATGTATCGAACAATGTTTAATTTTAAATTGTTTCATTCAGTGTCAAAAATAATAATAAATATTGGTTATTAGCAAAGTTATGAATTGCAGTTCAATATAACACGTATTACAATATTGAAATAATCGTGTCTAAATATGATAAAATATTATAATTTTAGGCATTTTACGAAAGAATACTTATAAAAACATTTTTCTACTTTGGTATGCAATTATTTATCTAAATTGCATTGTTGCTGTTTTTTCAGATTTTTATATATATTTTTTTTAATTTTATATTTTTAATTTTTGCAATTATTCGAATTATAGGGATTATTTAGTTTTAAACTATTTTGATATAATATAAAATTAATCAAATCGTTTATAAAATAAGAGAATGAAATATGAATTTTATCATTTATATTTCAAGTTTGATAATTTAAAAATAAATTCTACGTAAATTCTAAATAAAAAATAATAAAATTAATATAATCTTTTTTAATTTTTGTATTATTTCTTATTTAACATATATAAAAATGTTTAAATTTAATGCCCTTTTATTATATTAGTTTTAGAAACTCAGAGAAGCTATATTAAATGTAGTTATAGTTAAATCATTGGTTAGTTTGATAATTGCATATTGAATATGGAGTAGTTTAGAAATATTTTACAACTATCGAGATTTTAAAATATGCAACGATACAACTTTGATGATTAACTTTAATTGCAATATAATTTCAATCAATTTGCACATTATGAATGAAATTCGGATGTACGTAAAACTATTGTTAAATTAGAACAGAATAATTTTAGTTTTTATTTTGATAACATAAATAAAAGATAGTGATCAGAACCGTTTTAGAATCGAGAGAGAAAAATAGTTAGACTTCATTGAGCAATCTTATTTATAGATTTTAATGAATATTATTTAATTTAGACAGATGATAATACTGATAATACTGAAGTATAAATAGTGGATAAGACATAATAAAATTGAAAAAAATAGTAATTAATAGAAGTTTTGAATATAAAAATTTCTTAAAAAATAAATAATTAATTATATATATATGCATGCAACACGTGTGCTAAAATCAAGCATTAGGAGTGGATAATTCGATTAGTCAATATTAGTAATTATGATAATTATTGATAAATGTGTATATGCTATATATTTTCTCAATCAAGCGATTAACGCTCGCAAGGAATATTTTAATTACGTTGATTGCTCGCTTAGTAAAGTAAATAAAGCATATTGAAATTTGTAATACATACAGTGTATACAAATGATGGAAGGAGAAAAATTGAAGGTTTCTTTCAATTATACATCAGATTGTTAGTTAGACTATTATAAAATTCGTAACCATGAAGGAAGATTCGAATGTATCACATTATAAGTAAGTGAATGTAGGTAGAAATTTAAATTTATACGCATATATTTATGTACGTTTAAGTATATACAGATGTAATATAATGCGCAATAAGATTAGGAAATGTGATAAGATGAATAATTTTGGTAATAAAACAAAATTTTTATCTTTTGGTAGAATTTATATGTTAAATTGAGAGACAATGAAAATCCATTCTATTTTAACTTTTTATAATGTTTAATATAATTTAATAGAGTTTAATGTAGTTTAATTGCCCATGGATAATCAATAGAAGTAATAAGTTTCAAAGTTTAGGGGAAAAATATTTGTTGAATAATTAGTTTGAAATAAAATTTGTCATTATAATTAGCGAAAAAATTTTTATAAAAAATTCCAACACAAATTAATAAATTTAAATATTTAAATTATTCTAATGTTCCTAAATATCACGTTTTACTAAATAATAATGCTAATAATAAATACACTATAGTTGCTTATGTAAAGAAAATAATATATTTCTAAAATTACATACATTACTTTATCGTATAAGTAATTTAAAACTGTATTTCATTAGAAAATAATAAGACTATTTTAATAGTTCTTCATTCCTTCACTAAAGTATACACCTGAGAATCTGTAAATAATATTAAAATAGACCATATAAATTAGATATTGCAGACATTATTATTCAGGGATTAGCCTGATAATTAGAGTAATTGATATGTAGAAATATTTATTTCATAGTTATACCTTTTGTCGAGTGAATAAACAAATTGTTGTCATTAGTAGTCTTAATTTATCATAATTCACGAATAACTGTAGTAGTAAGAATATTTTTGGATCCAAATTTTTAAGTACTTAAATAAGAAATTTAAATACTTCTTTAAAGAATATATAAATGTATTATAAAAAAAATAATATTTACAGTGAAGAGTGAATTTTCTTGTTTTAATGTAGACATTAATTTGTGAATGAAAAATTGTTTTGTTTTTATATTTGATTGGAGAGGAGAACAAAATGTGAAAGTTAAATATAGTAAATTTTAAATATTTTTCGATTATTTAATGTTTTATGCTGAGTTATGGGGTTATAATAGATAAAAGCCAGATTGCTACATGGTAGTTCCGTCTTCATTAAATTTTGAAATTGCGGACATATTTAATTGGTATTTTATTTTTTAAATTTATTAATTATAGATACACCATAAATATTATACTATGCCAATTAGTCTATTTAATATTAAATTAATTATTATTTATTTTAAATTCAAATTAAGTTCTAGTTTCTTATTTTCATTTTTATTTACACTTTTGAGTACAAACTGTATTACTACTCAATATATTTCACCAGATTTATATACTTATTATTTTAAATATCTTAGAAAAAATTTTTTACCGAAAAAATGCCCTATTTATTTATAAAATTATATAAAGTACAATTAGATTGAGATTAAATTTTGTGCATAGAATTTCATTTTTCATAGGTTGTGTAGGATTTTGCACTAGATTTTATGACATACGTCTGCCAACATTTTGTTGATACTCAATTTAAAAAAAAAATAAAAATAGAATTAAAATTAAATACAAAAATGCTATTCAATTATATATATATATTTGTAATTTTATTATATTTTGATTTCATTGTACACTAGTTGTTTGCCTTGTTTCAAAATAATACGCAATTTTTGTTCTTTATTCTGTCTAGTTTGAAGAAATGATCAAAGCCGTTTATAATAAATCATGTGCCTTGGCTTTGTGATTTATATTTCAAATTGCATTTTTAAAAAACTTGAATTCTAAATCATTTTTCTATTTTCCTACATTTATAATATTACAAGAAATATAAGCTATAAATATAAAGAATTGTAGTAAACAATTCTATTACTGCGTAGTTTTTTATTTAAAAGGAAATATATGAATAAAAAACATTTTTTTTATTTTTTGATCATTTTTCTTATTTTTCATTTTTCTTTTATATCCTTATGAAACATGGAATATTAAACAGCTGTAAATGCGGTTTTATGCATAAATTACAAAGTCTCAATACAATGTATGTAAAACTGTCTTCTGACTGAATATTTAACTATATTAACTAATTTTAATGTAAATAATGAAACACGAGAATTTGACGTATTTATGATTAGATATTATATTAGTGTTATATTTGCTTATTTAATCATTTGTATGTTTAAATTTTTATTCATTTATTCAAAACATTTTTTGTTTAAAAAAAATACGTATGCATAAAAGGACATGTACAGATGAATTTCAGAACGAAGAAAATCTTATATATATTTGTATAATTATTTTAAAAATATTTCATAAAAATAATTAAGATATTTTAGTTTTCCAATTTCGCACACTACAGTTTTGATTAAATTATGTTTAGTATCATTTTTTAATACAAATAAATTACTATTGAAGTTATTCAAGAAACTTAGTGACTTATAAGGAAAGAATTTACAATTTTTTTAACACCAAATTAAAATAGAAATCTGAAATTCTCGTCATAGTATTAATTTATACATATATAATATTACATTGAATAATTAGTAATCGTTTATGATAAATATGAAACGTGAAAGTGACGTGTTACGTATAGAATTGGATCAAAGATACATAAATATAATAAATTTGTTATTTACTACTCAGGTTCGATAGAAAAAATAGAAGTTTATTTATTAAAAAAAGTTATTTAGAATAATATATAATTAGTATCCTTCTTTTTATAATTTTTCTTTTCTAATTTATTTTTATATAAAGTTCTGTTTATCTTGTTATTTTGAAAAAATATAATGTTACGAATCATTAAAGAAGAAAGTTATACCGTAAATCTTCAAATATCAAGGCTTCTTTGTAGTAATTATATATTTAACATTCTAGATTTATATTAAGCAAATAAAAAATATATTTTGAACAATACTTAATTCTAATTTTAAATAAACTTATTTATTATTCATTTATGGTTTAGATAAGAGATTAATATGGTTCATTTTATATTTAAAGTAATTCAAAATTATAATTTAGTTTTTTCCTTACTTCAATTAAGAACTGCATGTAATTTTTCTTTTATTTTATTTCATTAATAGAATTATTATTTTCAGTATAAAATAATGTAAATGTAAATAAATGTAAATAAGTATGTTTTAAATGGCTTTTTAATTTTTATTTCATAAAAATTTATGTAAAAAAAGCTTTATTCAATTTTCATGATTTACTTATCTATATATATTAGTAAATAGTAAATAGTATAAGAATAAAACTATATTTACTGCGTTATAATTTATTTCTTATCAGAATAACTCTAATAATTTATAATTGTTTTATGATTATTCCGATTGAATATTAAGAATAGAATTAAAATTTAATATATTCATAATTAACAAATTAATTGTATTTTTATCAGTAATTATAATTCAACTTTTAATTATATATTTATTAATATGAAGTATTATAGAATTTTTATTTTATAATATCAGTAATGAATTTATGGTTAGTAATGAATAGAATTCAAATGTTTGATGTTACAATGTGTTTTTGAATTAAAATTTTAATATTATTTTAATATTATTTTAATATATTTCTTTCAAAATATTTTTATTAATGCAGTTCTTTTCAGTAAAACTTAATAGGAACTACATTAATTGATTGCTTTCGATTGTCTATTATAAATGTTATAATTATCTCATTAAAGTCCAAAATAAGTTGGTAATAAATATATAAGTATTTACTACTTATGTAATTTTTAATTTTTTTTTAAATTTTTTTGTTGCACAAATCCATAGTGAAATTAAATTGAATTTAATATGAAATATTATAATTTTGTTTGAACCATGATTTATCTAGTTATTCTATTCTCTTAATTTTATAGCATCTTTTATATAAATTTTTAATATTCCATCATTTTTTCGTTATTTCGTTTGTTTTATTTATCTATAAATGAGATATCTGTATAAGCAATAGAATATTTTTGCTTACAAATACATGTATAGATGCATACAAATTTTTAGTTATTCTTGTGAAAACAAAACTTTTTAACACAGATGATTAAAGTTGTTTATATAATTTTGTATTCTAGTATATTAATATTAATTGCCTTTTCTTAAATGATAATCGTTAAATATATCATTTATTTACAAGAGACAGATAAAAAGTATTACACTTTACTTATTTTAATTATAACTTTGGTATAATTTTGATTGAAATGTTTTTTTTTAATTTGAAATGTTTTTGATTAACCTGACAATAAAAATATATAACAGATGTTAGTATTCTTTATTTATTAATTATAATAGCCGTATTATCTAGTTTTTTAGAAGTACCTGCAAATATTTTGTATTCTGTTGTCATGACTTAGGAAATATCATAATTTTAAGATTAAACCAATTGAAATATATCAAATTGAAGATATTCATTTGAATATCATATACATCAATATGAATTTACACGTTGACAGTCGAGCGTAATTTTAGTAATAATTGTGTTGATCTATTACAGGTTGTTTTAGCAAGTGGAAGAAATTTTTTAATGTATTTATGATATTTTGATTTTAGTTGTTTTGATTTTAGATATTAAAAATTATTGTTAGATAGATAATATTTTATAATAAACATAAAGAATAATTTACTGAAAAGCATTTCAAAATAAAATTTTTCAAACTAAAAATAATAATTTTTGTACAAAATAAACTTTTAATTATATAATTTTCTTATCAGTGAAAAATATCTCTTATTATTAAGATTCTTTATAATATAAAATATTTAAATTACTGTCAAGCATTAGTATTAAATAATAGTTGTCTTCATTTTAATAATTAAATAATAAAATATTTAGATACACGAATTAAATTTAATATTATACCTAAAAATAATTTATTTATTAAAATTTGTTATTTCATAAGCTTATCGTTGTAGGTATATCATATAGTTTGTGTTACAATTACAATACTTGACGATCTTGAATATGAATAATATTTGTATTTTAATTTTTACTAATACATAAGTATCAAGAAAAAAATTCTCTATTTTGTTGAATTGAACGAATAAAGCTGATCTTTTTAAAATTTTTATTATTTATTCGTTGTATGTACCAAACTATAGAATTTTAACTCTAGTATTGAAAAAACATTGAAATAAAATACTTTGTATAATAAAGTATTTATAATTTCTAAGATATTGTAACGCACTTTTTTTATATAATATATTATTGAATACAATACATTCAATTGGATATAATAAGTTTTTTAATTAGCATTTAAGAACATATTAAAAAATAATACGAATAATAAAAATCACTATTTTTTAAACGAAGAGTTTTATTATCGTATATATTTACATTATCAAATTATATTTAAGAATTTATAGAATTTAATTAAGCAGTCAAAATATAATCAATGAATTCATTAATGTCTGTATACTGAGTAAATATCATAAATATCAAATTTAAATTATGTGTAAATTATTTCTTATATAATTAAAAGAAATTACAGGGACTGTCAATAGCGGACAAAACAAGCTCAGATTTGTTAATACTGTAAATATGCAAGAAAGATTAGTTTATTTATTAATGTGATAATATCATCGATTTGGGCGATTTTTAAGTATATACATAATTAATGGTCTTTTAATATATAATATATTATTTAAAGTTAATCGACAAATGACAAAAGTTGAACACCAGAATGTACTTAATTATTTAATTTATTAATTACTTAATTATTTTTATTAAATAATTCCTTTAATTATGGATGGAAATGAATGCATATTTTGATGATAAATAAGTTAATTTCAAATTAACCTAACGACTTATTTGTGAAGCTTTAATGAAATGTTCGATTAAATTTATATATTCTTAATTATTACAATCCATTTATGGTACGAAGTTTTTTAATTATACAATGAATTTAACTACCTATTAAATCTAAATTGTGTCTATAATAGGAAAAAAAAAAAACTTTTTATTGTTAAATAAAAAATATTTTATACCACTGTGACAACAAAAAATAACTTAAATATTAATTTTTGTAATTACTTACACTACCTCCCCTTTATCACTAGAAATTTTAAAATTATTTATATATGCAGATAGGAGATGAAGAAAGGATTATTCATTTATTTTACAACAAATTCATAAAATACAGTTATTAATAACATGAAAATGTTACATGAAATATTTATTCCTGAGATATTATTATGAAATGTTTATCATAAAATGTAAATTCTAATATTTCCTAGTGTTCGAAATTAGTAATGTAATTCTTGGCTCGAACTGCCAATGCTTCAATAGCTTAGTTTGCCGCCCGCCCTAGCAGACGCTCGAGAAGGAGTGAGATGTTGGGGCTGTACAAGAGACGTGAGAGTTGATTAATTATATATTTATTATACAATTTATTACACAATTTACACATGGGTGTCTTGGAATCTATGGAATGTTTCACTACACAAGATGCTCTTGAGATCGTTAAGTTATGGCGTTGTGCCGATCATTGTCATCGGCGAGCAATAATAGAGTAGGTAGCGCGGATTTGTGTACTCACAGCGATATCGTAGTCTTGATCTGAGCCAGGGGTGAGTGGTTCACCAGGGCACGCGGCAAAGCAAGTGCGTGCGAGATGATCCTTGTACTCACAGGGATACAGCAGTCTTGTTCTGGTCAGTGGATCTCCGGAAGTACTTGGTCACTAGTTTACCAATTCGTACAGGTGCGTAAAGTTCCGTGCAGACCAGGCTTCTCTATGCGGAGAGCCCCTTTCGAATTGACTTTTCTACCTCTTGCCAAACGGCAACATTTGGCATACTTTTCAAATATCTTAAGCTTCAAAATATACTCTAGTAAACGAGCTAGCCGGGTTTTGATGGTAAATAGCAAGGGTCATTTATTGTATTAAAAACAATGACTACATTTGTGGCGCGAAAAATAATAGAAGTGGCTGTTTACGAGTATTTTTCAGATGTACTAACCTTTTCGAGCCTCCAACGACTGTGGGAGGACTTTCTTACATTTTATGTCCGTTCACCATTTCCCTTTATGATAGCCGTTGAAATTTTCCCAATTAATACAATTCGAGAGATTTCTTTGCACTCTCGAACAGCTAGATAATTCTAAATTTTTTTGGATGTTTGTGAAAAATTATTTAAATTATATATATCGAATGTCTTATCATAATTAAATTTGCTTAATAAGATTGTGATAATCTCAAATCTGGTAAAACTATTTTTCCATAATAATTTGTGTAGACCTTCAGAACTATTTTTTCATAATAATTTGTGTAGACTTTCAGAAAGAATTCAGAATATATATTTATTTTATATTTTTCTTTAAATATATTAATAATTATTATCTTCAGCATAATTTATTACTGTCCTTCTATTTGATAATATGTACATTTATTTGCTACAATAATACAAAATTTAACAAATATTTTTATTATTAATTTCAATAATTTTGAATAACTATTAGAAATATGACTAATACGAATTTTAGCATATACAACTGCAGAAAAGTAAACAATAGTATATTTCTTATAATAACGATTGCTTATATGATTTAGAATATCTCACCCATTATATTATCAGATCTAATTAAAAAAAAATTTTACGTAAATTTGACTTAAGTATTAAACAAAATTATTTGTGAATTTGCAATATACATACGTAATGTAATGTATGAAAAAACAACTTGTAATTAACGAACAGTTTTAATTGAAATTTATTTTTTCAATAGATGAAGGAACAATAAATTATTCGAACCCGGTTTAAAGTTCTTAAACATTTCATCTGAAATTATCCATTTAAATAATGTTAGCTATTAAATCGAGTAGAAATGTTATTAATGGCATATTTTTCAATGTGCTTAATATAAGAATGTAAAAAAATGTTTAATATTGGAAATTGTATCAAAGTTGATTTCATTCTTTGCCAAATAATTATGAAAAAAACGTTGGCTCAATACAAAAACTTGCAGGTTTAGTTGATGGGATATTCAATTGAGAGTAATAATTTAATGTTAATATAATTCCTAACAAATTCTATCTTTCATTTATCGTATTAATAATATCATAATTCTTTATATTTAATTATTCAAAATGTTAAGGAAAAAAAAATTATTTACATAACAACCATAAATAAGCAAACATATTTTTTACAATTCATGCCAATATTTCATATATCATTATATTCATTCGTATTACCGAAAATTATTTTCTGTTATATTATATTTTATGCATAAATAATAAAATAATATATTGATATGGGCGAAATAATTATAGGGTATGTCAGTGATTATCTCATAGTTATATTTATGATTAAATTGAGGTATATGACAATTTTATTTTAATATACTAATCGTGGTCCAATCGACGCTTGATACATTCACTTACAGGATTAAAAATTTCCGTCGTAATTTGTTTATTCAATAATGGTCGTATCACTGCTACATATATATCAAAAGGCATACTTTGTATTAGCCATCGGTCATTTCTGCTAACAGCATTAATTTCAGTTATGCGAGTGGAATACTTAGCAATTAAGCAGCCAGTTGGATTAACTTTACAAGCTTCTACTTCATGGTCTAATTTTTCACCTTCTACATTTGCAAGCATAATCTTTAATTCCTAAAATTTAAAATATATTTTATATCGATATTTTCATATTATTATTATATTCAAAGCGCATAAAAGTTTATTATATGATTTTTAATATTAATCTCACTCCCAAAAAGCCATTTGCTTCATTTATCATGTACGTAAATCTTTTATCGGCATCCTTCTCTGAAGAGGCAATTAATTCCGTGTTCAATTTATTAATTGTATTATTAAATAAAGAGACGCAATCATTGATAGTCCTTTTCAAACGTCGGTCGTCAAGTTCTTTCTTAAATAAATATTGAATATAAATATTACATTATAATAGATAATATTTCATTAAGGTCAATGAAAGTTAATTATTAATTATTAATTCATTTTTAATCATATAAACGTATTATTAATCTTATTTATATTATACCAATACAAATTTTGTGTTTGATGCTTACTTGAAGATTAATTACTTGTGTATTACTGAATATTCCAAAGTCCATGGCCTTAATTTTATTATTAACTAATTCACGCGAATCACCTAATTCTTTAATAAGTCTAACGATATCATCATTTGAATCGCTTATTCTAGTTACTATAAGTCGTGGATTACCTTGACCAGCAGAGTACTAATGTGAACAAGTCCCATATTAATTAATTTACACAACCAAATACATTTTCTAGTAATGTTAATAATAATATTATAAATGACTAAATTACTTACTGTCCCTAGATTTACTACGGCATAAATTATGAGTGTCACGAAAAATAATTTCATTATGAATTCGATACAAATGAAATTTTAGATAATATGACAAATACGTAAAAATGTATAGTAGTACTCAATAGTATATTATATCTTGAAAGCACACTAAGCAAACTTAAGCTTCTCAATATCTTATATAATACGATAGAATGATTTTGTAAAATAATTGTTCATTAGCTTCTGAAAATTCTGGTCAGGTTTCTCTACGTAATGTGATAATTATAAGTTTTAAATATTCTTAGTCACGTTGCATTAGTATAATAAGTTCTCACTTGTCTTTATGAATGTATTATTAAAAACATGTATTATTTAATTTATTATGAATTTTTAAAAATATAAAAATTACCAAAAACATTATTTATAACTAACAATAGTTAAACAAAAATTTTAATACTTCCTTTTTTATATTGTACCACGTTTAAGAAATTTTGAATCTTATTATTTAATAGAATGATTATTTTATATTTAATGTTAATTTAATCAATCAAGGTAATAAATGTAAATATATTAATATCTAAAAGAGAAAATTTAATTACATTGTATTCAAGTAGAACAAAATTTTTTATGAATTGGATTTTACTTTTTGGATTAAAGCCACTATTAATAAAATTTAAAATCTTGAAGAAAAAAATCATTTAATCAGCTGAGGGAACAAGTAAAAATGTTGTTATTGTTGTTATTGTAGTTAAGCTTATTCGCTATTTGCATCTTAATTCGAAAATTTTTCTGTTTGAAATGATTTTTATAAGACAATGTACAATTGATGATAACTTTTAGTGACAGCAATACTTTGAAATGGATTTAAAAATTATTTTAGGAAAAGAACCAGAAGACTGCAAATAACCGACGATCAATACTATTCAAGGGCAATAGATACAGTTTCATATATTTTCGAAATTATATACTATTGTTTCCCAAAGTTATGGAAACAAACCAATACGTCATAAAATTATATTGACGTTTAAACAATATTAAAACATAAAGTAACTTTATGATGTATGCTTTAACTCTAGATGTGTTTAATTATAATTTGCCATTTATACCAATATAATTATTAAGTATTAATGTGAATTGCATCAGAAGCTTTGAATTATTAATGGTTCTCTTCAGCTGGAATATTAATTTTTTTATCCTAATAATTATTATGCTTAAAGATAATATAAATAAGTATAATATAATTTATATTGTCGAATAGAAGAGGACTGAAACATATAAAAATTAGATTATGTTTATATGAAATCTCGTAGACTTTGACACTGCTCCCATTTTCCTCCCATGGTAGGTGCAACGGGTGGATTGAATTCCCATTGCGCGTTGTCTTGCGAGAGTATTGTTGCAACTCGATGAAGTCCGTCTGAGCCTTGTGAGAATTTTTTTTCAGCAATTTGTCCGCCCCGACAAATATTGTACCACAATCTCGGCACAATGCTTGGGGGATGCCTTTGCGAGAGAAGAATCTCCGATAAGCCGCGATGAATCTTTCTGTTGTTTAGACCCTGACTACTTTAAGATGAACAGCGGATGGTGTGGCAAAACGTACAAAAATACAAATCCATGCATTTTGGATTTTGCAGCTCTGCCCTTCCAGGTTTTTATAGTTAAAGGGCCAGCATAGTCAACATCAGTGTTTGAGAACGGTCTTGATGGTGTTTCTCGACACAACGGTAATTGGCCCATTATTTCTTTTAGCACGGATTCCCCTCTGTCGTGGATGGAAGAGTGCGATATTTTATTGAAGATCGTCCGCCAAGAATCCAATATTGTTGGTGTATGTATGCCAACGTGATTTGGGTGCTTCCGTGTAATATTTTGAGATGGGCACGAGCTATTATAAGATTTGACAATTGTTATTGTCGTGGCAGAATTACCGGGTGCTTTTGGTCGTATGCCAAGGATGATCTCATATGTCCTTCTTTCAACTCGGATAATTCCTTGGGAGTCAATGTACGCGGTCAGGCGATGGAATACATGAGTATGCGGTAGGCTCGTTTTGTTCTCAAGAATCTTGGGTTCGTGAGAAAAACAGGCAGCTTCAGTTGTTTTTATCGAAAATATCCTTGAATTTTCTAAATCTGTTTCGGTTATCTAGTTGATTGGAGATGATTCATGCTTTCTCTTCAGATTTTTAGATGATATACCAGTGATAGTGAGTTTTGTGGACCGTTGCTGCAAAAGAGATGTCAGGACGGGCTTCTGCTTCACAATTGTTTGTCACTCTGCGACGGCTGTTTTGGCCATGCATCTGGTGAATGCAGCCATGGTGGTCCTGTCCACCATAGTGCATGATCTTGGAGCTGAAGGGTCGACAATCCTCGGAATGTACAGTCTGCAGGATTCGATGTTCCGGGAATAGAATTCCATTGAGCGTCTGAAGTGATCTCTTGAATTTGAGTGATCCGGTTCCTCATATAGTCTTTCTAACGTGATGCGTTAGACTTTATCCATGTTCAGTGTATTCTTGACATACAGCATGAGTTGTGACAGCAGCAAGGCCTCTGCAGCTCCAACCTGGGAATTGTTAGCCGTTTTAATAGGGCTACTATAGTCTTGTAGCATACGAAGACAACTTGGTTCGATGGGTTGTGGAAAACAAGATATATGACTGCTAACATTTCCAATTGAGAGGCATTAGAGAAGCCATGCAATTCCACTGTTGCTGTGCTCTCTAAGTTAAACCATCGAGGTATTTTGATTTTGTTCAACTCTGAAAGATCCTGTCTAATGGTGCACCTCTGGCTTGAAATTTGGTAGTGGATCGTCCCATTTGAGTGTTTATAGCCATAATTCTTGTAGTATCATCTTTGCCATTATCACCAGCGGTGAGACAAAACCTCATGGATCAAATAGTGGATCCGATCAATAGTGGTAATCCGCTATAATTATAAATATAATATAATATAATATATTTATAATATATAAATCGATAATTTTAGGTGTGCAATCATTAAAGGTAATTGTTGATTCATGTTTCGTTTCTGCTTTGATTGCGGTGAAGACATTGTTATGAGTTGAATGTCATTTTGCCAATGGGAAACCGCCTGCCATGCACAGGTTCTGCAGTTATAGCGCGGTTTCAGTTAGATGTTGTGGCGAGTCCGCACCTCCAAAGATGTCATCGACGTATCTCCCATGAGTGATGAATGGTACAGCTAAAAGGGATATACTGCTGTCTGGCCTAGACAATATGCTTGACTTGTTGCGTCAATTGTGTCGACTGTTTCAGGGAATGCACGATGACGAAGAGTTTGTTCGAGAGAGCGTGCTCTATCACCTGTCGACTGTTGTGGGCCTGTGCGAGGTCGAAGCGTTGGTTCGACCGAAGGAATGTGAAATTGCCCGATTTATTCTTGTAGCAGGTGTGCCTAGCTTATTCATTAATATAAAAAAAGGTAAAGAGATAGTGGAAAGCCGGACCTGTAAACATTATGTCTGCCAGACATTGTAGCACAGCGGTGGCTCATCACGCATAGCGACGGCTCATCACGCACATTCAAACAGCGGCGAACCTGCAAACATCGGATATGCCAGATACAGAGGAAAGCAACACATTAAAATAATACGTGGTATTACCTTACGAAACGCTAACCGTTCAATCTCATAGGGGAGATCCGCGACTCCCTCTCCTTCAGTTCATAACTAATAAATAATATACAAAAGAGATCACAATGGATGTCAAGGGCACCAAGACAGCCAAGGCCACTAAATGAATGAGTGCTGGATCTCTTCGCAGCACTACATCCCCACAAGACCAATCGACTGGCAAACTTACACTCTGTTGAACAAACGCTTCGACACCGTACAGGCGCTCACAAGAGTCGACACAATTGACGCAACACGTCAATTACATTGTTGTCACACCTAGACAACAATTTTCATGACAATCAAGTCCTTCAGATCTCGAAGACATGTCACTAATGATTCTTACGTATGACTAGTTTTCAACTGCTCCCATCATAATTAAATCTTAATCGATTACGCACCAATTTCCATCAAAACTTCTTACACTCTATCAAGTATAGTCATTCCTTCTACCAAGCATACTTGATTCAAACATCTCATCTCTGTCATGAGCATGAGCGACTACACAAACTGATATTTACAACATCAGCATAACATCAACTTTCAAAATACACGCGCTATCGGACCGGGACGCGCACTCGGGCGAATGTTTATAAACAAAACTCGGCAAGTTCGAGCAAGTTTTTCGACATGAAATCTAATATACTATAAGATCACACAAAGGTATTACGCCCCACTTTTCTTTCGTCGAATTCTCGAAGGTTCTAGATTTTTTCTTCCACGCCTCGTGTAAGAATTAGTGCAACAACGACAATGCTTTGTTGCCAGCTAAGTGAGCCCCCGCGTGGCTATATAAGGGACGCACGCGGCGCGCCTTGCCCTCTCGCTGAAAATCTCTCTTGCTAAAAGCTCCTTGCTTACTGACCGGCTCTCTTGCCGAACCACCCTCGACCAACTGCGCTTGTAGTTAACATCTTGCCATGACCCGACCGCAGTGACTGACCATAGTGAAACGATCTAACCATCTACCAGTGGAAGCCATGGCACACGGGTCTCGATCTGCCCTCAGCAGGACCACCATGGAACCGTCGGTGTTTTCAGCAGAGCCACCACGGAACGATCAAGCCTTTGGTTCGTGCGCGTATTCAAAAGGCTCATTATAATATCACTTCGCGTACACTCAAGTGTATCTGCCGCTCAGTGTTTCAGTATACTATGAAGACAATACGTGGCCTTATGCTCAGTATTAAAGTTAATAATACACGTGTGCATTAATGAAGTAAAATCGGCAGATTTAGTGCTTACATTACAGTGAAGCCAACTGGAATAGTTATAAAAGGGGACATCAATTACGCTGCAACTAATACACCTTGCCTGCAGATCACAAGGTACACCTTTATATTAATAAATAAACTAGTCACATCTCGCACAAGAATAAAACGGGCAATTTACATTCTGTCGGTCTCTCTCGGTCGAACCAACGCTTCGACCCCGTACAGGCCCACAAGAGTCGATCGGGCAAACTTACGCTCTCTCGAACTAACCCTCGACATCGTACAGGCCTGCTAGCAAAAATAGGGAACACTTACGCTCTCTCGAACTAACACTTCGACATCGTACAGGCCCTCAACAGCTAATACATGTGTCACTGTGATTTACGCACATTGTCAAGGAAGGACAACAACAGATCGACAAATAGACTATAACCACAGATTATCAAATCCTTCAAGAGCTCAAAATCTTACCATTAACCACTCTTACCTGTGACTAGATTCTTCTACTGTCCCCTTGCATAATTCAAGACACAATTGATTACTTAACATATTCCATTAAACATCTTACACCACATCAAGTATAGTTATTCATACATCAAGCGTACTTGATTCAACTACCATCTTCTCATGCTACCTCACATGGATGATTGATTGACTAAACCAGCTGATATTTACAACATCAGCATTACCTCAACTTCAAGATACTCAGTCATATCCATGGAAGCTACAATAATCAAGAATGCAAGGACACACCCTCATTACTTCAATAGAATTATTTCTCTCTACACAACAGTGCAATATTATTATAATCATTTATAAATAATAATCATTGGTTTACTAAATACATGACATTTTTCAACCTTACTGAACTATTGAATTGGTAGTTCGAGCCATAAACTAAACCTTTAAAATCGAACATATTGTAATTCCCAAGTCTAGACTGTCTCGATGGCAATACATCCAACAACGTGTACAACACTTTTGGTCACACTAGTTAGCTGACTACCTACAACAACAACAATCAATATCGAAATGGCATCACCCACGGAATGATATGAAGAAAGGTTCCTTGATAGTCATTATCGATGAGCGCTCATTACCCAGCAAGTGGCCACTTCCTGAAGTAATAAAATTACATCCCGGTAGTGACGGACTGACGAGAGTAGTTACACTAAAAACTGCTGCTACCCCCATGATGAGGCCAGTGCATAAGCTTTCCGTACTTCCAATTCCTGAACCACAAATTTCATCATCAACAAAGTGATGTTGGTGGGCGGAACGTTTGGGGAACGATTCCAGGAATTCTTCCCACACCATAGCGTCTAATATACAACAATATTTCCGCATAGCAATATCGTAACGGTTTTCGGCATAGCAACAGGCATCGGCACTGTTGCCGGCGTCGCAAGCTATGCCGCAAATATTTAAGAGCAGCGCACCACGTGCCGCGCCACTGTTTCTTTAACATGCATTCAGTCGCCACACACCTGGCTCACGGTTTTTCTACTATCAAGTCAGTTTAGATTTCATTGTAATTCTACACCTGATTCATTGATTGTTATTATTAATTAGTGCATCTCACACACTAGTATCACTTGTGCCAGCACGAATTTCAACTGAAATCTCCGACAGTCTAGAATACAAGAAAGTACTCATATCACCACAATAAAATAATTCTCTACCTCAATAGAAGCAACCAAGAAGAAAACGAAGCTTTTAGAAGTTTCGAAGGCGTCCCTTTTTTGTGAGTGCTAGCAGTAAATTATATTTCAAATCGTAAACTTGCTCGGACTTGCCGAGTTTTGTTTGTAAACATTTTGCTCGAGTACTCGCCTCGGTCCGCACGTGCGGATCAGCCTAGGCGCACGTGATGGTCAGCCTTGCTGCACGCGCGGTCAGTCTAGGCGCACATGCGGTACGCCGGACTGCGTATATGACTTCTTGTGTGACTAATTGAATTGTTAAACATTCAATTTTATATTCAACTTTTTTTCATTAGACTATTATTCATAGATTAATAACATATTTATATTGTATATATATTAAATATATTAATTGTTTAATGTAAAGAGACATTCGCAGTTATTTCGTAGTCTTATAAAATTCTTAATTTATTTTTGTAGAACAACTGAAGTATGGAATCATTCAGTTATAATATTAGTTGCAAAAGATTTAGAATAATAAGTCCTTACTTATTCTTAAGTATATCAGACCGATATTGTAATTGTGTATAAATAAATAAATTGATTTAATTAAATCATGTTCATCGAGCAGTTCTAAGAAGGTCGAAATAAATGATATTCTTGCGTGGAAACCGTTATATTCACTTACTCTTACGGTATGTGTGAATTTGATAGGAATTATAATTCAATAACGTAATTATGTATATACTTATATATGTGTGTATAGTATCTGTTCGAGATTGCGAGAAGATTCTTCTTGCCACAAAATACCCACTGTCGTAGGATACTCGAGAAGGTCAGTACATCTGGAAAACATTCGTAAATAGTTACTTTACTTATTCTCGCACGTGAAACGCGCTCGTGATTCTCCGCTGCGGTTAAACGATCTTGTTATTTACTGGCAAGAAAGCGGCGACTCTGAAAGAGTATCGAGTACAAATTATTTCCAAAATATTCATTACAACCCAATACCCTACACGTGCGACAACGGGCAATCATCGCCAAGTGCCCATGCATGCATTGTTGTCAAGTACCTTTCGCACGAGCCAAGCAACGATGCTTGACCAAGAAACCCCCACGTCGCTAAGTCCAAGAGAGAGGCGAGTCTACAAATTGTAAGCGCTGCTGTCGAAGACACTTTTCCTGTGTTATCCATTGCCAAAGAACAAACACAAATCGCGCTTCGCGTCAGTCAACGCTCATAGCAGACGCAACCCGTAGCAATTCCTTCGCGACATAAGAGCCTTACGACTTCTTACTTCTCAAAGTACAACTCTGCAGTACGCCAATATCAGGACTAAGGTACACTTTCTGCGACCCGAGTATAATCTCTAGTAATACCAGTTGCATAGTCACGCTACACTATAAACCATAACCTCAACTAAGCACGTGCTCGCACGAACAGCGCAAGTGTCGACGAATCAAACTTCGCGCCATTCTGCGCTCATATTCGAAACGACACGTTGCATCAGATGAGTGTACGTTTACCACCGCAAACGCATTAATCCATCACAAGAGTCATTTCAATAATTAATAATAGCAATACTAATCAAACCCTGTAATTGGATAAATAACAGAGTAAAAAGTATATACACCAGCCATATTTATATTGAATTATTATATTATCCCTTCCACTTGTGACCTTTCATCGCCATCACACAACATCCGTGGTCTCAGAGTTGTCGACAGCATCAATTTGTATCTTTCAAACCGGCCTTGGTAAAACAAGCCGAAACGGCGAATACATTTTGTACAAGTGATGATATTGTTTAGGTTATGTATATGCACATACGCAGTCAAATGTGTATGCGTTTGTATTAGTGCAGGAATCGACATGTGGAAAGTGAACAATTTGCAAGGGTATGTTAAAACGTCACATAGGCATTATTTATAACCACGGTAATTTAGTTTAGTATTATGAATCACGATAATGCTAAAGTGCGACTACATTATATTTTTTTGAAACATCGCGAGTAGCATTAAAAAATTACTTATAAAACAATGAATACAATATACAATAGATGATTGAAAAATATCTACTATAGTTTATATCTACTATATTTGTATAAGATTAAATTGAAATGGCTAAAACTCGAGTAAATGTAATTGTGACATTATTACATATATTTATGGAGCTAAAAATGTTCGCATATAAATAAAAATTTCATTACTAAATCCAAATTCTATTAATACTAGAAATAAAAATAGTGTTAAACTTATAGTTTTATAAAATGTAAAGAATGGTTAAAAATAAACATAATAAATAATTTGAGGTATAATTTTTAAAGGGTAATAATAATATTAATAATATATAATAAATGTGCAATGCTATAATACAAATATATTTCCTATAATACATATGTCGAGTCGTGTTTAGAGGCAATCATAGTGGCGCAAAATTTCATGATTAGACAATGAGAAATATGAACCAACATCGGTTAAGTGAAAATCTTGCTGACAGGTAATATAATAATGATGAATTTTATAATACGGGAAATAACACGTAATTACTAAAAGCGTTACAAATATTTAGTAGTTATATATAGTTAAATATGTTTTCATAAGTTGAGCTAATAAAATGTAAATTTTTTCAGAAATTAATGAATGTATAATATATCTGTTTTTTTTTTAATTTTCTTAAACTCTATTTTAAAAATACATTTGTAGATTTTTCTCAATATGAAAAATTATCATAAGTTCGTATTATCTTATCTTCTACCCATGATATTTTGGGAATGTTAAAATAAAGACATACAATAAGAAAACAATACGTGCTTAAAGAATTTACAAATATATACATATTTATATTTATTAAAAAAAGATTATTGTATTTAGGAAAGATTATATCTTTCTATAATATGTCTTTACAATTATCTTTACAATACAATATTACTGACATTAAAAAATTTCGTTTTTCAATATATAGAGAAATAAAATGTTTTATTATAAAATAGCGGATTGAATATGACAAATAAATAATTAGCTGCTAATATATTTTCAATAATCATTAGCACTATTTATAAAAAAGTAGTATAAAAAACAAGTTAAAATTGTTTATATTGATATGCACAGTATAAAGTCAAATTATTCATAAAATTTATATAATACATAATATAAATAATTAAAGAACAAATTAAGATTGGTTTATTGATAGTTTAATTTATAATAGAATTATTACTAAATTTACGATAATACATTTTTATTTGTAAAGTTGATTTTTTCATAATTTGAAATGAATAATGTTATTTATGTTCAGGGTTGGGTATTAATTTATATTAAATTTTCAAGTTCTAATATAGATATAAATATATGGGAAATTATGTAATAATTTACGCAAATAATGTATATATACACTGGATAAACTTGTACCTGGGTATATAATTTATATAATGGGTATAATTTTTATAATACTTATGTATAGATTTTTGATATTCTTCGTTTTTTGTGTTCAACGTGATTTCAATAAAAATATAAAATTTCCTATAAATTAAGAACAATATCATTAAAAAAACAATTACTTTTTATTCTTAACATCTTAATGCCATTAATGAAATATATTATCTTTTCATACTCAGACGTAATGTAATTGGTGGGACAGAAATTTGCTGCTGGGATAGTATAACAGAAGTGCTTAAAGTACAATCATTGCACATTGTATAGTACTGATGGCTCAGGCCTGCCTAACTTTTCTCCAGAGAGTCAGCCAATAGAAGCTTAACCTAGAGTAGCATCTCAAACGGTAATTGGAGATTGTTCGTAGTCATAATATAAAATTCATCTCTCGATTAATATCTGAATGAGGAAATTAGACTATTAAGTGATAACAGTCTAATTCTCAAAGCTCTTTCATTAATTAAAATTGTTTTATTATTAAAAGAACTATATCCGGTAATATAGATAATTATACTTTTATTTGGTTTACACTAAAAAGTGTGAATATTGCAGTTTTCTAGTGTACGTTCACAAAAATAAATCACTATTATTGTAAAATGATTTAAATATTAATTATTACATCGTCCTTGTAGTAGGTATATTTTTTTATTCGTCAAAAATATTAATATTACTACTTAAATATGAACGTTCATTTTCATCGTAAATTTTATATATTTTTTGACGAATTTCCGTTATAAAAAAATAAGTAATTCAATTAGCAATACCATACCTCTATCGACACATAAAATTATTTTACTATTTTAAATAAAACTCGTAAAAAATTCTCCCAAGTATTTTTAAATAATACTTGAGCAGGAAACTATTATATTTAAAATTGATTCTAATTTAGAAAAAATATTCGGTAATACCTTTAGTAAATTTATTAAAAATAAAATAGTTTATGTTACCTATTGCTATATATTCTTTAATATTTAAACAAAATTTATAGTATTACAAAAATTATGGCTTGTTGTAATTATCAAGTAATCATTTTTCTTTAAAACGCAATACTTCAAAAATGTATAGTAATTTTGGTAATTTTATTAATAAATATTTTTATACAAATATTTATTTATATATTATTATAGTATACAAATATATGCGATTATATAACCACCAATGAAGATTGAAAATCGTAGTTAATAAAATAATCCTTTTTGTTTTTTCTTATGTTTAATGTATCTGGAAGTGCAATTTTTTGAGAATGTTTGAAGAAATAAGGAGATGTATAATATTTATCAAACACTATATTAATTACAATATTTATTATAAAGTAGCTACTTAGATATTGTTTCTATTATTTATTATAAATAATTATATATTTGGTATATTGTGTTTTAAAATGACAATATGTATTTATAATTATAATTATTTATGATAAAATTAAAAAATTTCAATGACACACAAAAGAATTTAGAATAATAAATTTGAAAAAATTTAAATAACGATAAAAAGTATAGATGAATTCTAATTGAAGTACATTCATTTGCTATTTAAAAACTGAAAAACAAATATATATAATTTATAAACGTGTAATAAATTTTAGTTGTAATATACATCTAACATTCGCTATTAAGTATGAAATCCAAACGCTTACAATTAATTATGTAACTAATGTTTCAACAGCTCCTCTACAGTATTTAATGAAAATAGCTTCGATAATTGGGTTTAGATTCTCTTTTACGCTCTTTTTTACTATCTATTGGAAGCAATATATTCAAAGAGTGACGTAAATGAAATTATGTAGTGTGACTATTTAAAATGTAATTAAAGAGTGCACTGGTCAGTAATTTATGCGTTAAATAATCGTTACACGCGAGTAAGATTATTTATATAACTTAATGTTAAATATACTGCTATTGCGTATATTATTGTTGTAATTAATGTTTATTGTCTTAGGATACAAATTTATTATTATAACTAATGTAGTTTTCATAAATCATATCAAAGTTTTTGTTCCAAATATAAAGGAAAAATAGTTTTCCAGAATTTCGAATAATATTTTAATCACAAGAGATCATAAATCTATTTATAGTTTTGAAATAATTAACTGGTAGTAATATTATATATATATATATATATATATATATATATATATTTATAAATTTAATATTTCTTTATATTTGTTGCATTTCATAATTAATGATAATGCCATAAGTATTTTTAGCAAACTTTCATATCAAGCTACTAGAAACTTATTTAAGTATAAAGTCATACACAGAAGTCTAGGTTTTGTTTATTTAAACTTTAAACAAGGAAATAAGACTCGACATATTGTCGGAAATAATGAATGTGAATACACAAAAAGAACAGAATAATCACCATTAGTTTACCAACAATTATTTCACAACTTAAGAAGTTCACTTTTTCGGTCTCTCTTTCGTTTCCCTCTTTTCGTCGGTTCACTACCCCCTTCATCCATGATACTATCTAATTATATGTATATATGTAAGACTATTCCATTCAACAACTTACCAAGTAGAAAATTTTTTCGTATGCTCTCTTTATCTCTCTCTCTCTCTCTCTCTCTCTCTCTCGATTCCTTCCATTTTTCAATCTTTTACTACTATTTCACTTTTACACTCGCGCTCTAAAAGTAAGCCAATATGGTTGGTAATGCTGCTGCGAACAAGATAGAGAGAGTGCAACAATGCTTTGTTGCTACTGTTTGCATCAATTATACTTGGCCCAATAGCGGGCAAGAAAAAGAAAGGTGGATACGAAGAGAGTAGAGAGGGACGGAAGTTTCTTTCTTTCGGTGAATTAGCCGTCGTGGAGCTTATGTAGAATGCGAGATAAAAGCTCGCGGCGAGAGTAAGGCTGCAGCACGACTACACGCTAAAATGGAAGCAGCGAAAGAATAGAGAGTAAATGTGGAATGAGGGGGAACAGTAGGAGAAGTAAGGCATACTGTACCTATTGAAATAAAGAAGAAAAACAAATCAGCACGAGAGATAGTTGTATTATGTGTATGTATAACGACTTATGTACAGTGTGTCGCATTTTGCATGGCATAGCTTCGCATCGACTCTATGTGTTTCTCCAGTGTCTGCTCTCCGTTACGCTTTCTTAGCACTCTTATCGTAAGTTTATTTATATTAACTATTTTATCAATGAAGGTGATTTTAATCAATGGAAGGGCTTTAACCTTTAAAATTATCCAATCTGTGAGACGGGATGAATCAAAAGCTTAGTTAACTTTCGTAAATGCAAATGGCCAGGCTAGACTTATCTGAAATGCAACGATAATCAATATTCAGTATTTGTGTTAATAATAACTATAAGGAATTCGTTTGATTATCTATAGTGAATAAAAATTCTATTAAAATTTGAAAATACATATGTTGTCATTTGTTGGATTGTATTAAATTAAAAGAAGCGGAGTGTTATAAGTATACTCTGAGTCTTACTTCTGCGTATTAATTTTATGCAATATTTCTTTCTTTTAACCAAATATTAATAATAAATTTCTATTATTCTTTTAAATTGGTATAGTTGATTTAATTTCAAATTATAATGTGCTTTAACATTTTTATTTAATATTAAGTTGCAAATTATGTATTTAAAGTTTAACGCTAAAAATAACATGTTTTGTTTTCATTTGTAATTAATTGAAAGTTCAAATTTGCAATATGGGTAATACATTATGATACCTATTAATTAATATATTAAAGTAACGGGTATAATAAAGAAAAAATTAATTATTATTTGAATTCAATATTAATTAATTTTATATTTTTTTAATGAAAAATAAACGATCGACTATGAGAATCTAAAGAAGTGATAAATTATGTATATCGAAGTAAATTATAAATCAATTGGCACTTCAATATTAATACAGATATCTTGTAAGATTTTCGACTATTTATAATTCTAGTAATTATTGATTGGTAATTATATAATTATTAGCGCCACATTTAAATAGAATAATCACGCAATAAAATTGAGGCCGTGTTTCTCAAACGTTCACATTGGGAATTTATCGCAAAAATCAGTCGTTTGTCAAAAAGTCGGAAACTGTAGCTCAGCCTTAACGGATCTCGCAGCGCAGCATAGATCATCGAATATGTCAAATGCATAGCTTTGAGATATTATTAATCTTCGAATTATGCGAATTCCTTGCCGACATCTTTTTATACAGAAATACACGCTTTGCTTATAAATCAGAAAGGAACAACTGCTCGCAAGCCCACGGCGAAAAAGACGAATATGTTGTATATCGGCACCTGCGACAAATGCACCTCGGTTATTATGCGTCTGTATTCTTGTTTCTTTGTAGCGATACTCCCCCAACATCAGTATATACATAAGTCAGCTCTGCCTTACGTATTTGCAATTTTTTTATTTGATTAACTGCTTCTTATCGAATTACAGATCTAGTGCATATTGCATACATTTTTCTTTCGATATTAAATTATACTTTTTCTTTTGAGATGGAGCGTTGCTGTATAAGATAACAAAACTTGCGCCCTAGAAACTCAATGCATAACGAATTATGTTTATAATATGATAAATTAAAATTGCATTAAGTTTATATGTTATTTAATAGCTTTTTAAAGGGTTAAGTAATTTAGTTTTTTAATGTAATAAAATTTGCATGCCCTATTTTGTTTATTTAATTATGAAGGAATCATGAAAATGTGAAAATAGAGATTGCAAGTATATTTACTAATTAATTTTAAAATATTCACGTATTTTAATGGAATTGGTCAAAGAATATTTATAAAATACAACCATACATATTTCCTTTTATATTTTCAGAGCAGAAATTGACATTTCTGTGCTCCGAAAGTAGTGATTTCGGATGCTCAGTATATACTTGCGGTTAAGATATATGAGATATTCTTGTATAATTATGTATGCTTCTTTATCATAATATTCGACTTTTTTATATTATAGCCTTAGTATAATTTAATATAACTATAACGTACATGCAATACAATCATTGGATAATCCAATCTGATTGTTTAGGTTTGTCAATAAATATTAACATAATTGTAATACTCATGGTTACATGATTTGTAAACTATTTAAAACTTATAGTTACGGGTTCCTTATTTAATATACTATTGAAATGAATTATCATGAGAATTTTTAATTTTTTCATCCATGCATAAAATATCTAACTCAGATTATAATTTATAACATTCTCTCGTTGAGGGAATAATAGCAAATATTAAGGAAAGTAAATTAATCGAAGCCTTAATTTCATTTAAGATATTCAAGTATACGTCAAAACCAAATAGGACGTTTCATTAATTAAAATGATAAAACAAAAAAAAAAAAACAATAAGTTATGAACAAACAAGAAACATACTTGAGTTCTCTTTATAAAATTTTACACTAGGGTAACTTTTGTCTTATAGTTTACTAAGCTAATACAGAGTACTCTCTTTTACAAATGTATTTACAGTATTTTCTGACACTTTTTCGCTTGCGAATTGCTGCAGCAGTGCCAGGGCCATTATCGGATAGTGTCAATAACTTGTTATACCGAGGCGTACTATAAGCATTTCTAGCAGTTGACTCCTGTTTGCTTTTCTCTGCTTTTTCCTCATTCCCTTCTTTTTCATACTTTTTATTCCATCATGAGGCGATCTGGAACGGAATTCCGCAGCTGAGAAAATACGAAAACCCTCTTGGGGTGCATACAGCTTAAGAAGAAAGTGGATAAGGTTCAAAGATTTTTGTTCTGCTTTTGGCTATAATTTATTGGTTATATGCCATTTATATATCACAAAACAATGCTTATACGTTATTATATTAAATCTTTTATCACAATATTTTTCATATCAATAGTAGAACAATATTATTATCCGATCAACTTATGAGAATACACGATAAATATTAATTCAATAATGACCTTTACTTTCAATCACATTTAGTAATAAATTATTTATAATTTACTAACACATACGATCGTATAATTACAAAGTCCTTAATACAATTATAATTACATTATTTTCCATAAAGATAAATTATAAAAAAAATAGTTGAAATTTTAAATATATTAAATATATATTCATTTAGATACTAAATTTCGGTTATATATTGGTGTTATACATTTTAAGATTAATTTATTTTTTAATTAGTAGATTTTTGAATTTGTAGTTAATTTGAATTATATCAATCCAGCAAACTAAATTTAGGATTTTGGCATTTAAATTTATATTTTTCACAACCATCTTAATCAGTTGTTATTTATTCATTCATTAATATTATAATATAAATTGCTCATTAAACAATATACAAAAATTTGTAGCATATATTTGAAATTGAGTAGTGTACTAAATAAAAATAATAACAAGATTATCATGTTATTTATTTTTTTACAAATTATAGATCAGAACATTGAACAATCAGTTGATTATTAATTTCTGATGTATAAATTATATTATAATTATAATAATTCTCATTATAATTTTATACGTATTCATTGAGTTTTCTAGTTTCAAAAATAATAATCTTCATAATTAATTGATATTTAATACTCCGTAAATTACCGAGTACTATATAATATATCTTTTCCTTTATTCATATTCGTTTAATATCAATTATATATTATAATTATAGGAATAAACAATAATCAAGGCAAAAGACCTTATGTCGTTCTATATCCTAATGGAGCGATAAAAAACTTACGAGCTGCTTCTGTATACTAAATTTTGAAATTTTTCATAGTCGTGTCAAGGTTATTTATTTTATCTAGTAAAAATCAATGATTTATTGAACAAACTAAATAATATTTCTGAGCTAATTCGATGGGTGTTCAGTTTTTTTTTATGAGGGCAGTAACAAGTTCTGGAGTATTAATATTTAAAAATAGTTTAGCTGAATATTTCATGGAACATTATATTGTACTATTATTAACTAATGAATGTATATAGAATTAAGTTTTAGATTTCTAAAAAGTATATTTTAAATAATAAAATTAATTTTTTTATCGAAAGGGTTAGGGACTTTTATAATGAAATAAAAAAAATTTTAATTGTAATGCACCTCCTAATATAATTGAGAATCGTTCAAGTTATACCAAGTTTTTTTTAGAATCGCTTAATTTTGTAATTATTAGTTACATTAGTATTTATTTTATAAATTTCCTTTAAATTGTAGAGTTATAGTACATTCGAAAATAATCGTGCATATGTAAATTCATATTAAAATGTGGTTCTTGTGTTATTGAAAATTATTTAATAATGTTTATACTTAATAATATCGTATAAGCTATATAAAAAAATTATAAATAGTATAATAGTTTATTACGACTATTATAATAATAACTAAATTATGGAAACGAAGGGAAAATGTTAGAGACCAAATTTTTTAATGAATTATTTCAATGTCTATTCAAACTATTTATATACGAAATTTATAGTTATTTTTTTCTATTCATAGAATCTTCCGATTATTTCAATAAATCCATGAATGCTAATCATCTTATTCTCATATTGTTAGATAAGCGTCGAAAACCAATGGAATGTAATTCGAGCATTATTAGCCTCTCTACTATTATTTCTACTTTTAGATGTTTACAATGACATCAAGTATTCATAATAACTGCACTTGTACTCTTTTCTATTGCTTTATTTTCATCACAAGTAATCTACATTTTTATATTTATTTTGTATTTATTTTTCGTAATTATTTGAAATTTTGTAAAAGAATCTGTGAGTCAATTTATTAAATAGAAGAAAGATATACGGCAAAAGTACAATATGGATGGGATCAAATGATTATAGTAATTTAAATCAACAAAAAGATAATTTTGATATTAAATGTTAATTATTCTACTAACCAAACATATTTTTACTTTATATAATTTTGTTTACGTTTTTTAAAATATATTTTTATAATTGTGAATACAATATTATGTGTATAACTTTTTATTTACTTACTAATTTCCAACTAATTCTTCATAAAATTTATGTTAATTCAATATTTAGAATTGATTTTTAAATATTTTTTAATATTAATATAATCGCCAGTTTAAAAAGATTTTAATTTAGAACACTTAATAAAAGAAGATCGATTACATCCTTATCTATGTTAATAAAATATGTATAATTTATAATCATTATGTGTATAACTTTTTATTTACTTACTAATTTCCAACTAATTCTTTTAGAAACGTACTGTAAATAGAAATGTTTATGCTGCTTATTTGTATTTCGAATTTCTAGAATAAACTTCTCTTTGTTTAGTGTATTGATTCATTATTAAAATTATTCACCGTCGAAATATTAAAGCTTTCTCTGAATTTTTGTATAACTAATCTTTATATTTTTATAGCTATAATTAAAATTAATGATATCTGAATTATGATTTTAAAATTTTGTCTTAAGAAAATACTGGTTAAAAATTTGATATCTAAATTAAAGAGAAAATTATCATTCCGTAATATCAAAGCTAAATTTATAAACGAATAATAATATCTATAGTTGATGAAAATGTATGAAATATAAGGTTATTAAAAAATGTAGAGCAAGAAAATTTATATTACATTATATTTTTATATAATAACGTAATATATTAATATAATAATTAAATATAAAGCATAATTCAAAGATACAAGATATTTAATGAACTATAAAATAATCACAAGATAAAAGTATTTATTATACATAATATGGTAAAATTAACACTTGTTTAAAAAAAAATATGCCAATGGAAAAGAGTAAAGCGTAATTATTATGAGTACTCGTTATTGTAAAAATTTAAAAGTATAATAATAGGATGTATAATAATACTCGGAGACTACTGATTATTCACATTCAAGTGAGTTTCGACTAGCTACTTGTTTTTTTAAAAAAGAGCTAAGTGGAAAGAGTAAAATTGAACAAACAAAAGATCGTCGGATGTTATTGAAGAGAAAAGACGATAACTTTTCTTAGTCGAGTACAATATCACGTTTTAAGGGTATTTTGATGCTTGAACCAAATTTGCAGTTTCAAATAGTTTATTACAATTTTATTTTTATTTAATTTATTAATAAAGGAAATTATTTAGTATATTAAATTTATATTAAAATTATTTAGTGTTTCATCTATGATTCTTTTACATATGATTGAAGATCATTCGGTATATCAATAAAACATCTATACCATTATATTAATATTTTGTAGTTGAATATTTTTAATAATTGATATAAATATAGAATGTATCATATTTTATACTCAGATGTTTGACTAGAATTTGCAAAATCTGATTTTCTGTAGTTCTAGTAGTTAAATGCCCAACGTGAAAGACTGTATTCTCTTCATTATTGATAATTAAGTTGGAAAATTCAAGGAAAGATCTACTTTAATGTAGATCATAAATTTATCTTTTAGCATAGAAAGGACATTTTAAAATATATTAAATATAAAAATTATTATTGCTCAATAGTGTGGTATGATTACAAGTTATATATTGTAGTGATTATAAATAATATTTAGTTTGTATTTCGTAAAATATATCTATATATTATCATTTCTTCCAAATATCTAGAAAAACAAAGTGGAGAATTAAAAATACGTCTAGTTCAATACCCAATACTGTACTTTAATTTTTTTGTAATCTTGTAATACTTTGTAATCTTTAAAAAATATATTAATTATTTATAATTCCCTCTATAAATAGGAAGAGTTATTTTAAAGTCAATATTATTATTATTATTTTTCTATACATTATTAATGTAAGGAAATTAATACAACGAATTAATCGAAAAGTTTTAACTACACTCAAATTATATTAACGGTAGTGAACATCATTATTAGTACGAATCACTTGTTCATTTTCATTAAAATTCGCCGATTTAATAACAATAATTCATAATTTAATATAAAATAATGTTATTAATTATCTATATTTTATTAGTAGAATGATATATAATAAATAAGTAATTGATAATTTTGCTTCTAAAATCAATAATAGATTTTTATGACAGAGTTAGAGATTAACTAATTTTTTGACACTTAAACAATATCCAATGATAGAAGTTAGTCGTTCTACATTGTTTGGAATATTATTTTTCTACTAAACTTAAATTATATATCTTGGAAAAAGAGAATAAAATATCTTCCAAAGTTTGAATATAAATTATTATACAGTCATATTAGTAGTTATTTTTATAATAATTAATAATTAATTTAGATATAATAATAAATATTAAGTTTATATAACTTAATAAGAAGCGAAAGAAAAAAAAAAGTCGAATATACCTTCGAATGCTGAATCTAGTATCATCTAGTATATCTTGGTTACGTACTACGTGCAATATTAGAATCTGGATAAATGTTGGAATTGATTTTCGTCACGAGCAGATTTAATTATTGCTTCCAATTGCGATACATAGTCGGTTTTCAGATTAGAGAATTAATTGTCAGAAATATATGAGGCGTGATTTCTCGTTGTCCTTCTTCAACAACTTACGTTCTGGTCTTCGCTTTCTGTATCCTGCAAACTAGTTTGGCGATGCTCCAGCCCAATACTCGATCAACTAATCCAATAACATTCCAATGAATGGCCTGCTCGTTTTTGCTTCAACTATTCCTACTCTGCACTCTTGATCGCTCTTTTTTCATTAAACCCTTCTCTTTTTATGGAAATTCAAATAAAATGTGTGTGTGTGTGTGTGTGTGTGTGGGTGTGTGTGTGTGTGTGTGTTTACGTGTATGTGTATATCAATATTCTAAGAATATTTGAAGAATAATAAAAAAATCTTCAAAATTTTATGAAGATTATAAAATTTGACGAAGAATAATAATAATGTTAATAATAATAATAATAATAATAATAATAATAATAATAATAATAATAATAATAATAATAATGTTCTTCGATTATTAAAAAAAATGATTTATAAATTGTGAGTCTTTTATCATTTAAAATACAAAAATTATTTATAAATATAAATATTTATAAATACAAAAATTTTATTTTATATTAAAATCATAAGATAAATGACAACAAATTTTAATCAAAGTAACAAGGTATTATCTTACTAGCAATTATGGATACTATAAAAATGTATAAAAAACAAATTTCGAAATACGTAAATGAAATTATTTTTTTATAATTATTTTATTTAACGTTATTTTACATAAATATATTATTGTGATACAGTTAAGTAATTTATACGCTTAAACAACAAAAATGACTTATTATTCAATATTTTTCAATAAACAATACTTTTTATTCTTTTAGTATGCAATCGGAAATATGTGTATTAGACATAGAAACAAATGCATTCAGAAGATATGTCAATAGCTTCAAAACTTTAAGTGGGTAAGGTTTTTCAGTTGTAAAGCACTAAACATATTTGCTAAAATTAAAATGGAAATCAACATATATTCAAGGTCTAGCATTTTCCGAGAGAAATAAACGTTGTCTCTACGATTAATTCTTCTTATAAATTTGAGTTGGCAAATATTACAAATGGAAATAATATTTATACAAAACATATAATGAAACATACCTATATGAAACAATATAATTTCAATTATTAATCGAGATTTTTATTAATATTGTTTTGAATGGGGAATTATATACTTTTTTTTTAAAGATAAAGATAAACTTGTTACCTTACACTTTAAAAGGACAAACCATGTTTAAAGAATCAATAAAAAAAAATAAAATAAACTTTTATTTATATATATATTTATCGTTTTCTTTTTGTATTTAATTACATATATTTTATTTATTTGTTGCCTATGTTAATTTAAATAAAAACAAAACAATATTTTACATGAAATAATATTTTCTTTAGAAGTTGTATTTTGTTTATATTGTTGAGAGATGGAACGGACGAATCAGATCTAAAATGACTGAGAAAAAGATACAAACGGTTCCTTTTTTTGCACATGAGTTCCAGCTTGCATATACCTCGTGCTTTTTCTATTTGTTGTATACTATCTGGGAGAAGGTGTCAGGCTCGCGTGTAATATGAACTTGCAGGAGTACGTGGGTGCGGAAGGAGCATAAGCAAAACGTAAATCACGCGAGCTTCCTTTTACCTTTCTCTCTCCGTTCTATTCTTACTGGGTTTTCACTCTTTTCAGGTTGTTCTGCTTTCGCCATTGATCATTCCATCTTTGTCTCTCTCTCTCTCTCTCTCTCTCTCTCTCTCTCTCATATCGCATGCATTGAAATTCAGTAGGAAAATGTATAAAAAATAGTAAAATGGAGAGAAAGCGCGAGAGTGAGAGAGTGAAATTTATTTAGAATATAAAAATAAAAATACAAAATATACAACTAATAAAATTCTGTGTCCGAAAGATTATTTAAATGTTAGTATCTTAGGAGTTCAAAGTTACCATTATTATAATTACTATTATATATAAGCGGAATTATTTATCTGTTATTAAAAAGTACGACATTGTTGTCAAAGTAAACTGAAAATAAAAAAAGTTATTATTTACCTTAGTAAATGACAAATTATTCCAATAACTAAGAAATTAGTTAAATTAAGAACAATTATAGGAATTAAAAAATATGCGTAAACGGAATAAAGTAATAAAAATTATTCAGTAAATAATACCGTACGAGAATAATAAGCCTTACATATATTCACCTAAATTATTAGCATTTACTTTTGGCTCAAAAAGGAGAGGAAACTTGGGTGAACAAGCTTAGAAAGTGTGCAAAAGAGGAAGTGGAATAGTACACATACAGAAACGTGAAAGTAAGAGTGAAAGAGCGAGAGAGGGCAAAAGTTAGTGAGACAGTCAGAGAAAGAAGAGAGATATGAATACAATGATGCTAGCCAGTTAAAGTTTTCACGTTTCGTAAGACCCTTGGATTCGTAAACGAGAGGATCTAACCTGCGTTCCATAATTTACTTTCTTACATAGGTTTGTGTATTTAAAAGAATTGGATAATATGGACATTTATTTACAATATATAGAAAACAAAATGAATACTGTTGTATGTATACACAGAAAAATCGAGAAATATATAATATATTAGAGCTAGAGATATATTTGTGCTAATAATAATGATAAATAATTATGGAAATTTTGCTGTCGTATTATTATGAATACGAAATATTTTAGGGAATAAATCAATAACAATGTATTAAGTAGATTGTTTTTATAAATATTAGAAGAAATATTATTATATCTTTTATTTGAATGGTTTCTATCTATATATATAATAGTTGTACGATAACAAAAAAAAAATGAAAACTAGATGTATTTTATTTTTTGTCATTTATAAATTAATTCTTACGAATTAACTTCTTTCTGTGTTATTATTTCGTAAATACGCAAAGGTTAAAACTTTATGGATAGATATAATTCTAGACAAACTAATGTAGCATTAATATCATATAGCATAAAGTTAAAATATCACAAGTAAGTTATACTTTACAATAAGAAATTATTATATATACCGTTCCTACAAATGTAATAGTTTGTATTGAATAAAATAAAGTTTAGTGTTATTTACGTAAAAAAAAATTACGAATAAAGGCATTTTCTATTATTCTATAGGGCATTCTATAGGGTAAATTCTAAAGTTGCTAATGATATGCTTTATATTACAGATTTGTGTGAAACTATTAAACTATTGGAAAATATTAAAATAGAAGATTAAAATAATCTATAAAATAAAAGAAGAACTAGCAGATTGTGTATATCATAAAACACGCAATATTATTACTTTGTTAAAAGACAATTATAGTTTTCCGGTTTTTAATTAAAAAGCAAGAATATTAAAGTATAAATAAAAGAATTAAATAATATGTATTTTTATTAGAACAGAACAAATAGTTATATAAATATTCACGTGCAAAGAAAAGAACAACCAGAAAAATTATTATTATTATTTTAGTGACGATCATATAATGATTGTTAAATCAATAATATCAAATATTAATATCATATTAATATCAAATACATGCAATATCTTAATAAAAAAAAAACAAAACAAAACAAAAATAAACAACGGAGTATACTTCCAAAGTTCTTTCTTCTTCCAAGTTATCTAATTGTACGCGAGGATTGAATCGAACTAGTAACATACATTTCCTATATCAGTGATATCTGGTTTAACTTGCCACAATATCACATACTTTATGATATACTGGCGATTGCTGGTAGCGTAGCACTTGAACTGCCGTTAATTGTAGCGTAAAAGGTTGGCGGGTACCCCAACCCTAGAATCTAAAATATCTAAAACAATGAACCACCAAGGCCGGACTTCCAAAAACTAGAGGTTGAGTCAATATTTAATCCATGCTTGTGGGTTCACCGCCCCTCATTACATAGGTAGCTATAAGCTGCGACTACATTACGTTAGTACGCGGCCATCGCTTTTGTGTGACCTCCATTGAACCGAATGCTCTCGGCGACACCCAGGTTAACCTTAGGAATCGATGTATAGCAAGCGGTCCAGTCAACATGTAAGCAAGTGTTGTCGACCGAACTTCATCTGACTTAATGTCTCATGAAATCTGTTTTACCACATAAGTACTTATATCTTGATAATTGTGTATATCATAGTTCTTAGCATAACATTAATGTATTTTACAATTAAATGTACTTTTTAATTTATTTTCTAGCGATTTTCAACTTTGTTATATACAAGTCGGCAAATCATAAAGGCGTCGACGAATTTACATGGCTTCTCTTGTTCCGCTTTTTCCCTCCTCCGCAATCAAAGTTTCTTCGCTTTGCCACATTATCGCAATTGGTCTTCAATTACCAATCAAAGATTCTCTAAAGGAAAAATTAAATTCTATTTTATTTATCTATGCTCTACATAATACAAAACCATAAAAATAATTCAACAGTGCTTGTATATTATTCTTACGCACATTACAATGATAATAGTTTATTATACTTTAGTTTATACATCCGTAAAATGCTAATACTACAAAGCTTCTAGTAATGGATCGATGTTGTATGTCGATATTTGATCATTGCATTAATATCATTCGGTATCAACAATTTATATTAAAGTAAAAATTTGATTATTTATCTTTAGCCATTGCATGTTTATATTTTCAATATTTTTATAAGAATTTGCTTTTTTAATCAATTTAGATTCAAACACGCAATTTATATTTTATCAGTATTTTCGACTATTTCTGGTCGACTGCAATCAACTGTGTTATACAACTGTGAGTTGTTATTGTGCATGTTTTTTGTTTTCAAATCTCTAAACATTGCTTTTTATGGTAGTTGAAATCGCGATATTCATTAAAAAACGACGCACTCGTACATTCCACTGTTATTAATCATTATATCTTTCCATAACCCATTTTCCTTATAATGTCTCAGGATCTGTTTATTCCAAATGTTCGTCTTACCTCGAATAATATTATATAGTAGTAACTAACATGAACTTTCATTATCTTTATATTTGAGCATAGCTAACGTTATTCAGACGACCATTTCTTATACCAGCCTATTCATTTATGCATGGCACAGGTTTCACTGGAAATCAAATCCTTCTAATAATATTCAGTAGAAATGTACTAAATATTATTATATCATCTTTTGTTCTGTTAATAAATAAAATAAATTTTGTTTTTCTATTTGATTTTTCTTAATTGGAAATTAACAAGTTTTTGTAGCACACACGTACTACCTCCTTTTATTATCTAATGGGGTATTATCACTTGGGTCAGAAAATATTATTACTATCCAATTATGTTTTATGTTTGAATTATATGTTACTATGTTACTGTTTTTTCAGCCTAATACATTTTATAAAATTATGAAAATTTATATATATATATATAAATTAAACATTATAAATTATATATTTGTGTATTATATACATTAAATAATATTTATTAACATATATTTATAATTAATTCCAAAACATGATTTTACTATATTCGTATATTTATTATGATTCGTATGAAGAATAAAGTTAAAAATATTTTATCGAATTTCACTGATTAAAAGATTTTTTTTAAAAACAAGTATTGCATTTAAGTATTGTATAAAAATATTGAATAAAAGTTCATTTTTATATTCATTAATCTAAAACTATTGTAATTCGTAATTTATGTGTATTACATTATTATTTAAAATTTTATATGATATCAAAATCAACTTTAAGTTATATTTTATTAACTATAATTTATTCATATTAATAATAAATCGAGCAAATTATTTAAAAAACCTGACAATTCGACACTAACGCTTTACAATTATCAATGAGAAAATTATCGCATTAAAAAAGGGTTATTTATTTGTATTTAAATTATATTTGTACATTTATTCGTTGCTAATGTAACATAATAAATGAGAATGTTATAAATTTTTATGAAACAAATAAGCTGTTTATTATTAGATGCCTTTAGTTTCATAATGCTTATATATACATAATTTTTTCTTCATTTTATGTTACCAGTTACAAATTTATATTTCGTAGTATTTATAATCTTTACCTACGTTAGTAGAGATTATTATTTAAAGATTTTCTTTAATATTGTGTTGTGAGGAATTATTATGAGTTATATATTAATCAAAATCGATTTTCAATACATAACGCTTGGAAAATTAGTTTGAACTTTAGCCATAATTCAGATATGTGACAGAGATTTTATTTATTATTAATTTTGGGGTAATACTTAGTTATAGTTCAGTGTGATTCAGTGTGATATTAATATTGTATTTTTTTCAAAAGCAAAGCCAGTTCATTATATGTACTTGGAATTTTTAAGAAAATTCTCCTAATATGTACAACGTTGTTTTGTAACAGTATAGTACTATCAGCCTTGCTTCCTTCGACAGGTCTCTAAAGTTAACAACCCATACTATACTTCCACAGAGTTAACTATGAATAGTCTTATCTATGCACCTAGAGATACATAGCAAGCAAAGGAAGTTACAAAGTAAGATGAAATTAGTCGAGGTCACTTGATATCTTACAAAATGGGAATTGCAACATAGAATAGATTTATCTTTCGTATGTTAATTGAAATATATTTAAAGTCAGATTTTTATAGTTTCTGTATGTTAAAATTATATTTTTAACAAAATTGAAATCTACATTATTTTTATTGCATTATTTCTCATACGTTTAGTTATTTTTTTGTTTGCAGCTTATTTACGAATAATATTGTCGGTTATATTTTTACAATAAATATTAGGTAGAAACGGTTAGTTATATCCACGAATTCTTGTATTATTTACTTGTTATCGAATATGGATATTTTAAGCATTAAAAATAAAAAAAAATAATATATTTGTTCTGAAATTCACATAGTACAGAGAATGTGATTTATTGTATACTAACTAAATGTTATTACTTTCTGTTATTAAGTATTATGAATTAAATTCGTATGATCTATATGGTGAATATACTTTTTTACTATTCTGCATAACATTTTTTTCTTTTATGATAAAGGCGACAAAGGCTTGATTATTAATTTAAATATGTGTGATTAGATGGCTGATAATTTGGTTATTTCAAACGTTAATTATAATTGACCTTGATTTTATTAAATTATGACAATAAATATTCTTTTATTAAGTGAAAACAGAAATGGATGTTAACACAGCTATACGATATAAATTATTTTATTCACATATATAGCATGATAAAATTATATAACATAAATTTAATAATGATATTCATGTATTCGTTATTGGAGTAATAAAAGTAACTTTCATCAGGATAAACTAAAGACTTAAGAATTGAATGGAGTCGTAGATGAAACCAAGCAATCGGTCATGTTTATGAAAGGTGACGTATTACGCAATACTATTAACCACTCGAGTAACATCTCGTGCTTTTATCAGGCCACTATTTTATATACCCGCCGGCATTTATATCAGACTACGTACGAAAATACAAATCGTCCTGGGCGAGCGAAGATGACCGAGCCTGAGTGGCTACGTATCATATGCGAAAAGAGAAGAGGCAGCCGGATAGACGTGGGAGAGCCAATAAAGGCTGGTACTTGTACGTTAGTAGAAAAAAATACAAAAACAAAAAAAAAAACAAAAAATCTAAAGAAAAAAAAGAAAAAACAGGTTGTTTAATTAGACTGCGCTGTATGACATTTGCGTATTTCTCTGATACTCAATTTAATGAATATAACATTTTATTATCGAAAACATTTTTAAATGAAAAATTAAAGTAAAAGTACTCGAAAAGAAGATGTTTTCTCAATAAGCCAATGATTACATATAGTTAGTAAATCATAATTAACTGATTAAATTTAATGTTCATTCGTTACTACTTTTTATTGCACATTATTAATTGAGTATATATAAGTAGTAAAATATACTTCTTGCTTATTTATATTTGCCTATTCAAATACTTTTATTTATCATTTAAAAACATTCAATTTCAATAATGATAACGTTAATTTTATACTTGTGTAGGTAGTACTTTTTAAAAAGTAAAGCATCATTTGTTGAATCCCTTTAATAACGTCCCCGAATTTATATTTGTGAGAGAGAAAGTATGATAATACTGGGGTAGCCTTATATTTTTCCTTCCCTACATTTTATTCGCGTATATCTAGAATAGGAGTGAAAGAAAGGGGGAAGAGAGTACAAGAAAGAAAGAGACGATAAAATATAGGGTGCCGCTTTTGTCGAAGGGGTCGAAGAAGAAGATGGGGGTTGTGTACGTAGTTACTCGATGAATATATACGTATATATATATATATATATATATATATATATATATATATTTATATGCACGTGTGCGTATGCGTGCGTGTGAGTGCGTGCGTGCGTGTGAGTGCGTGCGTGCTTGCGTGCGTGCGTGTGTAAGAGAATGGGTAGATGAGTGGATGATGTATGTATGTACGTACATGTGTAAATCAAGGAGAAAATGCGTGAACTAAGGTTTTGTTCAGACAGTGTCGTACCGTGTGTCGTGCAGCTGCTTGGTGCACTCTCATTACGTTTTCGCGATTTACGATAAATTTATAATCGCTTTAATTTACGTGTGCTCATAATTTTGATGAGTTGTGATTAATATATAAGTGTTGTTCATCTAAATTTTTAAAAGTAGGATTTTGGCATTTAATGCTTAGCGACCTCATTTGGATGGATGATATCATTTTAAATTATCTAACGTATTTCCGTACCAAAGTCATTGAATTATGTTAATTATTTTTTATAATTACTTTAAAAATTTTACATGATATAATTGATTGAAGTGTAAATTATGTTGCAATTGTTGAATAAGTATATTTAACTTAAAAAAATATTGACAAACTCATATCCTTAATTATTTTTTATTAACATATTGAATTAGTTTTGATGTCATGTATGTATAATTTATAAGAATATATTTAAGAAAATTTGATCATAAGTAACATTAAGACATGAATAATCAATCAACTGGGTCAATTAAATTTTTTTTTTTTATGTTAAATTTAATTTAATTTCATTTCTGTTTTAATCAAAGTAGTTAAGTGCCAATCGCTTCGTATTAATTAGTATACCAGTGAAATTTTTACTTAACATCCGTTCAACTCCACTAAAATAGCTTTGTATTTTGCCATTCCTAGGATATGTAATATTTTAAATATATGCTCTAGAATGTCGTTGACGACTTATCAAATTTATTTTTCCGTTTTTAAATAAACGGCTAGCTACTTCATTCCATTAGATATTCACCTTTCAACAAAGAACATTCGCTTCGCTTTATATGCTTTGTCATTGTACAGCGTTTCTTCCCCTGAATATTAAGTCGTTGGCATACTTCGAATACTCATCGAGTGAATCTATCATCAATTCGCGATAGTCAGTATTATTTCGATGAAGCGATAAGGAAAATATTCAATTGTAACGGTGCAACTAGTGTTTATCTTCTCTCTTAGATTGCATCTCGTGTCCATGTGTCCACCGTGCACAAGACCGTCTACTTATTCATCTATTATTAAATACCCCAAGAAGTTTAAAAATGAAAGAAGAAAGACATTTTGCATGTTACGCTTTGAAAATTTATCAACGACATTGCATATATTCACGTATTTAAATTATTTATTTTCGCTCTTATCGATGATATGTATTTTCCACTTATATAAATTATTTTTTTATATATAAAGTATGGAACATTCTAGTTGTAGTTTAATTTAAATATTTGCATTATATTCGCACTTGATACACCAATAATTTCTTTAATATTATTCATTTTCCATTAAGACCACTACTTTCTTTTGAGAAAATGTTAATTGCACTTCCTGATTCATCAATGTCGAGTAGTAAGGATAGTTCTTGTAAGCTCTTTGTTGGCCAGATACCGAGACACTTGGTGGAAAGTGCACTTAGACCAATATTCGAAGAATTTGGCAAAATCTACGAATTCAGTGTTCTTAAAGATAAATATACCGGACAGCATAAAGGTTAGCAAAATTTTTTTTTCGTAAATACGAGTTCTAATACAAATTCTCGTTGTTGCATGCACCTGGTACATTGTTCTTTTTTTTTTATTTGAAATGTTGCTTCAAATGTTGATAATTTAGAATAAAACAATTTTTTAATTAAATTTCATTGATTTCCAATATATCGAAAATGTTCGCAAATATCTTGTTGAATATGCAGAGAAAGTAGTATTGAAGAATTTAAAGATATTTGAATATTCTTATATAATTGTTTCGAAAATATATTTAAAAATTTAGATGAACGACAGTTAATATATGTATACTTTTTAATGTTCGTTGGATGTTATAAGTATAATCGACAAAGCGCATTATATCCTGCAAATTATTATTGAAATCTCTATTATATCTTTCAATATACTGCATATTCTAGTAATCGTTAAGCTAGTGAATTATTCTGAATTTCAAAATGATTTATGAATTTATATATTAATATTTATGAAATTATACTTCCTGTTTCATACATATTTAATACCTTGTATCTGTATTTTACGATCTTTAACTAATTAATTTTTTTTATTATTTGTAGTTCATATTTATCAACGTACAACATTTATCATGTTAAGAATAAAGTTATATCTATGTATAGAAAAGTGAAGGAAATTTACGGAAGTTACTTACACATACGTATGAACATTGGTATACACGTATTTTTTAAATAATTAATCCATTACACACAGAATTAATATTTGCGAATAGGATTAGATTTTCAATACAAAAACAAAAATTTATGCATAAATTTATATCAATTTTACCTATGTTTATGACATTAGAGTAATTTATTTATTATTATTATCATATTTTTAAATATATTTTGAAAGACTGAATGAAATTCAGTTACGAGTACATCTAAGTATGTGGATAGTGGAATATTTATAATGGAAGATATAAAAATTTTGTCCTCCTTAACTAACAATGTAATTAACGAAAGTTTTTGGATTATTGAACGATAGCATTTTATGTTAGGTTAGAAGGAGTATCTTTTTTTGATAAATTAATAATACTTTTGCGATTTACTTTTCTTTAAATATTTAACCTTGTAGAGTTTTCACATTTGACGATAAGATTTTATTTATCTATGTGATAAGAACCTAATATGTAAAGTAATTTGTATTAAGATATGGAATACTGTTTAGATACTTTTTATTTTATAATTTTATGCAAGCTTAGGCTTAAGAAGTATTTAAATAACTTATGAATTATTCGAAATATTAAAAACTTTTAACATTAGAAATCTTTTAATCTTTTATTAAATAAATACTCCATTCATTAACATATATTCATTAACATTTGAAGATTAATTCTTTGATATATTCATGCATGATAAAACTTGTATAACCTACTTAGAATTTTGTTTTCAGATGTAAGTTTTAATAATACATTTTAGAATTCAATTATTCCAAAAAATTTTCTCCGTTTTATCTACTATCAATAGGAAAATAATGTTAAATTTAAAGGATTTAAATTAATATTCAAACATATTTGTTATTATCTCCAGACTATTTAAATAATATTACATATAATTGATACTTGTTGAAATTTATATCACTACACTTTATAAGTGAAAGTTTTTAAATTATAAAAAATTGTATCCATCATTATTAATTAATTTTAATGTTGGTTATGTCATTATTACTATTAACCTCAAATATTATATGTTATGTTGTTTATTTTAATCATAGCCAACGTAAGTAATTATATACTTTTAAATTTATTTGAATTTATTGTGATCTGTAAAACTTAAAATAATCAAGATTTTGATTTTGAAGAAATTTACAAAAAGATTAATGTGCAAAGATAGAACATATCAGTTTAAAATTTGTATTTGAATATTAAATTAAAATATTATTTATAATAATTTAATGATTGTTAATTTCTTTGTTTGCCTTAACCCCAATAAAAACCAATTGAATCTCAATACGGTTGATGTTTTCTGCACACGATAATAAGTTATCAATTAAATAGTATTTATATATTGTCAATTGCTCACAGGTTAATTGCACAGGTATAACTATTTGGCAGACTGATTTTTATCGGAAAGGCTTAACCGTGTCATTAATAAAATATCTTCAACAACGACGTATGCATTAGAAATAAAAATAAAAAAGTTATCTCGAGCAATTTGATTAAACTGCGTCCCCATTCCAATGTCGAAAGTGCGCAGCTTTTCGTTGGGCCAACGACACGGGAGCAACGTCGCACACTCGACGCACGTCGCCGACGAAAGATTAATCGGGATTTATTCCTTTGTCCTCTCTCTTCTCTTCGCCCGACCGACGCGTCAATGCGAAGAGGCCATAAGAGGGGGTGGCGTAAGGCCGTATCACATAAGCCGCAGGGACAATAAATTGCGCTCGGGCCATTCAGCGTTGGAGGAGAGATGTGAGGAGTGGCGAGATCGAGGGAGTTGTTTGTTATAAAACGGCGAATGGCGCTTTAGTTTTTTGCCTTCCTGCCTCGGACGATTCGGCTCGTAGGCTAAAAGATAGAAGTTATACTAGGCTTTACACGCAATGCTTTCTACAACAATATCTTTTATAAATCACAATATAATATTTTTCATTGATGATCTGTGTGTGATATGCGTTTCACAACTGAATTTTAATTACTGATTACTGACTGTAGATGTGTGCAGCTTACAAAACACTCATGTCTTTACAAATTATAATCAATGGTGACATGGTAATTTACTTGTAATACTCTTTCTAGTCATTCTGTGGTCGGGTTAATTGCTGTTTTTTTTCTTTTTAATTATGTAATTGTGGATAATACAGTGGATATAATTTTTATGAATTTAGGGATCATTAAAATATGATTGTATTTATTATTTAAACGAGGGTTTATTATTTTTAATAAAACATTAATAAAAATAGTTGTATTTGATATTTTACTAATATATATATATATATATATATATATATATATATATATATATATATATATATATATTAGTAGATATTGAATGACGAAAATATAAAATAGAATATCTTATCTTTCATAATTTCCACGCAGATACAATTGTATCTCGCGAAAGAAATTTATTGAGTAAAAATATTTTAAAAACTTCACAAAGTTCAAAAATGAAATGCTTAAGAGAGTGACTGTAATACATATACATGGACTCACTATAGATATTCTTTTCGCTTTGCATTTCATAAGAATTAAAAATGGTTTTGATTTCGGTAGCACTTAACATCTTCCCTTCTTCCTACTGTTTTTTTATTACTTAATTTAGGTCGACATTTTACTCTGTAAAATTTTAAAATAATTATTCTAATGTTTTATTAAATTATAAATTTTAACCTCTTAAAAAATTATGAATTATGGATATATTAATTTAAAAATACTAGTACCTTACTTGCCAAATGCTTTTAAATTTTTTTGAGATTGAATTAATTATTTGAAAATTTTAAAAATAAATGATTATATAATGATTTGTCAAATATTTATTTACATATATTAAATAGGCTGTATGCTTTCTAAATTTCATAAAATTAGTATAATAAAAAATAATTTTTTACACTTAAAAATTTAGGAATATTTATAGATTTTATCGACTAATTATAAATTAAGTAAATATATTGGAAACTTATACTTGCTGTAAGATTTAATTAAAAGCTAATATATGTTTAGCTGTAGTTTAGTTTGTTCAATTAATGTATTACGATTATAATATATGCGATTTATATATACGATATACAATATAATTTTCAATATTATAACTTTTCGCATAAATTTATTAATTTAATTTAATAGGCTTCGAACTAACTTGAATATGTAAAAAATCATTTTTGTCATGGAAATAATTTCTATAATATAAAAAAATACTTACGTCTTCGCTTATTATATATATTTTTATACGCTTTATTATATACATTGAGAATAATATAATATATATATATATATATATATATATATATATATATATATATACATTTATATAACTTTTAAACTAATTATAACGTGGAAATATATTTATTACATAGAATTTATTCAACTAATACTATTTTGTAGTAGTAGATTTCAAATTAATAAAACAGAACAGAGTATAGTAATAATTTATCTAAAATTAGTATACAGTACACGCTTCTTATAATAGTAATAACACCGGATATTTTATTTCCAAAAAGATTCTGTATCATCGCAAGCACCTTTGGAATAAAACTTTTTTCCAGTGCAATGAGCGTAAGGATACAGTACTGGCGGGGTAGGAAAGTGAGGTAGTAGCATCACTGTATGAGATAAATGTAGGAAGAGGAACCTTTGCGAAGCGTCACGAATGTATAAACGAAAGAGTGCCTTTGGAGCAAGAAGAGCGGGGCAATGTGCAACCGACATGACAGTCTCGTAGTTTCGAAACAACCCTCCAATTTTAATGAGACAATCGTCTCTCCATCTTGTCTATTTCTGTCTCATTCTCTCTCATTCACGCTCACTCCGAATGTCTTTGTGTAATTATATTTTGATTCGTCGAGACTGGAAGCTGGAAGACTCATCTTGAATGCTAATACATTCCTTCGTTTAGGTATACATCTCTTTTTCTTTTCATCCTGGTTACCTTACTCATTTCGTCTATAACCGCTAGCGGTCTGTCACCTTCTAATTTTATGTTCTATCTTATTTATGTATCCTGTTTTATGCTCATATTTAATTTCTTTGGCCCTTTTCGTTTTAATAATTTCGTGTACTATCATATTATTTATTTTCAGCTTATACAGTTTTTATCGATATTCGTAAAATACAAGTCAGTATTATAATTTTGTCTTATTTTTATCGTTCCACAATATTTTTTTTCATTTCACTTACAAACTATTGATATCTAATTCGTTAGATACTTGTATAGATTAACAGAATTTATTATATTTTTTATAAATAAGTAAGCATTGGCATATTTTTATAAATAAATATAAAACGATGTATGCATGACGCATAGTTTATTAAATTTTATTTTGTAGATCATACATTTAATAATTTAAATGCGTGGATGGAATATAATTTTGGACATATTAGTCGGAATCCGAAAGATCGGATTCTCTTTGTCTCTTTTTTTGTTCTTTAAAGAGTCCTTTATTTAATTACTACATTAATAAAAGCAGAAAGAAACGATAGGGCTTTGCTTCTTTTTTTTTACTTACAATGATCGATAAGCCAATTATAGTCATATCTTTAAGGATACAAATATACAAATTGTGTAAATATAAGCATAAATTTACATTTTCTTTAAATTATGTTTGAATATAAGTTCCTATTTTCTTTTAAATATTGAATTTATCAAGAATTGTCTTTAAAAATTGGATAAATATTAAGATATGCATTGGATATATCTTTATGACCGCAAAGGAATATCTGTGGTAGTAGAATAAATAATCACACAATGTAATAAACGAGGCTTCACTTTAAATAACAATAATCAATATAATGGAAAATATATCAAAATATTTATTCTATTAAAAACGGAAATTTTTTTATTTCAAATATAACTCACGTTTTTTAAAATGTATGAAAAGAAATTTAAAATATCATTAATATCAAGTTATCGAATATCAAATGTTATTGACGAAGTCATAAAAATGTATTATTCTCACTAAACTACCCGATGCTTTTCATCCGCAATCCAGTCAAGAATCAGGTAGAACAACAGTGCACAAGTGACATCAATACTCCAAGAAATTGGTTAATGTTATCTAGATAGGGCACGAAATAACTCGAAAATCGAAAATCACGCTAAGCAAAAGTAGACGCGAGTACCATTTATGAAAGCCAATAATTAGCATGAAACTCGATGACAAAACGAACAAATTGATTGGCTCGTATGTTCATCCAGAAAATGTCTCCTTTTTTCTTCTCTCACTAGGCACTCATTGAGCTCTAAAGCGATCGACCCCCTTTCAATATCGAGTGCTGTATAATGTGTTCTCTACGTTACGTTTCCAGGAATCGGATATCTGGCATAGCATCCTCGTGGGCTCGAGCATCGGGGGCCTCGTTAAGTCGTTTTCGAGCCGTCTGCGTTAGTCGTCGATTTCAGGGATTGGAGATAGATGCGTACTTTCGGCTACTGGTCTCTTTTTCTTTTGTTTTATTTTTTTTTATTTTTCCCGATTCTGTAATTCGATTGACGAGCTGAAAACTAGCCTCAGGGGGTAGTTCGTGTTGTTCCATCTCGTTTACAATGCCTATCACTGTTGCAGTACTTGTGAAAATGCACGGTAGCTATTTATGAAATAACGCAGGGATGCATTTTATCATTGTTATAATTATCTTTTTCAATCTCCATGCTCGATAGTAAATTATATTGAATATATTTCAATTGTATAAATTCAATATCCATTTATATTATGAACAATTATATACGGTGCAATATTTTAACTAGCGAAGTGCATTTTACTTTCGGGTATCGATATTCAGTATGGTCAGTAAAACACCTCAATGGCATTTAAAAACTAGAATATTATTAAATTAAATGGTTCATTATAAGTTAATAAGAAAGTTAAAACAAAACAAATAATAATAATGAATATTAATAACAATAGTAACTATTACGGCTACTACTGTCTTTCCTATTGACTTACTTCTACCACTGCTTCCTTACTCACTGCTGCTGCTACTATAACCACAATAATCATGCAAATATTCCATAAATTTTATTAGTGAACTTGTGTTCAATTTCTTAATACAGTTTTATAATTCTATAGTATAATAGCATGCGGAATATTACTGCGATAACGTTTAAATTGGGACAACATTATACAATTTCATTATGATTTTTTAATATTTTTAAAATACGGTGTATAAATGACCCTTTTGTGTCATTTATGGACATCCTTGTGATTGTTTAAATATAATTTTTCTAGTATTAAATTTTCATTATACCACGATTTTATCAACACAATAAAACATTATTCACATTTTACATTACAATACTATATTTTCTTAACTAAATTATTACCATTTTTTATATGTTGAATTCTAGTATAAGTATTTGATATTACATTTAGTTACACCATTTACGTAAATTTGCTTAATTATTTCTTTATTTTTTGACTAATAAAAAAGGTATTTGTATTATTTCTATATTTATAAATTTTTTATATATATTAATTTATGATTAAGATTGAGAATGGAAAATTATTCAAAATAGTTGAATATGTATGAATAGAAAATTAACTTAATAATGTTAAATCTAAATTTTGTATTCCTGCTTATATTAAAACAAATTCACTCATTCGGAAATGCAAATCTGGAGCTTTATTGCTTTCATTTTGGACATCTCAAAAAAAAAATGTTTATCTCATATTCTTGACATTTTTGTATTTCGAATATCAGGTAATCGTTATAAAATTGAATAGCCTGAATTATGATAATATTGCATCAATCACTGCAATATTATTACTGTTTATGCATCAAAATTATCGTGCATGAACGTCACTTATATTTCATATTTTATATTTAATGTGCCATATATTTAAAATACTTGAATCAAATATTCAACAAGTTTGAAAATTTAAAATTCAAACAAATTAAAAAAAAAGATTATATTTAATATAAAAGAAAGCTTAAGTAAGAAGAATTCCATACGAAATTACAGATTGATAACTGAATTTACATTTAATAACGATGCTTTGTAATCGTGATTTTAAAATCCGGATGCGCATATTGAAAAAAGGCCACCACTGGGACAATAATCAGACCATGCCAGGACGATTTCTAGATTCAAATCCATGAAGCCTTGCGCTTTACGTCAATACAACGGAAAATATCCATTCGTGCCTTTACAACGGCGTTATCCCTCTGTTATTTGTCACGTAGACTTCTATGTCGTGTCGTCGAGTCGCTGTGCTTTTACGGATGGATCGATTGGCTTACCGTCTATCTACTTTTTTGTCCTGCATTTCCCTCCTGACAGTCACAGTGAGAGACACACACACACACACACACACACACACACACTCTCTCTCTCTCTCTCTCTCTCTCTCTCTGTCACACACACACACACACACACATAGAGAGAGAGAGAGAGAGAGAGAGAGAGAGAGAGAGAGAGAAACTCAAGGTAACGAGTGAGGGATGTTATAATTCGTTCTGTGGAGGTCCAACCATTCTTTTTTCATAGACAGTCTACGTAGATATTTACGTAGATTACGTAGATTCAATTCTTTTAATGTTTTTCAAGATTAGTAGTAACATTTATAAGATTTATTTACATATGCACATTTACATTTACATATATACATTTGTACGCTAGGTTCTATTAATTTTTTTCTTTTCGTTTTCATAAAACAAACTTTTTCATAAAGAATAACTATACTAAATATTTATCTAAATCCGTTATTTCAACTTTCACGATTGCATTCATGTATTTTAATTTATTACAGATAGACTAAGTATAAAAATATATTGTAAAGTGTACAGAGGTTAAATAATAATTCTTTTTTTCGTAGAGTAACAAAGGGTGTCTTAACCTTGAACTTTAATTATCACTAAATGACGTAATAATATCAGTGACTCATCCTCATAGCATGAAAACAGCGTGATTAATGCCGAATCTTATTTGGAATTCAAGCGTTCCGATGCTTTACATACATAGCTAATTAATTACGAGAAGCGAATAGTTTACGATTTTAATGAAACTTTTATTTTCTAGTTTATTCTTGTATATTTGTAATATAAATTTTTATATTTGTATATTTGTACACGAGAGAGATTTTATTTGATGATACATAGAGGTGTTTGATAATTTTTTTATTTAGACTATTTACAAATAATCTCTGAAAATTTATAACATTTTTTATATATATGGAAAATATATATCGGGACAGAAAAGTTGATTTATATTAGATTTAAGGCATTGAATATTTCAATACAGATGACATTTATTTGCCTACCTTTATGAAAACAAAAAATAACTAAAGTGGAGTGATTTAATTGTAGATATAATAAGATATTATTCGCCAAAGAATAGGAAAATGGAAATAATTTAACATAGGATCCAGTTGAAGAGACTGTGATAGTAATATACTCATTTTGCGTGAATTATTGAATTTTGATCAATTAAAAATTTGAAAGTTTTATGAACGAGAATAAAAACTATGAAGTTCTAATAATTACATTTTTAAACTTTGTATTTCATATCTTTTTTCAATATCTAGAAGAATAATATAATAGTAAAATATAAATAATAATTCTTCTAATTAATGTCGATTATTCCTCCCTTCATTCTCGTATTGAGTCCATTGTTAAAAGTGGTTTTAGATGCATTTCGTAGGAAATAGCAATACTTCCATGTTCAACTTGTATTGTATTACATTAGATGCACGCGTATGCGTGTAAAAAAAAAATATATATATATATATATATATATATATATATATATATATATATAAGAGTAGTAACACAATAGCTCAAGCACAGCAAAAGAAAATATAGGTAAGTGCATCCTGTTATTATGGGAGAAAGACTGGGCGGAGACTCGTATCAAACTGAAATTACGCTATCATCATCCCCCTGTGAACGCGGCTTCTCTTCCATCGTACGCGAGAAATGAAAGGGACGACGCAGCACGAAAAGTTCAACGGCTCTGGAATGAAGAGAGAGCGTCTAGAAAATTCCATGCCGGTGAACGAGAAGAATAAGAACTTCCCCCTAGTACCAGGATCCGAACGATGGGCCGATTTGCATGCGAGCTGAGGAAAAGAGAGGCACTCGTTCGAGATGAGTATCTGACGAGGAGTTGGACTCATGGAGACAAGATTTTTTGTCTCTCCATTCTTCTTTCGTTTTTTATTCCTCTTCTTATACTTTCTTCTTCTTTTGTATTTCAGTGCCGTTTTGTCGTGCGAGGGCTATAGAGATTTTAGGAGCGGGGAAGTGACTCCATTTATTTACCGAAGAGACTAACTTTATTTACACGACGGTGCATGATCTGCGAGTGACGATTTTTAATATGTTTATCGTATATTCTATTTACTATGCACATATTACCATTGTGTCCCATATAACTACAATTTAGAAATAAGATTTTTGACAAGGTAATAATTTTGAGTTATTTCATTGTTTTAAAAAACTGAAGAATAACACTTAATATTTTCTAGTAAATTAAAATCAAGTAATAAAATTACATTAAAAATCGTATATATTAGCTAGTATATTAAATTGAATTATCAAACATTTACTATCAAAATGAACTAAATTTAAATAAAATAACAATAAAAAAATGAATTATAGAATTTATAACTAAATACATGAAAAATATTTACAATAAACTATTGTCTAGTTACATGTTAACACTTTTATAGTTACAATTAGTCTCTTATGTATTCACTTTTATGTATTCATATTCAGGCTGTGATGATGAAAAACTTATTTTAGAATAATATTATTCTATGTTTAAAATCTAACTACACTAAAATATAGAATTATTTGATACTATGAAATAATTTTTTTATATTTAGGAAATATTAATGTTAAAGTATTATTGAAAGACTTCAGTTTTTAAATTTGAATGCTCTATCTAATTTATCTATTAAAATAAATGATTACAAATAGAAATTAAAATATTTCAGTTAATTACTGTAAACGTTAAAATTAAAAAAAAGCAATATTTACTTTTAGTAAATTTTTTTATAATAATTCAAATTTATATTAATTTAGTTAATTTAATTAATATTTATATAGATAAAACGATATATACTGATAAAATTAGTAAATAAAAATATAGTATATACTTTTATATATAGTTTATAATGATTTATTGAAACAATTTACTACTTAATATTTCTCGTAAAAATTCGTTGAAATTAGCAATAGAGAGTATCAAAAATTTCAACATTTTTTTTTAAATTTGAAAAGAAGAAAATAAAAAGTAGCGTATTAAAATTTTTGTTAATGTTTGTATTAAAAAATGTAAATTGTAATTTTAGTGGTAAGAAATATATTTGATTTTAAGTAAGCTGAAGGTAATATAAACTATTATAAATAATTAATTAGTTTATAGTTGCATTGCATATAAAATTGATTTTAAAGTTTATTATAAAGTATATTGTATATTATAAATTATAAAGTTTTAACGTAGATTTTTAAAGGATTACAATTATAATGTGGAAAAGATTTAGATTGAAGAAGATAATCGAGACGAAAATAGATGATCTGTAACACTTTCAAACAGACTATCAAGTTTTTCTATTTGAAAAGTTTGGAATGGAGGAATATATAGCTCCAAATTTGCAAATGGATTTTCTATTTTCCGTGTTGTATTTAAAAATAAAAGTATTATTCAGAAAAAAATATTATCCTTTTCATTTTATGTTCTTAAATAATATATATACATACATTTTAGTAATAATCAACTTAACTGAAATATATGTTATAATTTTGTTTAATTAAGTTTGCATTATATATTTAGCAATTATAATTTCATAAAATACGTATTTACGAATGTACAGAGATATAAGTTATAAGTTTCATGGTAAATACTTGAAGTTTTTTACATTAGTATAGCATTAGTCATTTAAATATTTTGAAATTATCTAAAGTGAATTTTTGTTTTTATCACAATGGTTAATAATTTTTAATTGAATTTTCAAATGAAGTATAAAAATAAACATATTTCATTTCATTATTGAGTTATGTGATGTTAAATTTATATATATATGCTTGAACGCAAGATGGCGCCACAAGTTTAAAATCATGAGGGTAAATTTTTTTATGTAAAATCCTGCCAGAATAAGAGCATTTTAAACTATGTTATTTTCATGGTATTTTATTTTACATTACATGGTATATATATATTTAAATGGTGTATACTAGTGGTCTTTGATAGTTACGAAAATTAAAAGATAATGTACTTTACATAAGAAATTGATTTATCATCTTATTATGTATAAAAATTCATACATGTACTTTACACATCTAAGGTATTAGAGATTTTCTAACTTGATGTTTATCACTGATGAGGTCAGGTGGTTTCAAGAAGAAGCTGATAAGACCTTAGTAGGTCTACACGAGCGCTCGCGTGTTAATGACAATGTAAATCGAAGACTTTATTAATTCATTGTATCAAGCTTTGGTTATTTCTGAATCTAGGATAGGTGGAAAAATCAGGAAGTGCCAATTTAGAAAATTACCATCTGGTCGTTTGTTCATGCGGCAGTGTGATTAACAATATTAAATTTTTTTTTGACTATTATTTGTCTATTATTATTACCAAACAAGTATTTAATTTAATTATATATCTGGCAGTAACATGTATCAGAATACATAAAGAATTTAGAATATTTATAAACATGAAAAATATTACTATTTATTACAATAAAAGCTTTAAAAACTTCATAAAAGAGAAATATTTGTAAAAGAAGTATAAAGAATTTAAATTAGAACGTTTGTTAAATATATAAATATGAAGAAGCAATTATTACTTTTATATTATTTTTTCTAGGTTATTGGATTTAAATTTAATATTATTTATTTTTAATATGTTTTATTAAATACTATTTTTAATCTAATAGTTTAATATTTAGATTTTTTTAATTAGCGATATTTTTTAAAGAGAAGGTCGTATTAATTAACATATTAAAATATTTTATAACTCTTGCAAATTTTTAAAATAATATCAAATTATTTGAAGATTAAAAAGGCATAGTTTTCTTAATTTAATTTAGACGTGTTTTAGTGTCTCACTTTCATTCAGTTTGAAGGATATATGTATGTAATATTGTAGTGTCAGATGTCTTCATAGTAATAGATCATACACACACACGCGCGCGCGTAGTAGATAGTGTTTAACAGAAATACTTTGATAATAAATAGGAGAATGAAGGTATGAGAAAAAGGGAGCGAGAAAGAGCGAGTTAAAAAGTTGTTGCCTTAGGGTCCATTATTCAGGGTTATTGATTTCCATCCACCTCTTCTTCGTCCTGCTCTACCAGCACACGGTCCGACCATTGATGTCAGTGAGCATCATGGAGCGACACTGAGGGGGGATATTTAAGCAGATCTAAATCGAGATAAACATACAGTAAAATAGAAAAAAAGTTAAATATATAGTAGTTTAGCTGCAGTAGCGAGTAATATATTATCAATTATATTTAATCTGATCGTAGTGAAATCATGAATAATGTAACGACAAGTTATTACTGTTTTTGCTTTTATCATTATTTCTTTTGATATCAGGTTTTATTTTAATTGACCTAAGCTTCAAATAGATAACGTATATGATCCTCAACTGTCCAACTATCACTTAGAGCTGTTACCTTCAATAACTTTATTAACTGATGTCCTTTAATCGTGTCAGTGGTCAACCTTTAGATTTCTCTGTCATGTGCTTTTTGAAACGTATTGGAAGAAATTTTCAGTTAGAGACAGTTATAATAGTAGTAGTTAATTATATTATATTTCAGGATTTTTTCTCAAATAATAATGTATAATTCTTTCATTGATTTGCACAAACATTTTGAAAATTCAGCTACCTTTTATATATAGTGGTGAGTATATTTATGAAGCTTGGCATTAATTAATTATTAATTTATATGTCATACCATCGTCATATAAATTGCACGAAGCCTTAAAATTCTATCGAACATACATAGGTTTAATTTTCAAAAAAGCTTAATTCGTATAATCTTCACTTTTTATGCAAATATTTAATCTTTCTTAAGTTCGTAATTTTTTGTGGACATGATAACAAAAATAAATAAAATATCGATTGAAAGGGTCAGATTTATTCTTCTTGGTGAGAGCTTTATTAGAAGGCCAGTAATTGAAAGGCGACCCGTATTCTTCCAACTTTTATGTTCCGATTCTTTATCAGCGAGGAAGAAATTTTCGGCTTTTACGAATATGGAAACGAGTGGCAGAATAAGGCTTAGATAGAGGAATCCAGGAGCGGAGATTTCGTCAAGTAGAAGTTGGAATGGACAAAGGTGGGAGGAAGCCCGGCGCCTTATCGGCCGTTTCTCGTGGATGTTGGATAACTTGTCGAATTTTGCCGATTCGTCGATTCTTTGGTCGCCCCACCGACTTTCCCTTTCTCCTTTCTTTGTATTTACTCTAATGATGCTGTGTCTCTTTTTGTCTTTTCTCTCCCTCTCTCTTTCCTTGAACAAGAGATGAAAGTTGGCTCAATGTTGGGGCGAAACCTTTCCAGACTGCTCTCCGATTCAAACTTTTTTATGGTTAGGTCGGTCTGGGGAAATTTCTCTCTTTCTCTCTCTCTCTCTCTCTCTCTCTACTTCTCTGCCCGTCGTATCACACTGGGGTACTAGTCTTGCGACACACTTGCCCTACGTCCGTTGACGCTTATCCATCCAACGACTGCTCTTTCCTCTTCTACTTCTGACTCGTTCTCTGTTACTTCGCTTCGCTTCCATTTCCTCCAGAGATAGAACGAGTACCAAAGCGTGATATTGCAAAAAGGTAATGAGCGCGAAGAATATGTATGCTGATTCGAAGAAGGATAGCTCACATCGTTCTCCGTTTCAGATATTAGGATATCTACTCTTCTTATTTTGTAATTTGACATTTAGTGAATGCTAATTTAAAACTCATTTTGTATAATGACGGTAATGGTTAATATTTATTTTTTTATATGTTTTAAGTATAGTAATTTAATCGATTTGTAATAAATTTGTAATTAATTTTATTCTTATAAAATTATATAGTTAATCGAGATTAGTATATAATCAGTAATATTTAATTGTTATATAGCTGTAAACCTATATAATATCGAACTGAAGTTTGTTTTTAGTAGAGTTTAATACTTAGATAGGTTTATGAATTATAAAATATTTATTTACATATAATTATAAATGTCTTTCTATACTTTAAGTATATAAGTGAAATAGAAGATCTTTCAAAGTGTCTTTTTAATGGAATTAGCAATGCATAGTCTATATTAAGATCATCTGTATCATCTGTGCATGCCAAATTTTCAGTCGGAGTAATTTAGAAAGAAAAAAAAATTAAGGATTCAATAGAAGAGTAAGAAAGAAGGGAAAGATTAACCTTTGCCTGGTTCACTTTTGCCTCGTGCGGAAGAAATGATTCTACTGTCCACGCCTCTTCAGAGAAGCTGAGCACAAGAATGAAAGAGATACAAATCTTTTTGTATCTAACATATATATAACACGCGAAGAAATAGATGGATAGATAGAGAGGAGAGTAAGAGGGAGGAAGATAGCGAGGGCAGAAGGGATGTAGACATATAGATAGAATGCCTGAAAAAACAGAGGAAGAGAGAGAATCCAATCGACTGTATAGGAAGTACGAACCGCGGAGCAGTGGCAGCAGCGCCGACGCAGTTGAACCGAACCTCGCAAAATCTCCTTTCCGCGTGGTGGCTTCATGACGTCAGCTCATCGTAGTTTCATCCCTCAGTGTGCGGAGAGCGACCCCGCAGTGTACACGTAGAGCCGCTCATCCCTCTCTCTACCACGAGAGTGTCCGTTATTTAATAAGATCATACGCTAAGAGCTAGAGAGTGCTTGAAATCACCTACGCGGATCCTTAATTTAATTCTTTCTTACAACTGCCCAGTATTCCTTCATTTAATCAGTAAGAACTTGATAAGAAGAGCGCTCTCACAACAGCGACAAGCGCGTGGCTACCGCCGTGACGATAGCCGTTCGCACGTGATATAATACCTAGGGAAGCGAGAAAAAAATATATATACAAGTTTATAGATCGATAGAGATAGATATAGAGATACAGAGATATACAATTAGATAAATAGAGTGTGAGAAAGAGAGAGAGAGAGAGAGAGAGAGAGCGCGACAGAGAGAGAGAGAGAGAAAGTGAGATAGAGAGAAAGTGAGAGAAAGAGAGAGAGTCTGTGAGTGAGTGAGAGAGAGAGAGAGAGAGAGAGAGAGAGAGTGATTCAGTGAGCGAGTGAGATAGTTTGTGTGAGAAATTGTCGTGGACCAACATCCCGAGCAGGAGTGAACCACTTAGTCTATCTAGTACTTGTCGGCGTGCGATGTCAATGAGCGAGTGTCATGGATAACCTGGCGTAGTCGGGTCATCGTCCCTGGAGCATCGCGCCCTTGACTTGGAAGTGTGGGTTGTGACCGCGTGGCGCCCAGTGACCTTGGGCTTATGTAGTTACGTAGGGCGAAACGAGGCAGTTAATCGCCGGAACGAAGCACGAGCTTATTATACCGAGGGTATCGCGACGAGTAGCTCGTTGTTGCTTCATCGACATTGGCATCAGACAGCGCCTATGATCCTCTAAACCCCTCTGGACATGCCAAGTCCACATCGGCATTGCCATCACGTTCGCGGTCACTCCGTACATCCATAGACTGGGCTCCTGTATTCCCAGTGTCCATTTCTTCTATCTTTTTATACTCAGAATTGTTTGTTTGTACGGCGAGACTGGTGAGTGCGTGTAGAAGTTCGTGTCGAATCGGCGGCCCTGCGGAGATTTTGCATTATTAGTCGATAGCTCGCGCGGGAGCAATAACGTCCCGGCAGCAGAGATAATTCTCTCAGATATTGCGTAGTACAAGGTACTCCTTTAATAAAGACGACTCAAGTTACGTCCATATTACGCTCCCACTATTCGGCCCCATAACAAACGAGTCAGGGTCGGCTGAGCTTTAGGCGCCCAGTGCTTGGCAAAGGAGATTACTCGTTATTGGTTGTGGCATATAATCAGTGAAAATTGAAGATATAAGTGTGAACAGTGCTTTCTCTCAGTTTCGGCATTTTGCGCTGTGCATTGCAACGTGGGACCAGAAAGAAGCCGACAGCGTGGAGCGCAAGAAGGCGGTCCCGTGCTTGCGAGTTGCAGACATTTGTTTCTATCAGCCAGGTAGGCGCCACGATCACAGAATTTTCCACTCAGTATTTTACTCGCATTTTAGTCCGATGACATGGAATGCGGTTTACTGGTATATAAACATAATGCGCTCTCTTCTTCCGTCTCATTTCCTTTATATTTTACGTTGTCTCCGAGCCATCGCTTTAACGCCTTTTAATAAATTGTACGCACGTAGCACACACATTCGATGCGTGATGAAATCATGTAATTACAATGTTGCATAGAATCCCAATGGTTTCATCTTTCTTTTATTATTTAGTTTTCTCCTTTTTCTTCCATTTTGTAACGAAAATCGTCGTTATTTTACGAGGCAAGGGAAATCGCGTTGTACATATAGGTTGGTGGTAATCGTGGAAAACCAAATTAACGGTAACCCTCGGTGCGCAAACACGAAAGTTCCATTAATATGTTCTCACGGACTGAATGTTGCCCGAACGCCAAAACTGGAATCAGTAAGTTTGACAGTAGTGAATTCCGTAAATGTTATATGACATGTTAAAATGCATCATTAGCTTAATTTTTATTCTTTAGTTCTGACCGTCGCGTTAATTGATTTGTTTTTCCGTAAAACAGAATTTTAGGAGAGCTTTCAATTTAATTTGTATATCTATTCGCTTTTTCAGGGCCCTTTCACGATAATTTAATTATTATTTTAATATCTCATATAATTTTATGAATTATATTTCCCTTTTAATTTATTATGCACATTTGTAATAGGATTGCATTATAATCCTTAGTTATAACAGCTTCTAAACTGAATTATATATTTCAGAATGACATTATTCTTATAATATAAAATAATTAGGTATATTTTTTAAATATTCTCCATATATTTTTCACGTGTAAAGCTGGACAAATTATGTTTATGCAAACATTCTTAATTATTGGCATTTTGAATAAGGGTGCAATTTCAGACACAATCAAATATTTATAAAATTTCTTACCCCACTTTTGAAGCGTAAGAAGTTCAAGATCAATCAAAATTCGCAAAGAACTCGAAAGGGACTTTACGATTATGCGAGTCATAAATTCATAAAATCATTATTACTACTTGACCACCTTAATCATAAGTAATGCAATACTATGGAATTAAAGGAAAAATGCAGCCGTATAGTAGGTACATTGACAAAGTACGTAGCCATCTGTACGAGAAAATGTTTGTCCAGAATTTGCAGACTGTTTACCTTATCGTTACGTTAATATCACAAACGCGCTCATGTATGTCTGGCTATGGCCGGCGACACCGCGCCTAATGAAAATGTAGAGGTGAGGTCCGTTGGCACGAGATACACGACTCCGCTGCCCAAAGCAAACATTGCGAGGACCTCCGCGTGTTTGCCGGCAAATTGATTATCTTAATCTGGGCGTAGATTTTGCATAACATTGATGCTTCCCATATTCCAGCGCCAAAGGGATGTATAAGTACAGTAGCCACGACTTTACGAATAATATCATTCGGATCTGTCTTCGTCACTCGTTGGCCCCAGATCTATCTTTATAAAGGAATTAAGAATGCCTATATTCCATCTCTAATTTTATCGATCAATTTTTAATATACGCGAAATAGTTATAAAGTTCAACAATTTGAACAATTAGATTTGGAAAGATATTTCAGAAATATCGTTTATAAAAAAAAATCTAAAATGACTGTCTCAAGTTGAAGATTAAGATTAAAAAAACAAATTCAAAAAATCTAATCTTTTAAAACGTTAAAATAATATAATTTTTATTTATAATTTTTAATGAATAAAAAATAATTCCACATATATATATATATATATATATATATATGTATATGTATGTATGTATGTGTGTGTGTGTGTGTGTGTGTGCGTGTGCGCGCGCGCGTGTGTGTGTGCGTGTGTATTTGTTTGTATTACGTTATATTAAATTATTAGTATAGTTATTACGTTTGTACATCGCATTTTATATGTTTCTAGTAATATATACATTCAGAGATAGAGAAAGTATAAAGATATATTCTTTAAAGAAAACGCTATATTGAAGATTGTTAAATATAAATAATTATCGCTTTCATGAGGATAAATTTTTAATTGTTTATTATCAAAGTTTTATTTTTAATAAACATACGCTTAGAACGAGACAATATCTAATTTGAAATTTGATAGTTTATTTACATAAAAACATTCTGAAAATAATTAGATATAAGGAAATAATCAAAACAATTTATTTTGTGTAAATACAAATTTTATTGTTATTTTAAATATTTTTAATATTTTGTATAAAAATTATATCGCACAAAATTAGTTTGAAATAAATCTATATACGGTTATGAAATTTTGTCAATGCGAAATCATTTAATTCTAAATAATACTATTAATAATAATAAAAATTACACCTTTTATTTCAATTGCCACCATTTCAAATCTTAAATCAATTCATATTTCAAATTAAATCAATACATATTGACTTAGAATTTGATAAGACTTGAAATAAAATTACATTTTTGACTATTAATTTTATATCTAATATCCTAATAAGCAGTCTAAGTAAAATTATACATAAGGATACATAAGGATACATAAGAATGAAATACTTCTATACTAACGTAAAAGAAATTTTTATAAATAACGCGATCGGCATTTAAATTTTGGAAGTCACCTTTGAGTATATCTCGACATCCTAGCTGGAATATAAAAGCTTCTGCACCCTTTCCTCCATCATAAGCTTGCCAACAAAAGTTCGCGCTCTGGAGGATTCCCTCGCGCCTTGCGTTATCTTATGTATTGAACGTCACCGCGAAAATCAGATGAAAGCGAGCAAGATATATATATATATATATATATATATACCCCCCCTCCCCCTCATTCTCCCTCTCTCTTCACAGAAACGATAAAGACGAGGGAAGCAGAGTCTTGTTCTGCTTTTGGAATTTTATAGTCGCGTTGTCCGGTTCTCAGGCAAATGTAGGCGAAGACGACGGAAAGTCCATGAATACGAAAGAGAAACCTAAATCTACCTGCACGCGCGGGGCTATTTCCCTCTCGGAGTTTCTTCGAGGGGAGTGAGAGAGAGAGAGAGAGAGAGAGAGAGAGAGAGAGAGATGGAAAGAGAGAGAGAGAGAGACAGAGAGAGAGACAGACAGACAGACAGACAGACAGACAGACAGAAAAGACGACGCGTGACTGAAGGTAATTGTTCCCGCGCCAAATCCTTTCATATATAAATATATTTAGTATATACATTTATTATATATATAAAACATATATATATAACGACATATATATATATATATAACGACATATATATATATGAGTGTGTATGTATATGTATCTGTAATCTCATTATTCGCTATGTGCTTCCAGACATATATTTTATAAGAATAAAATTCTAACGAAATCCCGTTTTTTATCCTTAAAAAGCATGTTCATCGATACACACACAGTGTGTCTCGTAGTATGTGTTATTTTTTTCATGGTTGTTATGGATGTTACTAATGAATCATATATTAGAATGAAACTCATTATAATATAAAAGTGATATGTGGTTTTTTGTCATTCAATATTCATCCAGGACTGAATGATTAATACGTTTTCCTTTCTATTTTTATACGGAAAGGACATTAGTCTATGATAAGTAAGTAATTTAATCAATTCATTATATCAAAGGGATGACATATACATTTAACATATTTGAAACTTAATTGGATCAAAGATTCTTTGATCTTTGATCTTTTGACTAATGTGTTACTGAATTTTATTCTTTTTATAATTGCTATAAATAAATAATATTAATGATTATAAAATTAAAATAATGATGTCCTTAAAAATGATTTCGAATAAGCAAATTAATAAAATAAATTATAAAAATGTACCTTTTGGAAAGAGAATTTTGATATTTACTTTTACACATTTTTCTTCTATTCTATACTAAACATTTATTTATAAAATAAATGATTTTATAAATAAAAGTTGTCACGCTATTATATCTGACAGGAGTATCTCGTACGTATTAGCCACCTATAGCCGGATACATAAATGTATGAATTAAGCCAGATTTCTAGATTTATTGGCGTAATCAATATATCGAATTTAATATAAAAATAGTCATTATTATAGATTTATACGTGAAAATAAATGAAAAATATATTTTAATAATATCGTTGAAACACTTTCAGGTAGGCAAGAGAAAAGTAAAAGTTTTTCCGCTTAAATACTCGTAAATCAGAAGCGGCCGTCCTTTTATTCTCATTCGAATGAAAATTTTAAGCAGAGTGCCCTCGGTTACGACAACGACAACGACTATGACTCCGAGTACGATGCTGATGCTGCAAAATTGACGTAGCCTTATTTAAAGCAAAGAAAGTATACCAGTATTAGCGTCTGACGAACCCGAGAAAGAAAGAGACGGAGAAACAAAGAGAGATCGATCGGGTCTTAGACTCTCGGCTTCTGAAAATAAACGAGAAGTGAAGTTGGTTCGGTAGGCTGGAAAGGAGGGGGTGCCTGAGCGAATTAGAGGGATGTAAACGATGTTGTCGAAATTCTTAACTTTAAAAAGTTATCTGTCTTTTTGAATTTCGCGAGTATAAGAAATGTGTTGATGAATCAACATGTCACAAACTTCCTTAAGCGTTGATTAATCTCTTGAACTTTTTGGAACGTGGCCATCTTCCATTCTCTCCCTCAGCTATGCTTTTCCACACCTCCTCCCTTCCGTCCTTACGACGGTGTATGTATTGCACAATTTTCACCGGCTGTGTCACATAGCGCGCTTGCGTACTTTTACCTTAATTGTTCACGACTTCCACTCATTCGGTCATTCGCTATAGTTCTTTTTTCTCTCCCCTCTCCCGCTTCCTATGTTGTGTGCTATACTAGTCTCTTACAATTTTTATACTCAACTGGATTGTGCTGGAATGATGGTGGATAATTTTTTTATGGAAAAATGGATGATTACATAAGTAAGAAGTCACTGAACTGAGAGATAATGTAATTTCTGAAAGTTGAAGTGGTGCATTATTTCACAGTTACTTCTTTGCAATTTTACTTATAATTATTTTATCGATTGTACAAGCATGAACTGAACATTCATCACACTAAAAATATTCCTGTATCCTACCTTCCAAATTCCAAAGACAATCTAAAGACACGCAATTTAAAATAACTAAAATAACTTTAAAATAAAATAAACAAACATGCTTAATCTCAAATATATGTACAATGAATTATGTATAATGAGATATAATAATGTATAAGAATTTTTTATTACAATCCTGCAAATGGAGAATAAAATTGGAGTGCATAATTTCCTAATATCGAATGCTTCGATGCAAATTGAAATGGAAACAATTATTAATGAACATCAATGACTAAATATTGACCGCTACATAACTGATCACCTATCGATTCATATGCTTAAATGCTTCCGCGCATATGCACATGTGCAAGCCATTCGTCCTTATAGGCATCGGCATTCGAGTCCAGTTGTATAGCCACGTTCACACTACCGCACGCTCGAGTTCACGATTGTATCCCTTTCAGCGGGAAAACGATGCGACTCCCTATCAGGATCCCTCGAGAAGCTCACGTCTCTATCTCGAGACCACAAGCACCTGGACCGACGCTAGTTTTTCCCAATATCGAACCAAATATAAATAAGCATTGTGATCACAATTCGCCGATCCTTTAGTATCCCTTCCGCCAGCCGCCCTCCAGCCCCTTCGACGCCGACAAGCCAACCCCTCACTCCTCTTGGTAAAGCTTTCGTGAGCCGCGTATTTACAATCGAGGCAGGCTACGACCTGACTCGAATCCTTAAGCTGTCCATGCCGAGGAGCGGACACGTGTGCAGGATCTTCTCATCCGGCTTCGACTCTCCGACTCACCCTGAGCCTTATCAAGTAAATTTATACAGACGCTCCGGCGGTAATGACGTTTCCTCGGCGGCAATACCAAGCTGTCCCTGATTAAAGCTGCGAGCTGATTGGCCGAGGGCCATTGAGGCTGCCATTTTTTGAGACACCTGTAATGAAATTAATACAGGTTACGAGGGCGCGATAATGATGTCGAATCCTTTTTTCTTTTTTCTTATTGTTTTCTGCTTTTCCTTAATATTGTCGATTTAAATAATAACTCGTTTAATTATGTAAATTTTATCTAATATAACAGTAATATATCATTTTTCTTTATTATTCATCAAAGATCTTTATTATTATAAAAGTTTGTTATTTATCATTGGAACATTTATAGTCTTATTTTATTTAACGATTATTATTAATTTTATTGAATTTTTAGCGATTTTCGAGTACTATATCAGTTCCAATATAATAAGTATGTTAAAATATCTATTTATAATTAATTAATTTGCACACCTATGTGCCTCATGTGATATGTCCTGTTCCCACCTTTGAAATCTTATGCTTCGTTAGTAATTGTAAACTCATTGCGCTTGATGTCATTTACAAAGGTCTAAATTAATGAATAATTCGATTTCGTATTGAAGAAGATTGACTAATGTTTTTATCAAACCATAGTAAATTTCATTAAATCATAGTAAATAGTTTATTTATGTGTTAAATTGTATTATTATTGTTATGATGATTTTTTTATTACTAAAAACATTCCAATATAATAACATAATATTGTAAAGATATATAGTTTTAGGTCATTAAAAATTAAGTAAATATTAAATAAGAAGTAAATATCTAATTCTTTTATTAATATTGTTATTATTAATAGGGATGAATAAATATACAATTTTTATATGTTATATAATAGCTTTTGTATGTATTCATTTTATTCATATATTTTCTCAATATTAATATATATATATATATATATATATATATATATATATTAATACAGAAAATTTATGTTAGACGAATTTAACCAGCTATATATATGATTACATTAAAGATTACATTAGCCAGTATCTCATAGAAGTAGCATTTCGATTCATTCATACAAATCGGATTAAATAAGCAGATAAAAATATAATCCTCAATGGTAAATGAAAGAAAACTCAGTCTCTATAATTATAATGGTGCGCATGAGTTGTAGAATAAATTTTGAATCAACTAAATTAATTTCTTTATCGCCAACCGCTTTTATTTCTCTCATCGTTGTTCTCACTTCTCCATTTCTATTTCTCCCGCGTTCCTTCTGCCATTTATGGCAGCTAAACCCTGTATTTTCCCCTGCTCGCGTCCTATATACCCTCGGCTCCAATGGTGCCGATGCCACGTTTGGGAAAACAATCTCATTGTTTCGCGGTGGCCAAGTGCTCCGGAACACTCGATGCTGCAACGCATTGTATGAGAATGGGCGTTTTTTGTTTTTCTTTCTCTCTGTACTGTCCGCGTCTGTAGATCTTTTTGTAGAATAATCGGTAAAGGGACTTCTATTATTTTTTTTCACTTTTTTCCTCTATTTTTTTTCTTTTCTTTCTTTTTTGCTTTTTTAACAAACCGTGGGTTGATTAAAGCTTTTATTTTGTGGGTGTTTTATTTAGCACCTTCACGGGAGGAGTTTTAGGAAAAGTAAAATTTTATAATGATAGTGGATTGTTTTTATGAGTCATTTAATATAAAATTTATTCTTTGTATATATAATTTTATATTTATTTATATGCATATTTCTTATACATTGGAAATAATATTATATAAAAGATTATTGCACAGTATTTGGAAATGATGATTTGCTGTAAATTAATATTATGTATAAATATAATATAATATAGTTAAAATCTATCTTTATGTTACTCTATAAAAGTATTAATAAAATGTGATGTGCTTTGGAATGTCTTTCGAAATAATAATAAAAATTTAGCATCATTAGGCTATATTCTATTATTGTACCATTAAATGTAATTTTTATTAATAATGTATTTTAATACATCTTATATATTGTTAATTATACATTAACCTCTACGAGAATGAGGCAATGCATTAATTTATATATTCATAAATGTCGAAAATTAATTTCGACAGTAAAGTTCAATATATATGAAATAGTTAAAATTCGATAGATTTTATTAAAAATTTTAATCATTCGATATATGTAAATGAAATATTAATTAAAAATGAAAAAATTTTATTAGATTATTAAATTCCATTCTTTTGGTATTAAGTTAATATTAAGAAGTCAAAACATTAGATAGCTTGGGTCACATGTATCTAGTCGACAATTATAATATAAATTTAATATATTAAATTATTTAAGCGAGATAATTTAATATTTGACATTTATTTGCATTTTAATTGTTGAATACGTATTTGATTAGAACATATAGCAATTAAAATCGTGTTCATATAATATAGTAATATTAACTTTTGACAATTACCATGCTTGTATTTACAGAAATCATAATATTATATTGTGGCTAAATAGAATTAGGGAAATATCTTATTTTAATAATGAACATGAAATGAATTTTAATATTCACCTTGAGATTAATGTTTGATGTCTATGAAAATTGCGTTCATTTGTTTCTTACATAATAAGACACGTGACGGAATGTTGTAAATCAAGTCATGTTAAAATGACTTGGAAAAGTGGTAATGTTTTCAAATGATGAAACGAAAATAATTTATTAATTTTTTCAACACTATTTATTGTCATTAAAAGGAATTCAAATTAATAAATTTTAATTGATACTTGATATTATTTTTTCTTTTTGCATTAATAAGGATTTAAATCTTTTTATGCTATATATTTTATGCTTTTATTCTATAATTTCTGTATATATATACAGAATATTATATATATAATGTATTGAGTATATGTCTTTATATTAGTATTTAAATAAAGTTTTAATATAATATCATTATATTGTAAAGGTATATTATTTTCGTATGATGTATAGCCCAGTATAGACAAGAAAATAAAATCGATTTTTACGGTACCACGAAATGATTACCTTAACCCGACTTAGGTTTCTATCAAAAATTAATGGTAAAGGGGTTGAACCTACCACCAAAAACGTACAAGGAAGAAGGAAATGCTAGGGAAAGTGTCTACGCGCAATGGAAAGAGAAACAGTGTAGGACCGACTGGCAAGTGAAGCAAGTGCACCGATGGTCAGAAGGTCCCTCGAGAGTTTGCGTGGACCGCAGCTAAATCAAGTTTCGCTCCCCAGCGAGAAAATGGTACCGCCATCTCCTCGGACTGGTCTCCTCACGTCCTCGCATATCTCTGTCGGTTTCTCGCTTCACAAAGCTTAGAATACGGTCGATTTTGTCGAGAAATTTTGAATTTCGAATTTCAAATGAATTTAGTTGGTACGCTAAGATGTTTAGTTTTTTTTGTAGCATCGAATTCTAGCTATAAGATATCTGATAAATAATTATTGATTACTTGTGACGCTTATATGTAGTAGATAAATTAATAAAAATTATTTGACATTATTACATTATTTTCTTACAACTCAATATAAATCTTTCTTAATTTTATATTAATTCATAATTCATGGTATTTGACAATACATTTTATGATAAATTTATTTGATATTTATAAAATTAAATATTAAATTTTATATATAAATATATTTTTAAAAGACAGATCATCAATTCACGTTTAATTCTTTTTATAGAATAAAATTATTCACAAAGTTTTAGTAGTGGTATTTTAATTATTCACAAAGTGTTAATATCAAATAATAGCAATTTAAATTATGAACGAACATGTATAATATCTCTTGCTATTTATATATATATTAGAACTATAAATTTGAATTTATTTTTCAATACTTAATCCGTCATTTTAAATTATGCATTCAACGTACTAGAATAAATTTCTTCCAAAATCACAAAAGTTATAATACATTGAAATTAAGTTAATTGTAAATTTTTTTTTGTTTAATGTTGTATTTGTACTCGTATATAATTTATCGTAATTGAATTGCCTCTTTTCTAATCTATAACTGTAAGTTTAAATTTTTTCTATCAGCTTGATGTAATAAACTTATCGTGAAGAAGTCTTTGACCATCTCGCTTGTTTTTTGATGAATGAAAGACGCATAAGAGGCTAAAAGATAAGAAGTCGGAGAGGAATAAGGAAGAATTTCTCACATTCGATAAAGATGTTTTCAGCTGATAATTGATTTCGTGAACGGGAAATTGAATTTGAAGAATTTATCAGTAGTAAGCGTCAAATTGAGAATTTTTGAAATTTGGTGTATCGTTTGAGAGATTAAGCCTTGGAAAGTTTTAGAATTTGTTTTCCTACAAAAAATATTTTTTTGTTAACAATACAATTTCAAGCTTATCGAACTGTATCATTTTTATTTTATTTAGGAGTTCTTAATTTTTAATTTAATTCTATCGTTTAATCTGTAAAGTTTTATATAATGTATGTTATAATAATTTTCCAAGAAATATAGTTTATGCTTTTTTTAATAAATATTATATGCGACTTAGGTTTATTTATAAATTTTATTTTCAAGTCAAGCATTAAATTCTTTTTTTTTATAAATAATGTATTAAATAGTTGTATAAATAATAAATGTAAAAACTGAACATTCAAATTACTTTTGTTATAATTTCTATTCTTTTTATAATCATAAAATCATTTTAGGTAAGTCTTTTTTTAAATATTGATATTAATAGAAAAATTAGTATTGATTATTAATATATGTTAAATATTACTTCAATAATAAAGTGGATACAATAAAAGTTTTTTTATCTTATTACTTTTTAATACTTATTACTCTATAATACTTATTACTTGAACGATGATTAGTTGTATTAAATCAGTGTATATTGTTATACATTTTTTATGATTTTTCTGATTTTCAATTTTTGAATATTATTTAAAACAATTCTGTTCCAAGAAAGATTTTGTCGTATAAATAATGTGTCAAATCGTTAATTAAAAGATTAAATTTTGTTTGTATATTATCCAAGGTATTTATATGATAATGCTTTCACGGTTTTATCTTCCAATAGTTCAAATAAAAAAATTAAATTCTGCAATATGCTAGTAATAATTCTTAGAAATTCACATGTTTATCTAGTAATTTAAATATGCGTGTGCCATATCAATGTAGTAACGATATTTTCAAACGACAGAAATTTCAATTTATGGAAAAATATAAGTCAACGTCTATTGAATAGATGGAAAATATTCGGAAAATGCAACAATTAATTGCGTATTTTCATAAAATTATTAGGATTTCTTTAATATATATTTGAAGAAGTTACAGACTCTAATCATTTAATCGAATTAAAAATTAAAAATAAACCACTGGCTAGGATCAAAGCAATGATTGTATAGCTTGTATACAAATTAACAAGATTTCCAAGAAAAGCCTTTCTATTTCGCCACACATATTTTACTAATACATCATCATTTGGCATGTGAATAATTTCAAATGTTAAAGGAATTTCATCTACCTGTTTAGAGATCCAGCATATCTCTAGAAAATTTCCAAGCGTATCTGCTTCTCTACACCTATATCCCCAACGATTTTTTCGTTAAATACTCGCATCAACACCTAGAAATATTACAAGCGCTTCAGTTTTGAAAGTAGGATACAATGTCATGTCTTTCTTTTCATACTCGTTTGAGAAAATATAGCGTTTCTCCACTTGCTTGAAAATGGGCTTTTTGAACGATGCTTTCACATCGGCCCCATGGGCGCGCAAAGTGTGTACTGTCATCAGATTCGACTTTGAAAATGGGGAACAGTAGTCGCGCTGTTCGCAATGTCAGAATTTTCGCAGAGGTATTTTGTTGCGATATGCTGCTAGTCAAATGTTTACGTACTTTGCTTGATTGCAGGCTCTCGAGAGTTAATATTATTCACGTCGGAAATTCATTTTTTTTACACTGACTTATATTTTTTTTTCGCATTTATATTCATTATTGCAATTTTTCAATTACTGTTACTATTTAAATACAGGATTATAGGATAATCGTAGCTATAAAAGAACTTAAAGTTTTTGCTCATGTACTTTTGGTATTATATTATATGTTAAATAATTTTCTAAAAAGAATGCTATACACGATTATGAATAATTATATTTGTATTCTAATAATTGGTAGTTAAATTTTCATGTTATAATTGTTTATTTTATTTTTTTTAAATAATTGAGTGATGCTCATTAAATTTACTATTAGTATTGACTTATTACTATTATCAAATTTTCTTATTATGTTGGATGAGCTTGATTTATATATTTGAGATAAAATTCAAGATCTTATGGGACTTGATAACATAATTTAAAGTTTGGATAATATTTTATGATATTAATATATTTTTGTGATTTTGTTGTGATATTCGCTTTAGTCATATTACTTATAGCATTCGATATTTTATAGTTATGGAATATAATTAAACTATGGAGTATGTTGTACTAATTGGAATAATACGTAATCGAAAGAAATGCACATGTATTTTTATTATTACGAAAATATATCCAAAAAATATTTGTGATTAAAGTAGCAATATCATTTAACAGATTCATAAATTTTAGGATATTTAATTCCTATGGAACAATTTTTTTCTTTTCGCAGTAAAGTATCAAAGTAATGTCCGATAAAAATAAATAGAAAATTGAATTCGAATTATATAAATATATAATTTCAATCAAGGCTTGCTTTCCATACACAGAAATTTATGGAGAAATTTTCTGCTTAGTACCACTATGCCTTGCACCTTTAGGCTTACACTCGGTTAAGGTACACCGACAACTTCTGTGCAACTATAATTACATATAAAATGCTTTGATCTGTCTCGCGTGACTATGTACTTGTAAAATGGCAGATATACACTTGTGTCAATGGGTGCAGAAGCTATTCACAGCTACTCACTTAATGTCTTCTTTGATCTGGTTTGAATCAACGAGGGAAAATCTTTTTGTTGAACTTCAATGTCGAGTTCTGCTACTAATTCAAAGCAGTTTTTTGTCGTGAGTAAATAGAATTTCGTCTGGCTAAGTGCTTGACTAATAAATATCATATAATACGTACTGTTTATACTTAGTAGTTATTATAAATCCGATTTTTCATGTCTTACCTATATCCACATTAAGTTAAGTGTTATCTTTAAGCCAATGAGTAACTACATCGTGTATTATCTATTATTTACATGTATTTTATATAAACATTAATTTAAAGTTGTTTTTAAGTAATAACTATTTTCATATATTATGCCATTGAGGCCAAACTAATATTCAATTGTAAAGAATATCAGACGATGAAGGCGATAATTCACTGATAATATTATTAACATATGTAATTTTAGTTTACACACGTGTGTATGAACAATATAATTATGAATAATATAATTATCTATGGTTAGTATTTAAATATAATTAAAATAATAAAATAACGAATGCTTACTATAAAACAATAAATTCAATGCAAACTCTTTATAATCAATTGGGATTAATATAAATCATGTGAGTTACAATCTTTTAAAATATTTTAATCAAAATATAATATTTATTTATATGAATCTTAATTCAATAAAAATCATTGAATTTTATAAAGAAAGTATATTTTGATTCTTGACATTGATCATTTGATCATAATATTTGAGAATAGAGGCATGGGAACTTAGGTATATAAGGAATATTTCAAATTTTCGTGAAAAATTAATGCCGGTAAATGGTAAAATAAAAAATTCTAAATAGAAGTGAGAAAACTAAAAAGAAGTTCTAAATAGGAGTGAAAAAATCAGCTGAAAATTACATTCGCTTATTCGGGGTTAGAAAGATACTTCTATATTTCAAAGACTCTCAATATTGTAATTTGCGATCTATATTAAGAGCTATTTCATTTAGTAAGTGGCCCCAAAATTCTCATGTATCTACGGGATTTCGTTGAGTCGAGTCCATTTAGAGTATGTGGCGCCATATGCGATAAAAGTCCAAATATTATCTAACGTTGCAAGAACGTAATAGGCTGAAAATTTTGTCAAATTCTCAAGGAGAATTCCAAGGCTAACTCCTCAAGAGGAACTACGAGTTTAAAAAATTTTTTATTGAAATTTCTTCTTTAATCTTTGTTGCCTTTTTATTTGAGCTTTATCTTTCCCTTTATTTCCAGATTGTTCTTTTGCAAATTTTTTCCTTACGATATTACAGATCTATACTGAACTTTGGCAGTATATTTTTGTAACAATTTAATTTAAGGGAACAACTTATTTGAATACACATATAAAACATATGAACGGTTAATAATGTTATAATTTAAATAAAATGAATAATAGTTTAAGATTTTAGAAAATTAAAATTAATAATTTCGATTATAGAAATAGAATGTTAAGAAAGGGAGTAATCTATTATTGTTTATTTATTTGAAAATAAATAAAATATTTATTTATTTATTTGAAAATAAAAAATACAAGATTTTTATTAAATTATTGTTTATGTTCAAAGGAAAAAGAAGCTTACTTTGAAGAGGAACTTTGTCGTAAGTCTTCTATATAAGATTTCAAGTATTTCTGGCTGAGCTTTTTTGTTATATTGTCTCAGACGAACCTACAGAATAGAGATGTTCTAAGAATAATGATGAAACAAAAGCTTCTTCTTTGTGTAAGAAACCGTATTTTTGTTTTTCAATCTCAATGTCGTATTTCACTCGTAAGTTAAAATTTTAAAAGGTGGACATATAGATTTGTTTAATTATGACAAGTAGAAGAAATTGGTATAAAAACAGGACTTAATGAGTTTTAATATCTTCATGAATATTTTCATAATTATTCTCATTACGAATTTAATTTAAAAGAATGATATGTATACATATTAATTTTATTACAATGTAATTGATTATATTCTAATGTAGAATATTCATGATTATTACCGCGGTTAATCATCCTGTAAATCGTAATATATTATATATTTTAAATTCTTATATATATTAAAAATTTTCAAAATGAAATGAAATATAAATTAACGTCACGCTAATTTTTTAAATTAAATTTTGTATAATTTTGCTAATCAAATATGATGTTCTTTTAAATTACCATTTTTTAAAAATAAAAGCTTATGAATTTTGTTCATATAAAAATATTTATTCAGCATAAGGTAGCTATTACAAAATTTTTTAAATTTGTTGAGTGTGTTCAAAACAACAGCCATATTTAAAAAAGAATTTTATCATGAAATTAAATTTCTCATGTGTTTCAAACTACTGGACTGAATATTGATTGTTTTAATATTAAAATATAAATAAGTGACGAAAGAATGAAAAATTATTCTAATATAATATCCTGAATATGTTGTATATATATTGATTCTGATATTCTATTAATAATTATATACAATAGTGATAGTTAAAAAAAATTATAAATATTGCTTTATCACCATGCCAAATAATAATTGATATATAAAAATAACGGTTGAGTATATTGTTTATTTTTCGACCTGAGTGTTATGAAATCCTGAGTGATAAAGTACATAAAATCAAATTGTATGGTATATCAATTATTTAAATTCACATATTTAAATTTAGCTGACCCTGTTTGTCTGTCTGTCCGTTTGTCTGTCCCTTATTATTTCAATCCTCTCTCCTTCTCTCTGATTGCCACTTTATCATAATATTTCCATTTTTATACTTTCCAGATATTATTACTATTATTATGAAGTATATAAATATAGTGTATAGATTATAAGTCAACTATTTGATATCAAGTTTCAGTCCCCTACAATTGATTATCAATTTTATTTTTCCAATTTTATATTTTGAGATTTTCTAGTCATTATTAACGGTATAGTGTAGTGGATGATTTGTTCTATTTATTTTAGTTTTTATTTAATTTTCATATTAAATACTTTTGTCTATGGTTATGTGCCGCCAATCGCATATATGCTGTGATATTTTTTAATAATTAAATATATACTCAAATAGAATTTATTCCAATATCCTTTGACGCAATTAGAAAGGAAATATTGTTGTTTTTTCAAATTTAACTCAACAAAATTTGTTAATGAAAGTCCAAAAATATAGAGATGTTCTTTCGAGAGATTGAAATGGTGATTTTTATGTGCATATGAAATAATAATTAATTAGATTGATACTGAAACTTTGCAATTAAAATTGACTAAAATATATACAACTTTTGTTTATATTTATTATAATAATTTTTTCAGATGAAGGACGCGACATAGAAACCGCTAATAAACCTATAGTATTCGATGCAAAGCAAATCGTTCTCCATTCTTTCCAATTCTCCCTCTTTTAAATCTCAATTTTCCCTTCATCTCAATACACTCATTCCACGTAAATACAGCAGTAGTTCAAGCTTTCATAACAGTTTTAATTAAAAGAAAATTATATTATTCCACACATTATAGCCGCGAGCAATTCGTGGTTTTGCGTATACATTCTCTTTGTTTTCTGTCTGCTCCTATGCAATATACGATACATGTTTATAATTGCAATGCCGACAGGAGGTACAAACAAGAGAGTTGAAGGGTGGGAGATGGAAGCAGGAGGTCGCGAGAACGTAAAGTTTTTAACGTCCGTACGTACAAGCGCCGAGCGCATTATACTTTTCCCACGGCTCATTTTAATTGCATCGTTTGGATTCTCTTGAATGTGTGTAACGCGAGGTTGTTGGTACGTGTGAATGCATTGGGTGCGCAGGCTAAATAACAGATGAATTCGCTGGTGCTGAGAGAGGCGTTGCTGTTTTTAGTTAGCCCCATAATGTTTATGCTCGAACTTATAATTATTTTTTATTTATGAGAAATTTAATAATAATATTGATGGCCATGCAAATGTGAAACGAGTAAATAATAATTGTCTTGTGTAATTAAGAGAAATGATGAACGATCCATGCGGATGGATGTTGTTGCATAGTCTATTTGAATATTGAATAAATTTTAATCTTGTATGTTTTTTATAATAATAATGTATTAAAAATATCGATGTTGTTGTTATAAAATGATTATTCATATAGAAACATAAATATATTCAACGATGAGTCATATAATCCAATGTATACAAATATAATAATCACGCACTCACAAGCGTGCATGCATACAAAGAAAGTCACACGTATATATCATATTACATAAAATTAATGAAAATTAGATTTCACAACATAAAGCAAGTATGAAAGCTTAAGAATGAGCGTAATGTGTATAATAAATAAATGTATAATATAATAGAATATAATATAACATAAAAAACGTAATAATATAATAACTCCTCCCCCCCCCCCATATATATATATATAATATTTAAACAAGCTAATATGATTCAGTATTAATTAATTTTTGTAAATCTTTAGTTAAAATTTGATATAAGAAAAAAAATCATAACGGATAATGAAACAATTTCATAATTAACAATTACATATAGAATATTTTTAAGAATTTAAATTGATATATAAAATACAGTATAATATATACTTTTTTAGATACTTAGTGAAATAGCATTTAGTTGTGATAATATTAAAACTGGCGTCTGAATAAATTGATGTTATTCTTTGTTTTTTTCATGATAGGTTGACTTGCAAATAGCAACTGTGGTTATCGGTTGTTTCAGTAGTGAATTGAAATAAAATACATCCGATGTTGGCTAAAGAGTTTTTGTGGTAAATGAAAGCAGTTATTTAACGCGGTGAATTCGTTTATTTTAGTAGTTAAAAAAGGAAAGATTTTCTGTTTTTTTATATACTTTAATTTTTTATTTAAATGTATTCAATGTTTATTTGTAAAGTATCAAAATAAATTTATTCTTTATGTCATATAATTTATTTATAAATATATATTATTTTGAAGATTATTGAAATAAGCCATCGATAATATTAACGTTAAAAGTGATTTTAAATTATAACTGTAACTTTAATCTTTATTGCATTTTTTTATTGATTGTAAAAATATGGACTATACTATTAATATAAACTTATAATTATTTGCTTTAGAATCTATTACCAATACGTATGTTTACCAATACCTATTACCAATGCGTAACATAATAAATTAAAAAACAGCACGTTCAGCTATCTTTTGGAAAAAAGAAATAAAGTAAATTAGAGGGTGAGCGAGAAAGGGAGAGAGAGAGAGAGAGAGAGAGGGAATTTAAGCTCGTAGCTTATGAAATTTGCTGACGTGATCGACGCCGGACGGATATTGCGACACTCGGATAATGAATGTAGCCATATGATTAAGAAACATACAGATCTTCTATATTTTTTTTTTGAGAGAAAATGATATAGAATTTTTAACTACCAAATTGGGAAAAATCAAAATCGATCAATAAATTTATGAATAGTATTATTATCTCAATAGGTGTATTGGTTTCAGTTGTAATATATTCAATTTTTCTTCTCAGTTTATGTCACTTAATGATTTCTTTTGAATTTCATTTTTTTTTAAAATCCATACATTATATATAAATAAACAGACTGTCTAATGATTGGCACGCATGCCTCGGTAATCTATATAATACATACATTAATGTTGACATATAGAACGATTTGTAGAACATGTTACATTATTGGCTATGTGCTGCTCGTGTATACATTTAAATACATTGTAAATTGTCTCTCGCACATCTTACGGACTGTGAAAATGTTGAAAGCATTGAATAAATCCTAAAATCCACAACAGCGCCGAGAAAGCAAAATAGAATATTGATCCACTTGCTAAGCATAAGCACGAGATACTCAGTTGGTAGCGAGCGGAGAGGCACCGAATGAAAATAATAGCGCGCGAGAAAACAACCGAGATAAGCCGCGAGAGACACGAGTTGCGGTTATCGGCTCGTCCCTCAACACAAGCCACCCGGATCTACTTCCCACACGGTGGTTACTTCAGTCATGCGCGAGGGCGCCAACCGGAGCCGAAGATTCGTGGGGCACACGTGTCCTTTGAAATAACGCGCGATCGTAATCGGAGAAGAGGGAAAAAGTGAGGACCGGGTTGCTGGCGCTGGCATTTGCCCCGAAGGAATCACTTAGCCCTTTTGTGGCTACTGTTGCGTAGACTCATCTTTTCTCTTTCTCTGGAATATAGTTCACTGGGATCTAATCTAACTGCTTTGAAAAATACACTGATTATTACCTTTGATATAAGCTTCTATCATTTTGAGTATGAATTTCTTTAAGAAATTAAAGTATTCGGATTTGCATTATCATTAAATTTATAATTTTTATAACATTTCACTTTGAGTAAATGGTACCTTTAATAATATTATATAAATACTGGAAATTAGAAGAAGAAAGGTACGGGGAGGAAGACATTGTTAAAACATCGAGTTATTAATAATTACTTTATGTAAGAATCTACAAAACAGAATAAATTTTTAAGCAATTCTTACGTTTGGAATTAATTATTCATAATTTTATTAGATTTTTTTATATTAGGGTTTGTTTTAAAAATGTATCATATTTGTTCACATTTCTGGATTATATGATATTTAATGAGTAATTAATGTCTTAATAGTAAACAAAGTCAATTAAAAACCAATGTAATAAAACAAAGGAAGTGTTGATCATTTTGTATTAAAAGAATATGCGGTTACTTCTCAGCAATCGACTTCAACTTTGCATTGTTTCGCCAATTTGAAGTAGATATTGTGCAATGCCAACTTTCTGTCGGCTACTTTCTATTCTCTATTTTTGGTCGCCGCTTTTTTGAAAGGGAGAATAATACCGGGTGCACTTTCACACGGCATTTCAGTGATTCAACGCGCCGGTTGTTTATTAACTTTGAAATCCTTTATCTTTCAACGGCGGCAAGTAATTTTCGGCAAGTGCTGCGCGCAGGAACACGGATAGATAAAGAGCGAGTGAAAGAGGCGGAGAAAGAAGGGGCGAAAAGTTTGCAAAATAGCTGACGTTCGCTCGTGCCTCGCATTATCGAACGATCGTGGCTCATTTATTTCACCGAGTCACGCACTAGAAGCTCCTCTTCTTACTACTAGGATTATGAGGTCTTGCCTTCTCTGCCCCTCTCCACCCTCATCACGCGAGTATTAAAGAGCTGGATGTAAGGGGGATTAAAAAGACCTTGAATCCGCATTTGACTGAAAGAACGTCGTCACTACTGCGAGTAACACTATTTTCAATAGAAAGAGAGAACAATAGATAGTGGAAAATTGAGAACGAGAGAGACTGCGAATGGCTTTAGTGGATTGCAGATGCAAGCACAGCCTGAACAATAGCTTCGTTAGGCTGTGTAAATAATTTAGGCTTCTCGTGCTACGTTACTGGAGACCAAAGCTTTAATAGCAGAGAGAATTTCGGAAAACATATAGGAGGTCAGATTTTTAACTATGCTGACTAGAGGCAATGGTGTTGACAGTACTTTATAATGCAATCGGTCGAAGTGTCAGAGTTATATCACCAAATACCGTCATTTATCGAAGTATTGGGTCAGAACAATATTATTTAATTAGTCGAAAGATGTTTTATTCTTAATTATAGCTTTAAGCTCTTAAGGTATTGATTATTCAATAATTGCGGCTACAATGTTATAAATAAACTTAGCTACTTGACAATATTTTTGTACTTTGATACTTAGCCTGTAAATATGTAATGGCAATTATATCTCTCCAAGACTATTTGTAAATTGTATATTTATTTTTAATATTAACGCGTTTTAATTTTTCGCGTTATTAGAATAATTTATAAACATTGAAACTGTAATACATAAGCTATTTCAAATATCAAATTCATATTAAATATTGATGAAAGTCTCGCACAGATATATCCTATATCTAAATTATATATATATATATATACATGTAAAAAAATCAATATATTGATTATTCGTTTAAGTATATCGAATTCAAAATTTAGTCGTGGGTTAATAAACAGCGAGTGAAGGGATTAGTGTAACACATTAAATTAATTGAGAATCCTAGATAAATTATCATTAAAATACATAAAATTTATTATATTGTAGTCAAAAAAGATGATCACTGATTTTTCAAAGCAAATATTTTGTAAATAAAGATATAATATATAAATAACGATATAATATATAAAGATTTTATAAATAATAATAAATATAGCAGGGTACAGGTGATTACAATGCTCAATCTAAATTCTCTATTTTTTATGAAAATTATAAATCTTTTCTTTAAAAATTTTGCTCTCTAAAGATAATCGCCATTAGATATATTTTATAATATTATGCACCTAAAGTTGTTCATTGCCTACGAGTAAATTTTTTTTTTAATTTTCTTTTTACATAAAAAATTACTTATTAAATTAAATTTATTGCTGTAGTACTGAAGATTATACATCATTATTATATATGAAATATATCATTAGTTTAAGTTAATAGTATGTGTACTTATATACGTATGCTATCTGTACGTTGACAGAAAAATTGGACATTTTCAAACCAGCTATTTTACATCTGTATTTTAAATATAAATTTCACTTTACTTATTTTACATGTCCTTGATAGCTCTATTTGCTTTCACATCACGAATTCAGCATGTTATAGTTTTGTAATTATAAATTATTTTGTTTCGTATAAAGGACCAATCTTAAAACCAAAGGCACCCTATAAACAACCATACGTATATTCGCATGTAATCTTACGTGGATGCAATTTTTGCTTAGCTCACCTACTTTAACTGCAGAAGAAAAGTTTAATTACTTGAGGGAAACCAAAGCGAGAGGTTAGATGCACCGAAGAGGAAAAATATTTATGTAGACCAGAATCACTTTTTTTCATTTAAACGTTTAGTAATTAAATTAGATGATAGTAATTTCTTAATACTAAATGATATTTTAATTTAAAAATTATTATAGTATTATTCGCAATATGAAGTTAATGATTTTTTTACAACATATATTTTATATATTGTAAAAATCGATATTTAAAACTAAAAGATTTATAATTGTGTATATATTTCATATTCATTGTATACATTAAATTAAAGATATTATGATACGTATTTATAATTGTCTAATCTTATAATATTAAAGGTGATAAAAATTTTAATACTTTTATTTACAAATTCTAAATTTTCATTGAACAATAAATCAAGATTCATTAAAAATAACACACCATGCTCAACATTTAAAAATTATGTTTGCCTTTCAAATATAGAATTAGATAAAATCTGACGACATTACAGCCAATTCTATGAATAATAATAATCCAGATGCAAAGCAGCGCATTAAACGGAATGTTAAATCAATATTTCATTTTTGATTACGTGCAGTGTAACATCGATAACGCGAGCACTTCATCATACCTTACTCGATTCTAATCGAGCTCAACGTTCGCACTTATTCGCACACCACCAACGTTTATTTCTTTTTTATTATAAAGTCAGAGATTAGCCGAGGTCATTAGCATCGCGAGCGTACCTCGAGTCTCTACCAAAAATGATCCATCAATTCGTAATTGGTATTAGCTAGGTGCATTAGGTTGACCGTCGCAGTCGGACTGAACACGTGTTATCAACCGCCGATCGTCCCGATATGTGTTGTTTTACGGCTTCGATCTTTTGTGAATGTCACCCAGGCTGTCATACAGGTTGGATAGCTTTTGAGTTTTGTTTTTATTTTTATTTTATTTCTATAAGATTAACAGTGCGTTACCATGCTCGAAGAAAATAGCAATTTCAGATACCTGGATTAAGAACTAACTAAAAGTTAACTTTAAATCTAGTCAAGCACAGGTTGGCTAAAAACTCTGGTCAAGTGACCGCTACGCAATTATTCATTTCCTTTTCTAGAATTTTATTAATTTTGAATACTTAAATGATGGATAATTTTATGTTTTTATTTATTTTCTAACACTTTTTCCACCACATTTTTCGTCATTCCAATCGAATTAACACCATGGGCAATATAAATAAAAAATTACAATTAATTATTACATTACATTTTTATAACATAAAGAATATTATAGAATAGAAATTTAAATAAAACTAATTTTAGTTCTCTGGAATGCAATAAATTAATAACCTTAAGAAGTAATGTCACAGTAAAAAATTATTTACTAAGTACTAACATCTTTGTATTATAAATAGAATATTTTTGCCAAAGCAATGTACAGAATAACCAATTCTACTTTACTTTAAAACATAAGAAAATGACTTTGAAATGGTAAAAGTACTTTTATGAAGTGTTGAGTAAGGGTAGGACTTGATTTATCGGACGAATTAAGAAACTCTATTCATGTTGGCCTATTCCCGTCTACGTTGGCAAACTGAATTTAATAAACTTATAAACTGAGAATTAACATTAACAATAACGACAGCATGAAAAAAAGAAGTTAGTCATTTATATGAAAATTATTAAGAATATTTAAACTTTCTCCTTTAAAACTTAAAACTATCGAAATGTGTTTTATCAATACATCATTGCAGATAATTTGTCATAAATGTGAGACAATTATTTTATATAAGTTCACATATATAATTAATATGAATTATTATGTGTCCTCGTATATATGTAATAAAGTAAATAAAACTATATTAAGTTTCGGACTAAAATTAGTAATATATAGAGTAAGCTATACAAAATTTAATTTTATCGCTAAACAGTTTTTCAATATTTATTTCTAAATGTCTTTATAAAATAAACGAATAGAATGTATTTTTAAAAAATATTTTTATAAATTAATTTTTAAATAAAAAGAAATAAGTATTTTGGCCTAAAATAATTTCGTTCTAATAATTCTGTTATTCTAATGACTTTCATATCTTGCATAATAATAATATTATACATTTAATTACCTATTTAATTAGTACAATATTTGTGTTAGAATATTTGATTTTTTAAAAATAACACTATTTGGTTAAAATATTTTTGAAATAGAATACATTAAGATATATACAATAAATAATACATTAAGATAAAGCAATCTCAATATAGTTTAATACACAGTCATCTATATCAAGATTAATTAAGTTTATTCATTTTCTTTTTCAGGTAAGAATTGAATTTGTGATCAATGGAAAAGTAGATTAAATTATAGTTTTAAAATACTACTGCAGTGACGGCATCTATAAAATTATCTGTGAATTCGGTACGACTTTAAATTATTAAATTACAACTTATATGTAATCTTTGTACTTTCTATAAAATGAAAGATGAATCATTTTAAGTTTTTAATATGTTTAGAATTTCTTTAATGTACTATTCAATTAAAATTTTGTTCAATTAAAATTTTTTGTTTCGATAAATACTTGTAATATTATTATTTCGCATTACGCTTAAATCTTATTTACAAAATTATTCATTTTATATCTTGTAATAATATTATTTTATTAAACGGACACATACATACGTCTAATATACGTCTAAATTGCATTAACGATCGTCTAATTATGTGCTTTGATTAGATAATTAGATAATCCATTTTTTAGTATTGTGTAATGAATTTAAGTTATCTCTATTACGGCGTTTTGTTTTCTAAGGCATTTACTCTACAAGTGCAATATTATAATAGAAAACTACAAAGTTTGATTTTTAATAATCATAAAACGTAAAAAAAATGCTCAAAATCTTTGAACTGCAAGAAACAGAAAAAAATATTTTATGCAATATTCAATTTAACGCGATTTAATTTTACTCACAATAGTGATTCGTTTAAATTTTTTTGAAATAATTTAGTCTGAAAGTAAGTTTTTGGAGTGATATATATGTGTATATATATATCGGATGATATTAAAGCATAGCAAAGACAAATTTGTACTAAATTTCTCTATTCTATTTCAGCTAAAGTATTTACAATAATAACGCAAAATTATGCCTTTATTGCCAGTTGCAATTAAAAATTCTAGTAAACTTCAAGTATATTTATTAATCCACAAGGAATTTACAGTCATTTGGATATGGAAGAAGCATTTAATTGATTTCCACCTACGACGTGTCAATAATTCACTTAAAATTTGACTTTAAAGGATAATTGCGGAAAAAGGTGGAAAAAGGTAGCCTCTCACTCCAGCAAATGTAAATTTTCACTCCAAACCATTTACAGGGCAGATTCAATTATTTAAGACCGCAGCGATCTTTCTCTTGATGTGGTGTAGGCGAGCAAGTCTATTTCGCTTGACGGCTTGCATATTGAATTTCTTATGCTCCTCCTCCTCGCGCTGCCTCTTCTCCTCCTCAACCCCTGCGACTACGCCTCCTTGTTATTCCTCGTCGTCGGATGGGTAAAGCTATCCCCCGGAGCTCACGGTCTCCGGGGTTCTCGCCCACTTCTCTTCCACCCTCTCGATTAATGGGCTTGATTTTTTCTTCCGCTCGACAAAAAATTCTTTGCATTGAAAATTGCGCGCTCCGCTCTTTCACTCCAAATGGGTTCCGCGGTTTCTGACATGATGGCTTTTGAAATAATTAACTCTGAGATTCTCTTCGCAACTATAATTATCATACGTGTGCTTAATCTGATATCTGATGTAACACTTTTTGTGCACAAAATGCGCTGTATTTGATGAAGTCAATCTGCACACGAACTTGGCGCCCAAGTTAGTATATTAAATACAATATAATATAATAAAAACATTTATTTTTTCCCTAACATTTAATATTATATATTATATTTATATAAAATTTGCAATACATTGGTAATTTAGAATTTTATTTGCAATTATGCTCCAAAATTAAGGTTAATAAATAATTTCATTATTATTTTATAGTATATATATATATATAGTTAATTATAATAAATTATTACCATATTATTTAGAAAAAAATTATGGCATTAATTTCTCACATAATTTTTAATTCTAGTTAATAATTGAGCATTTTGTATTAGCTTTATAGAGGTTTAATGAAGTTTCCAACAAAAATTATATAAGGAGATATAGCTCAGCAGAATAAGAAAAATTGATTGCATATTATCCATTCTGTATATTGGCATTAGTAACTTCATTACCTTATTCAAGGTTTTTTTAACTTATCTCATTTGATTGTTTTTTTTTATTTAATATCTAGTTGCAAAAGTGGTTCCAATTCTCTTCCCCCATATACATTTACATACGTGGATGCATACGAACCCGTCTTCTTTATTTAAAATTCCGTAAAATTCAATACTTTTTAAGAACCTTTTTGCACAAGAAGCAATTGCAAGCGTAATCTTGTAGGATACGTAAACAGATATCCGTAGGAAAAGGAGGAAGAAGCTCGCGTGCCCAAAGTCTTTCGATGAACCAAGGAGAAATCTTTTAAGCTTCAAGAGGTAAACTATATACGGGTACATTTCTCTTTATATACACCTGTGTACGTGCGTACCTACGTTCTGTATGTTGACACTGATAGATGGTACGACTCATGCATGTCGAAACAATGTTGATGGTAGTAAATGGAGGTAGGCGTTGAAAGTTTTTAATAGTGTAGTATTAAATGAATTATTATTTTTAATAGCATATGCCCTCTCTCTCTCTCTCTCTCTCTCGCGCGCGCGCGCACACACACACACTATTAGTTACAAATATGAATTTTACATAAGGATATTTCGCGGCTGCTAGGAAAAAACTTTCACCATTAACTAAAAACAGAATTACTTCAGTCAGTTATATGCATACTGATGTACAGTTGAGCATATGATATGAAAAGATTACTTATGTGTAAGTTGCAATATTTTTCCATAAGGTGGCATTTGGAAGTCATTTGTAGAGAAGAATGATATTTTTTAGATACTAGATGAATAATTTAATATGAATTATATCCAAGTTAAAAAGAAAACAAAATATTTCATTTTCAGAATATGATTTTATCATTCAAACGTAATTTTATTTTTATCTAAAGATATTATTAATAAAGAATAATAAAATTAATACAAACATTTCATAATTAAAAATAGTTTAATAAATTCATTGAATTAATTCAAATCAAACAATTTATAGAAAAGTTCAAAAATGAAGTTGTAATTAAAATTAATATAGATAGAGTAAAGAAATATTATGACTGAGAAGGAAAATTCAATTAATGAGCAAAATAATTTCCAAATTATAGATTTAGGCGTTGTTTTTAATCGTTGTAAATTATTGATATTAATTTTTAAAATTAGTGTTAAAGATTATAAATGGGATTGTTAAGTATAGACTAAAGATTTTGTTTCTAAAAAACAGTTAGCATTCTTGTTGAATGTTCAAGGTCACTTGGAAATTCGAGAATCTCAAAAATCTTCTAGTCAGATTCTTGAGGGCAAGCAGGCTCTTGCACTAATGTCCGGAAGTACGGAGTAAAGTGCCACCGCAGCTCCCACTCCTATTATACAGAGCCTTGGATTTCCCAATACAAACTGTGCTTGACAAATTTCAAATGCAGCCAGGTTGTCAATTCTTGCAGAATTTCTTACTCGTCTTACCTACATCCGAGCTTCTTATTTGCTTGGACGAGCTTTACCGTTAACTCTTGGATGGTGATGGCTTATCGCTGTACGAGAAATCGTTTCGACAACTATGACGATACTCCTACTCCATGGATGGGTGGGTTGCCTCTGCTTCGATTGCACTAGGATGTATATATGAGGGGAGTTCGTATGGAACTTACACGTTGGGGGGCTAGAATGAACTTAGTCGGTGAGCTCGCTGAATCCCTTTAGCCCTTTGACCTCTGCTGTGGGATACGCTGGAGCTTGGCCAATGACTTATGTTGCTTTGTTCCTATGTACTTACTACTTGCTGCTTGAAGATAGAGAACTATCGATGGTTTTGCTTTTCTTTGATTCTTATAGTTTTGTTATGGAACGATGAACCATGAACCATTAGACAATTATTCTGTTTATATATTCGAAATAAGTTGCATATTACAAGATTTAATTTAATAGCTTCACAGTAGTTATATAAATGAATGAATAAATAAATAAATAAATATATATATAAATAAATATATATATATATATATATATATATATATATAGTATAAATAATATATTTAATAATGAAATCATTTCAAAAATAAAAGATACAATTTTGTGTCTAACATATATTGAAACTATTATTATGATCTTTTCATTAATACGGTATTCATACATACAAGGACGCATACGAATACACATATGGATTTATTTATGTACGATCATGACTTATCAAGAAGCTAGTCTTTCATCTAAGATGTCTTTATTTGAATATACCTGAAAGTATCATCGAGTATAAAAATAAGTAAAGTTCCGTAATTCATGTCTTTTCCTTTTCCCGTCTGCCTCGCTCACGAGATTTCAGAGTATCCCGAGTTTATGGTGCGATCCCTGCGTCTATTCGTGAAATTCGCCTCTCATCTCTAGTCGTTCGAAGCAAAACCCACTATCGAGGATAACACGAGCAGAAGAATATAAAGACTGAGTCGAATTTAAGGGTGTGTATATCTATATCTGTATATCACCGTAGTCATGGAGAATAAAGATAATCGGAGATAGATAGACGTGAAGAAGCAAGAAAAAGAGGAGGATGCATGAAATGTATATGGAAAAGAAACCAATATTACTAAAGCACGTAGATACGCATTGTAGCTTCAATGGTTCTAGATCTTAGTGCTCATTTTTTTGCTTTGCTTGTTCTTTGGCACTTTCGCTCATTTCTCATTTTTTAATCAACTTGATACTGTATAATCGTTAAGAGTGAGCGAATAAATAACCAGATAAATTAATATGTACATACGCACGCAAGAGTATAACAGCAATTGCAGTATCATTTTGTTTTCTTGTATATCACTTGGATTACGCAGTAGTAGCGGGAAACTGCAGATTTCCAACGACCGATAGATCCAAGTGTGCGTACATATATACATAAATGAGTATGCGTAGGAGAAAAGGCCAGAAATAGGCTGGTAGGCTTAGGAGGATAGGAAACATCAATGAGGAAGATCGCCTATATCTTGTAGGCTGGCTCGCCATCCCTCACACGACATTCACACACATAGTTCACATACAAAGGCAGTTGAGTAGTAGTACAAGCTTGTACGAGTACGCCTATGAATAGATATAAGCTGAAATGTAATTAAATGTAAATATGAATACACATATTTTTCAATATGAATAAACATTGTAAATGATTAATTATATAAATATAAAGAGTGTATAGAAAATGCATTTACAACCACAATTATCAGATAAAATCAATATGTATATATATGTGTGTGTGTGTGTGTGTGTGTGTGCGCGCGTGTGTGTGTCTGCCTGTCTGTATATATATCACATTTATTAAAATTAATAGTCATTCACTAAAGTCTATGTTTCTGACTATATCAATTTAATATAATTCAAACATCAATTTAATGATATAACATGCTAGTTGATTTATATTGATATAAAAATAGTTTTAGTATTTTTAATATTATTTATATTAAATTAATATATATAGAAGTATATATTACTATTTGTATATTATTGAGTAAAAATTACATTTAAGTCTCAGGCTTCTAGTCTTCCGTGTATTTGTTCTTACATTATAATATGAAATAAAAATTATATTTTACTAGTTTAAATCTGCTTAAATATAAAAGTGAGTATATTGAAATTTTCACATAGAAAAAGCATCTGTTAAATCATCTAAGGAATTCAGTCATTATACTCAAACGCTTAACAAAAGATGCATTATAAGAAATATTCACCATGGCTATTAGTCTTCAGTTAATAACAGTTAATTTTCATTTTTACTTAAATATCGATTGATAAATCAATACCACGAGTATTAATTACAAATTACATGTTTCAGAAATGTAAGTATGTTTAGTACCAGAAAATACTCCCTTCTACGTAAATTCCTGGATTTGTTTTTCTTCGTGTAAAGGAAAATATGCCGTAAGACACGCGAATACACCTTGAATGCGCTCACACGCGAATATTAGGCGAAAAGTGCTCATCAATGCAGCATTCACGTATGCGCGGATGCCAAGCGTATGTGTGTCGACAAAAGTACTCTTATTTTGCAGTCTTGTAAAGGCGATATAGATGATGAGGATGAGGAAGTAGCGATCTCGGGAACGTCGAGGTGCCGGTGCCTCGGCGCTTTTCCCTGTAAGAGACAGACATCTATAACATTACTCACGGGGAGTGGGAGATGCTCGGGTATAAGACAGATGGAGCGAGGAATTGCGAGGGGGTGGTGGGCTAGGAAAACGGCGTCTATGTAGGGAGTAGGCGCGGGAGACCTGTGTATTGATCAAGGAAGCGCGCGACTCCACCACTAGTACAGCCGTTGCCACTGCCGCCGCCGCCGCCGCCGCCGCCTCCACAGCCGCCGTTTCTGTTTCCGTTGTGTTGCCAGCCTGTAGCCTCGATTTCCCTCTAGCGTGGCTGTTCTTCTCAGTGTTTCTTTTGGAGAACAGCGGCAGCGCCGGTGTCTAAGCCGACCTCGACGACTTAGCTGCCGGCTACGGGGAGAATTGTGTTCAGCATTGGGTGGAGAAGGAACTCTTTCTTTTCACGAGCGAAGTCGAGAAATACAGCCTCAGGTCTTTATGCTCTCGATTTCACGAGCTGGATAAAGAGAAAGGGAGAGAGAGAGAGAGAGAGAGAGATGGGGAGACTAGAGGGATGGTACTTTTTTCTTTTACTTTGCCTAACCTTTCGCCTGAGTCTTCTATATTTTGTCAGGTGTTTTCTAAATTTTATGGACGTTGCATGGATTTTCGACTATTCATTGAATACAGAGTGGTCAAGAATATTTTAATAATCGTCATAGTTTATCATTACTCTCTCAATTCCAAGCATTTTCGGTATCGATAGTTTTACATCAATTAAATTGTAATTTACAGACTATAATTTATTAATTATTGATATAATGATTTATTTAATAATATTAATGATTTATTAATGTAATTTTTAGATATAATTTTACTTTAAAAAGATTAGACTTTCCTTCTTTTGTATGAGCTTGTTTTTAACTGTTATGCTATTATGCAGCATTAAATTCAACATAGGCACTGAACATAAATTTTAATAATTTTAATGCAAATTTCAACTTTAAAGCGAACTATTATATTATTTATATAAAATTTTCGTACTTTATTAATTTGTAATGGGCGCATTAGATTTATCGTATAGTCATATAGTTGTAGTATTTTGATATATAGCGCAAGCATCGGGTCATGGATGGTTGGTTATGATAAAAGATTCCAAATGTACAGATCGTAAGTTTTGCATTACAAATTACCAGAGGTATCGAATCCAACTATTTTTGAAGCGACGCTCGAGCTATTTCCGCATCAAGTGCAATCCATGCAAATTTCTCTGCATAAGTAAGTTCGTAATGTGAAAGACTGCTCATGAGTGGATATGTAAAAAAGCACTGGTAAATACTATAATCATGGAATATATTTTACAATTTAATAACAATTCATAATTTGGCCATAAAATTTGATGTCGGGAAGAATTTTACTTCCTTTTGGTAAATTGAAATTTTATTCGTCCTAGATACGCAGAGCATATTACAAAATATTAGTAAGTGACAAAAATAAAAAAGCAGGGGTAATAAAGAGAAGTGATTAATTTTTCATGAAGCTTCAAATTTCGCTCCCTCATTAAAAAGTGTAAAATCTGTAGTTGTAAAAATTTAGATTGACTCATTTTGTAAGAAATTCAATGTGCATTGTTATTAAGCATGTTCACTATATCTAGTTAAATGTTTACAATATATTTTAAAATGCAAAGCGACATTAAATACTAAAGTTTGGTTCTTCTTGTTACCATGACACGGATCTAATTTAAATTATTTACCACATTAAACAATCGTTACTACGTCCGCTACTAAAAGCTCCTTAACTAAAACTTATCGCAACTATCTCACTTACCGAGCATTAATTTCTTCCAGCGTCCCATAGTCTTGACTCCTCGAAATTTCATCTCGTGTGCTTAAAACACATTGCACTTTCCGAGCGGCTGGCAATCTATTTATCTTCCAAGCATTAAAATCGAAGCTTTCGACGAGGATTTTCAAAAATATCCCGAGGCCACCTATCCGTAACCTTTCGGCACACCTCCACAGCCGGATGAAGAACCGAATGCACATAGGTATCTTTATACCTTGAGAGGATCGAACGAGATACCGTCGAGGACTATTTCACGCTCAGCTACTCTCCATCGTATCTCATTTTTTCGACCGCCTTCGGGACACTTGTTACGGCTCCTTGTTGAGAGTGAATGTCTCGTAGCATCGGGTATCATTCCGATTTCTTCTCTTGCATCGATGATTCGTCGGTTCGAGCTTGTTAATGTAATGAAAAGAGGGATTTCATTGCTCAGTTGTAAGTTATACTTTTACAAATTAAAGCACATCGACATTATTATTGTTGAGCTGACAGATACATTATATATATACATATTTTTTTTTATTTAATCTATTAACGATATAATTGTATGATTCTCAATATGCGCCTTTGACATAATTACATCTTATTTAATAGGAGATATTTTGATAAATAATTATCGATGAGTTAATATAAATAAAATTTAATAAACAAATCTATGAACGAAGATCGTTTAAAATTATTCTTTCGCATTACCAGTGCACTGATATATGAATGAACATAGATGTTTCAATGGATTTTAAAAAGCAAAATAGTGATTTATAAAAATTGCAAGGCTTTTTATTATGACTTTTAGTAGTAATGAATAAATTTGAGACAAATACATACTTACAAAAATATACAGAAGAATTGGAATAAAAAAGAAAGCATAAAATACGTATTAGAATTCACTGATCATGTTCCGTAATACACCACTCAACTTAAATGAAATTTAAGTTAAAGAAATTTAAGAGCTAATTTTAATAAAGAATTAAATATCCATTACACTACGATCAAATCATAATTGAGTTTATAAAACGAGATAATAGCGTGGCATAAAATCTTTCATAAATTAAAAAATTTCCTTTTAATATTAAAAAAAAAATTAGCAACAAATAAATATTATCATAAAAAGCATTTTTCTATGTATCCAAAAAATAATGGTAGAATTGAAAAGATGAAACAAATTCTATGATTATATTATGCAAATATAAAAACGATATATTTATTGGAAAAAAAAAACAATTTTTATGAAGACAGGATACAGGCGAAAGAAGAAAAATATGGAGATGAGAGCTTCTAGCTTTTATTTGTAGGTACACTTGTTCTAAGCGATACAACATTACGCATTCGAGTAAATGACATGTGACTTGATTTATCGGTTCATCTCCCTCTTATTTTTATTACTTTTATTATAACGCCAAGCTAACTTTCTGGATTTATTTGTCCGCGAACGGCATGAAGGGTTATCTCGGTGACAAGATGTAATTTCGTGCTCGTATTTCGCTCTCTGCCTCTGCAATTAACTGCTGCCGAAAAAAGATTTACTTCATGCATCCAATCTTTTTTTTGTTGGTTTATTTTTCTTTTGTTTGTCATGCTACTGCTGTTGTCAAAAGAAAATACGTTATTTAAATTTGTGTAGACGTCGAGCACCTGGACTGAAAATAGTTTTTCCCTTTCTCTTTGTATATGTAGATTCATACTAATTAATTCATTTCAGAATTATTATGGCTAGGTATGTAAATAATTAAAAATTAAAATTATATTTTTTAGGCGAATTTAATATTTTTCCAAGTCATAAAACAATTGACGATATAATAAAAATATTGGATGTTTTGTATTAAAGGTAGAATTATTTGTATTCTTTAAATTTCATATATGTAAGTTAATATTTTATTTATGATATATAAGAAACTAATGATATTATAATAAGGATATTATTTTATATTTTACATATAAGGAAATCATTAGATATTAGATATTAGATATATTCAATAAACTTATGTGCAAAATTAAAAAATTCATATTTCTATAATAATTATTTATTGCAAATAAATTACTACTAATAATAATTTTCAATTCAATTTGAAAAGTAATTGCATTTATAAATTTGAATTGAAATAATCGAATAAAATAAAAAGAAAATTTCTTTAAATAAAATTAATTAGTGCACACACATTGTCTTTCACGCGATGTATTGGTGGATATTATTTTAATACTTTGCTTATGTAAGTTCCGTCATTAGTGAAAAATATGTAAAGAGGTGCAAAAATGTTGACAGTAATTACGTAGCGTGATTTACAGCATCCAGAAAATTTTTCCATTTAGAATATATTATCGCACTAAAAAACACTTCTTTGTTCCGTAAAATATTCTAGAAACGCATTTGTGCAGAGAGAGAGAGAGAGAGAGAGTGAGAGAGGGTGGGGGGAGTGTGTGTATAGTTGCGCAACGAAACATATTGTGCGGCTTACCAGTGGGGCTGGCCAGTCGCTTATTACAAATGTCTTTATAATCGTCATTTAATTCAAGACTATACATATAGGCAGACATACGCGAGAATTCCACACTTAACCCCGCAAAGTTATCTCATTTGCACAAGATGTACTCGTAATTGTGTCATCTTTGTAGGACCACAACTCCCCAACGACTCAAATCTCGAGCTAACTTTGGCCGATTAATGTTTCATGTATCTTTTTCTTTTTTTTATATTATTTATATTATGGATATTTCATACACATAAATGTTTATCAAATCATCCTATTAATCATCAAATTCATTTCAACAATTTTATATTCATTGCGATACAAACCTTGATATACAAAAGAAAACTATCATCTGGAGTGCTACAATTGCCAAGAAAAGCGAGACTCAGGTATGTAATCTTTATAGAGCGCAATAACAATGGAAATGCGCATGCATTCTACGCGTACACACAGGTGCTCGTGAGGCGAAAAAAAGAGGTGTCCTTGGTTGCTCTCAAGCCGTTTGTCGTCACGCTGTGTTCACTGGCTAAGCCAAAAGTATATGTATCCGCATGTGTGCGTACGTATATGTATGCGGGAGAGGGGGGGGGGAGACAGAGAGAGCCAGACGTCGCTCCCGGCGAAATCGTTTTGCTTAAGGGTTCTCCACTACTCTATGTACGTCACGAGTGGAACAAAGAGAAGAAAAATACTCGCGTCGCCTTTAAAACACCATTTTACCTTCTTCATTTTCTTGCACTCTTTCGTGTATTTATCATTTATTTACTGCTTTCCTTGGATATTTTTACTCTTTTGAAATTTTCGTTATCGGAGTATTTAAGTATACTATCAGATTATATTTTATTTGAGATGATTGATTTTTCAACAAGTAGTTTTATTTTCTATTTGGCCATTATAATTTTAAAATAATGGAAAAGCGAATATATGTTTGTCATATAAGGTAAACGTATATTACTTTACTATAAAAATTATTTATTATTTATTTTTTACAACTTATACCTATGTATACATTGAATTTTTTTTATCTATTTTTCACTAACGTTATGCAAGTATGATTAAACATAAATAAAATTTAGACAATTCTAAATACAAAGTAAATTAATAGTTCCGTTCGAATATGTTAGAAATAATTTATACCAATTTTAATTAAATTGCCTAGCGACTTAAAAATGTATACAAATTTGTATTTAAAAATAAATTATTAGATAAATTTCTTTACTATTCTTAAATATTGTCACATAAACTGTTAATTTATAATTTGAATTATGAATTAACCAGTATTTAAAAATTTCTTTTTAAAATTGTTGATTGTGCATTAGTAGTCAGTTGCGAAAACGAAGTTTTTGAACCGCCGAATTAATTATCTGATAACTATTAAACGATAAGTTGCTCTTATGCTTGAATTACATGTCCTTATTATTCTTCATCTATTTCAAGTTTCTTAAATCTGACAATCTTTTTCTAACTAATGCGCTAAATGCTTATTAAATAGTCATTGAATTCATGAACTACATAGTATTATTTAAAATTTATTAATTTGATCCATGTGAAAATTTCCAATATTGGTGATTCAATTAAACGATGATGAGAAAAAGGTTTAATAGAGCATTTTCTATTAAGAAAAATACACTTTCCTATGCTTTCACATTGAGTGTCAATGGAATTCAGAATGGATTCACATGGAAATAAAAAAAAATCGTAATAGAAACCGTTCTCAGGCAAATTAACTTCAACCTCCATTATTATCCTATTAGCGACATTATAAATTACGATTAAACTACATTCTTTTGTTTCTATCTTGGTACCAAAACATAGATATTCATTAATAGATACAAGGACAAACAGATTTTTCCTAATTTGTATTTCTTGTTTTTTTACATACTTACATCTATTCAACTTATGTATTTGTACTTCTAATATAAATAATGATAATGAAGGAATGAGTTAAAAAAAGCTTGATTATGACATTATATTTAAATTGTCACTGATAAATTCTATTTAGTATGAATAGGATGTTTTATTAATACAATGACTGCCCTATAATGACTTATGATAATGATAATGTTTTATGATAATGTAAATATTGAAAGTATATACCGTGCAACATTAATTAAAATATATAATTACATAATCGAATATACATATTTTTAAGTATTTCTATAATAGTAACAAAAAAAAAAAAAAAAATAGATTCGACGTAAATTTAACGCATAAAATCATGTTCCAGATTAAAATAAAAAGTAAATTATTTTAGCATATTATTTGATTTAATTATTACAAATAATTGATATTCTGAATATTCTTTAATAAATGAATAAATTTTTTTATTAAGCGTTTATTATTATATCAGAGACAGAAGAAATTATTTTTTTTTTGTTTATTTGTAAAAAAAGAATTTTAATTTATATTTATGTATTTTCTCAAAATATATTGCTATTATATTTTACTAATAATAATCAAGTTAGAAATTATATTTCAAATATTTAAAATATATAATATATTCAAATATTTTGCTCACTTATCTATTACTGTTTCATTATTGCACTTTATTTGTTTCATGTTCATCATTTATTCTAACAATCCAATATGTTTTGCTAAAATAAAGTTTTTTTTTTTAATTTAAAAACATAGAGAATAATAGTATTCTACGTATGAAATGTCAACATAAAAGCTTTAAGCCTTGGAGTTTGGACTCCAATATATTATACATATACTCCATATACTATACATATTAATTTAGTTTTTGAATGTTAAAATATGTTTTTCAGACATATAATTTGAATCGAAGAATCTCTAATATCAATTTGTAATCTTCGTTGAAATAATTTAGTGCGCTTAAGGCTTACTATAACAAAGTATGTACAAATACTTGTATTAATTATGGCGGAGGTAACCCGAAACGGGAAATTCTGTTTGATGGAATGAATTCTTAAGTCAAAGTGCAGATTTCTTCTACGTTTCAACTTTATTCTCATCATTGGTTAATATTTTTGTCTCTCTCGCTTAGTCTCGTTCTGTTTTTACCATTGTTCCGCTCTTTTTGCGTCCTCGACTTTCATTGCCCTTTCCCGCGCTGACTCGCACGCTGGTCTTTATTTAAAAAAATCAATATCGCCCATCAAAGCGACTCCAACTACCCCCTTTCTCTCTCTTTTTCTCTCGCACTCTCTCTCACCCCCTCTTTATCGCCATGAGGCGATCTTTTACGAGTGGCGCGCGAATGCGCAATGAAGATGCATTTCTACTCCATGTTGCATTCACCGAGTTGCTCAGGATTGTGGGTGTTTTTTCGACGCCCAGCTTTTCCCTGAATATATGCAGTTGTTTTTTTTTGTGCACAGTTCAGTATTTCTAGAGCTTGATTTATATTTCGGGATTCGAAAGGAAAAACAATATCGGCACGGTTTGCCCCCGTTGAACTTCTTTAGCAACTGGCGTTTTATCAATTGCGAAAACCTATAAATATATGTTCGTTTATATGCATGTATGCAGGAAACAATTTCCGTTTAAATGACCGGATGGAAAAATATGTTTGTAAAAATATTCACTTGTTGTTTGTAAAATTCACTGAAAATTTTCAATTTCCATAATAATTAATTCAGGTAAAAATGTTTAATTCCATAGGTATTTTATAATTAGTCAATTATAATTAGTATTATTTATATTTTTTGCATTTAATACAAAATAAAAATTTACAACTATTCAATAAATAACGAATTTTATCATGTTATACTATACTTTTCAATTTATATTTTTACAATTTATATTTGTTTACAATTAACAGAAAATATTTTAATGGTATTACGTAAAAATCTAAATCAAATGCTAAATTTACACATGTTTAATATAAAATCTATAACATGAATGAATAATAATATTCTCTTTAAACACCTTATGAAAATGAAAATCAACATGGAGAATATTAATGTATTAAGAGTTTTCACATTTATTATCAACAAACCATTGTTTTTAATTCTATTGCTTAAACACAAGCGATTGTGTACAAGTCTAGCACAGATTGTGTAAAAATTCATGTATAAATGCGCGTACTGGCTAGTGACAATGAAGATATATTTTTATTCTCTATTTTTATCCAGTTCTTCTTTATTTCTTTTAGATCTCTTTGTCCACTTCCTTTCTCCCTCTCTCGCTCTCTGTATGCCATTCTTTGTTGTTTTAGTGAGGCGATGAAATGTACTGTTCGAAAAATTATTGTTACAGAGCAATGAAACCTTTGATCTATTTTGTATATTTTATATATCATCTTTTTAGAAAAGATTTTCTAATAAAAATTTTCTAAAACGAAACAGAAGAAACTGTGAAAATGGTAATATATATTTTTACCATTATATTTATTTTAGTAAGTTTCCAACTTACAATGTTTGAATTTTAACATGGTAACCAATTACTTTAAACAATAATAAATAATTATAAATTAGCTTTAAATTTTTTTTATTGCGTTCATATTTAATTCATTATGAGTGAATATGTGTATAACGATAATAATTGAAAAAGTGTATTATTATAAATTTTAAATTTATTACATTAAATTAATTCTGAAATATTTTGGAACAAATGCTTAATGTTTCTTTAGCAGTATATAAATACATTTATAATTAGTTATTTGTAATTTATAATAATTTTGTATTTTTAAATAATTGAATTATAATTGAATAATTGAATTACCCAGTTAATATTAAATTTATTTAAATATATAATAACAGAATAATGAATTATAAAATTAAACAAAATATAAGTAATTATAAATATTATTACAAGAATTATAATTTATTAATTTATATTTAAACATACTTATATTATTATCTGTCCCTCTATACATGGATCTACTTTATATTATTTACGTATCAGTTTATTTAATTATTTTCTTATTTTTTCAATTAATACTCGATAATTAAATATATATAATATTATATTTAGTTAAAAAGTTATTTTAAATGAATTAAGTTGAATTAAAGAAAAATTAAATGAGTGAATAATTTTTAAATACATTTTTTTTTAAATTATTTTTTTTATTCAAATATTAAAAATAATGTTTTCTAAAAAACTAGGTATATATATATAATAATATTTTTCTATAAATCAGTTTAGTATTATAAAATATAATTTTTACAATAATTTAAACAATACAAAGTGCTACACTGTTTTTATTTTTATACATGCATACATGTTTTTATACATCAAGCCAAATAATTTTAAGATTGTATCCAATATTTTTGATAGACTATAAAGTTTATAAAATCTTTAATTAAATTAAAAATTGAGTATCGAAACTGAGATATTTTAGGAAATCAATTTATTTTCCATTAGCGAGGTTCAGCACACAAATGACGTATAATTTAAAATATGGCATCAGAATAATTTTTTCGTCAATTCAATTATGCAAGTAGTTATATTTTCTAATACTGTATCAATGACGATTTTCATCAATCTTTCCAACCAAATTCTTTGCTCGATCTTCTAATTCCTGCATCCCATCAAAATTTCACATAGTTTGACGGTTAAAAGATAAGTCAGACAGGCCGATACTGTGGAAGATTCACGATAAATATCCTCAGTAGAAGAGTGACGACTTTCCTTTCTCCTTTTCCTCTGCCGCGTCGATGGATCTCAAAAACTTTCCTTGCCGCGAAGAAGATTTAAGAGCTTCGCACAAGATTTTTCTTGAAGCTATATCCGTCGTTTGTTCTTCCTCTGGAGTTGTAGAGGATGAAAAAAAAGTCTGGCCCAAGACTTTGGCGAGCGGGAGATGTGTAATCGGTAATCCCCTTATGGCCGTACATTTTTCGTACTTTCAGAGATTTGTCGAAGATTCCAGTTAGTTTTGTCGGGATTTTTTGTTTTGTAGCTTTGTTTTTAGTAAAATTTCATGTTCTTATCTACTGAAGAGAAACCTGATAGGTAATTGATTTATAGCTTATACCGTTAATCGGCAAGATAAAACTGACTCTGCGGTTATATATGTCAAAATTAATTTGATGTTTCATTATTATTTAAAGCATTTTAACATATTGTATAAAGCTATTCTCAACTTATTGCCTAATATATTTAAGTATAAAATTTGACGTTTATACTTAAATTTTATATATTTTGTAAATAAATATTATAAGAATTATATTGCAAAAAAATAAGAATTTCTTTATAATTTTAAATAGATATTACTTTGATTTTAAATACATATTAAAATTCGAATTTATCATTTCATAATAAATCCTTGAAGTATATGATATTTTGTTTGCTTAATTGTAAATCAAAGCAAAACTATTCTTATTAAACAGTCCTACGATAAATCGAAAAGCTTAAAACAATACCATCACAAAGTTCTGATTCAGTAAAGGGAAAAGAAAAAAATGACAAACCGGTTCCATTTATATTGAGAAAGTGTCACATTTGTTGTGTGCAAGATAAATGCCAAATCGTGAGTGTTTGTTTGGTTATTGAAAATCACACACATTCTTCCTTCGCTATGTTAGAAAGAGACTAGAAATCTCAAGAGGGCATTCGATGACCCATTGGGAATATATGGGCGTGAAAGGTTTTCGTCAAAAATAAAGGAAATTGAAAGAGAGTAAAGTTTCACTCATATTTTACCTGATAACGTTATGGTTTTATACTTTCATGTACGCTATATTTATTATTTTTCTATCGATTGTTTATCCAATAGACATTCAATAATAATAATGCTGGAACGATTGCATTGTATACAAGAGTATGAGATTTGAATACCACTGCTGCACATACACAGTGTGACCTGAGTACGAACGATATACTAATAATAAATGAAAGTTTTACTTATATTTATCGATAATTATATGGGCAACTGTATAAATAAATATTTGGTTACATCCTAATTATCATTTTATTATTTGTATTATGATTACTATCATTATCATCGTCATAATCATTATTATAGATATTAGTTTTTCGTTCGTTTTTTACTCTCATCATCTACTTCAATTTACTATTATTCTATAATATGTTAAGTTTTAATTTAATATATGTATAATTATACACTTGAATTATAAAAGATCAGCAAAATAAAAATATTTGCAGTTGTTAATCAATGAACGAAGATCTCGAAATCAGCTGCATCTGCACTAACGATCATGTGTATAACTGTTTTCGGCAACACGCGAAGAAATTGTTATATACGTTTCTGGGTTTCAGTAATTTTCTATGCGTGTGGTGAGATTGCGAAAGTTGTGTGCCGAATCTTATATTTATATATTCAGACTAGAGAATTTAGAAATTAATTGTAAATACTGGACTACACTAGAATTATTATGTAATTTATGACTGTTACGTTGATGTGGACGAACAAGTTAAACCGTAGACGTGCTGCTTTGGCAAATTTCTAAAGACTGTATAGTTATGAAATATATTTGTTAATAGGAGAATATTAATAATTAATAATGTTTGGAATCTTGCGATAATACATATTTTATCTTGATTATATAGTTATTTAATTTCTTAATATATTTTTTTACACTTTTTCTAAATATATTTAAATATATTTCATAGAGAATTTATGTATTATTTATTTGCTATTTAAGAATAACTTAAAGATATAAGGAACGATTGTCTGTAATATTCGTATAATAAATCTACATCATTTTTTGTCAAAAAGTGAGTCTAAAGCCAAAAACATATTTAATAAATAATTATCAAAGTATATAAATTCAGATAATTTTATTCATATCAATGTATAGACGTTTTCTTTTTTTCTCTTTCTTCTTTCAGATTCACTTTTTATTCATACATATAAACAAAAATTTAAATATGAGTATGATGTAGTACTTTTTCGATAAAACTGACAAGCGTAAAATATGTCCTGTAGTCCTAAATGCAAATGAGTCAAGTCGCGTATTTGTCGCTTTGCAACACTGCAAAGGTATTTAGTTTTTCTCTATCCATCCACCCTTCTCTTACTCATATATTTTCTTCCGAAATGTACAAAAGCTTCAGATGAAGATTTGTGAGATTATGCTACGCGTGAAAATGGATAGTGAAAAGCATTGCAGCATAACGATGATGAAGTGAAACAACGAAGATATAGACAAAAGAGAATCTAATTATACATGATATTAAAGGAGTACTTTGGTGTGTAAGAAAAAATAACGAGGGACAGTAATGACAAGAATATAAGGCAGAACGTGAAAAGGAGAGAAAAAGAAAGAGACAAAACGAAAGACAGATCGATTTTAATGCATTTTCGCTTGTAATATACAAAGATTAAATTGAAGAAATAATTAAAATATTTTTTTTATGAAAAGGTATCATTAAAATCATGCCTGACTGAAAAAGTAACATTAACAAAATCATTTAATGAATAGCTTTTTTTTATTCATTAAATTAAATTATTGTTCAAAAGAGTCATAAAAATCATGGAATTCCAATTAAAATTTGAATTTCATTTTTAGGATAATTAGAATAATTGTTTAAAGAATTACCATGAATTACCATACGTGCCATATATTGTAAATTTTAATATGTTGCGAATTGGAGGTAAAAGATAAATATCAATTTTGTTTTGAATATTACTTTAATAGCACTTGATATTTTTTATTGCTAATTATTTTTAAATAATAGTTTCCACTGTTTGGGTTTAAATATTTAATCTACATAATCGTTTTTCATAATACATCGATAACTACTAGAATTTTGTTATTTTATAGTTACAGAACAGAATAAAATTTTATTTTGAAAAATATTTTATATATGCTTTTAGAATTGTTTTTACAAATATTTAAATTTGGAATTATAAAATTTGGAATTTTAAACATAATTTGCAAATAACTTACGTACATACTGTCATATGAATAAATAGTGGTTTTTTAATACACTTTCTATTTTAGTATGTTGTATATTTACGTTCTTAAATCAAATAAAATTTTAGGAATTATTAATACTTTTCTCACTTTGGTGCTGAGTATAAATATGTTTTGCAAATTTTATACAATATGTATATATAGTTTATAATGTTCGATAACAACAGTTTTATAATATAAAACTCTTAAAAATATAATTGAATAATATATTATTTATGATTTACGAATTTGTTAAATTTTTAATATATCGTTTATCATTCTTTTATAATATACATTTATTACATGTACAATTTTTGAAATTTTTATGTATAAATTTCATAAAGCTAGGTTTTCTTTAATCAATCACACATTGATTACTGAAATGTTAATTTTTTACTTTTAAACTTTTGATAGTTATGTATTATATCGAAGAAATTTGGAATACAATATAAATATTGCATTATATTAATAATATAGTATATACAAAAATATAATATGTTATATACAAAAATATATAGTGTGATATATTAAGTTATTGGTTATAAAAATTTAGTTGAGTCGTCAAAAACACTCAAATATTGTTTAAGAAAGGATAACTAAAGTTAACCAATTTTATTAAACGCAGTAAGTTAAATTTTAAACATTTTTTTTTCATAGCACATCTTCCTAAAATTCGTTATCTTTGATCATTCTAATGCCCCATTATTGGAATTAATTAAAATTTTCTTTGTAATTTATAGCAAATTAAATTTAGCGTTATTATACAGCTTTATATAACTATTTGTTAATGTATAAAACGTATTTTACAGATGCAACAATATTAAACAATATTTGTATTACACGAAACACATACATACAGCTTTCGTGTTCTAAATTTTTGTAAATAATTGTTCTTTCAAATAAAATTCCTATAACAAATTAGTTCTTGTGTCATAAATAAATACTATTTTGATAATATTTATAAAATTTTTATTGTTTTTTTTTAATTCAAATACTCTTATTATTCGAGTTTCATAAAAGTTCAGTTATGTTTTAAAATCAAATTTTAAGTGGTGTAATGTGAACAGTAATAATTGTAAATAATTTTCCTTTTTTTGTACAAATAATCTCAAACTTATAATATACTTTAGAAGTATATTAAGTATTTAAATTTATTTTAAATCAACCCTTTTATATAACCTTCTTTTCATTTAGGTTGAATAAAGCATATTATGAAATATTCAAATGATTTAAATTTCAATTCATGTAAGTGTAAATAATGTTTAAAACAATGAATAATTGTAGATCATTTTTCGTTTATAAATAATACAAATAATCTATAATTTTATGTTATTAATTACTGTAGCAAGAAATTAATGTATTTCAAATTTAATAATAAATTATTCAATTTTTGAACATTTATTAAGATGAAGTTTTTTCTAATCATATAATTAAATTAAAAATTCGAATATTACTAATCATAAATTGTGACATACTATTTGAATTATAATTTTCTTTATTGTAACTATTGTTTGTATTTTTCTTATTCGTTACACTCTCTCTTTTTATAGGCATATACATTACAATTTTTTCGAACGCATTTTCAAGACGAATAATAGTAATATTTATAGAAATGTGTTTATTGTTTCTATTATTTATTAAAAAATATTAAAATTTTTTTTTATTTAGTTCTTATTAAGAAGTTAAGAAGATTAAGAAGAATAAGTGTTAATATTATTTAATTGCCTATAAATACTATACAGGAATTGAAAAACATATTTTAAAGTACAGTTACGTATTAGAATATGGAAAAAATTTTAAGCATTATCATTACCAATTGTGTTGAATAAGCGATAAAATACCTAATAAACATTTTTTTCTTATATATTTATTTATTATTAAGTGTCACTTTGCAGATTATTTGGGCCAACATAATGTAAAAGAGGAAAAAGCTTTAATAAAACGCTCGTTAATGTTCTCCAATTGTCTCGGAGAAAAAATATGAAAAAGTATAAAAAAAAGCATTCTACGTTACTCAAATGAAAATCTATGAAGTACGAAGGGCGACGCATCAATCATGTTCCATGAGCTTGTGTACAGTGTGACCTGAAATGGAAAAAAAGAGAGCAAGATACAAGTAGTTAGATAGATGGATAGTTAGATAGACAGATAGATAGGTAGATTGACAGATAGATGTATAGACAGATAGATAGGTATGTGGGTGGATATATATATATATATATATATATATATATATAGAGAGAGAGAGAGAGAGAGAGAGAGAGGAGGGGGGCATAAAAGAAGAGGGTATATAAATGGTAGAGACATCGATGATGAGACCGAAGCGGTGATTACAACTTTAACGGACTATTAGCTTGTTTTATATTTCAGGATAAATAAATGTTGCGAACCGTAGGTGCAGCTAGATGTAATTGGCATATCCGTAAGCGGCAAAGAATTTTTTAAACTCCGATTCACGGAAATAATACGTGAATTGTATTTTGATTGATGGGAGGTTGCTTTTATAGGAGTAGAGATTGGAAGCGTTGAGATTAGCGCTCACACTTTGGATGGGAAGATTTTTGGAAACTAGTTTATGATCACTGAAAAACCGATCTTCAATTGCGGTTGGCGGGCAATCGACAATTTTTGGAATTGGACAGCAATTACAAATGGCTTTTTACAATTTTCGTTTAGGATTTAAGATTACCAATTTCAAATGAAAATCGTAATTTATTAATATTCTTGTTATCTGTTTTCTATGTTTTTAAGTACTTGTTATAATTTTCAAATATCTATGAAATTAATTAAAGAAATTGCCAAAGAAAGTTTTATCATATTTTAAATATAAAGTTATTTTAATAAATTTTAACAAATTTTAATAAATAATTTAAATAATTATTTAAATAAAAATACTGTTAATTTCGTAACTGAAATTAGATGCATTCACTTACGAGTCTATACAAATACAATTGAGCTTATTTATTTTAAATATAAAATAATAAGAAAGTAAATGAAAAACATGAATGAGTCACATATTCTGAAGAAAGTACTTCAGCTACAGAAGAATAGGATAAAAGAAAAGTAACGATTTTCATTCTTTTAAGTAAGGTCAATCAAATCAATTAATTATTCGGTCAACGAAATTTTTATTAATAGAGTATTAAATTTATTATGTAATAGATTTTTTTAATTTCGTTTAATATGAAATGATTCTTATCATCGATCATTCATTAATAGATGCTTTTAATCATTGTTAAATCTTAATTTTATCTTGATATCTTGATTATGATTTTATCTTGATATTTATTATGACATTATTGGAGATTTAAATTCTCTTCAAAATACGAACGGTATTATGAAGCTAAAAGTTGTTTAACGTAGAACATACATTTAAAACATTAAATCTCATTCAATCAACTCTAACTTCTGTTTATAGCTGAGTGCATGTGGGATAAAAAAATGCAATACCGATCGGTTTTAAGAGTGATGGGATTACTCCAAGTACTTTACAGAGCATAGACGTTCCAACTCAAACTCATTCTAAAATCAGTCGATAAACCGCGCATGCGGATTATTGCTTTCATTTCATTCGCTGTACAAGATAGTTTTCGAATCCAAAACTATGTACAACAGCTTACGATTTGCAAAGCACACAAAATTAACTAGCAGTGGTAAATTCCTAAGTTCTTAGAAAAATCTAAAAATTCGTATGTACGAAATTTACTTGCTTGATTAAAGGCAATTTTAAACTATTGTTACGTCTAAAGTTATTGAAAATTCAATCTCAAAATTAGTTAAATAAATATTTACATATTTTCAGTTGCGGTGTAGGGTATCTTCAATTGAAGATAATAATAATTGCGTTACTCCACACACCTTTTAGGATTTTCAAAATCCAGGACGAAATGCAAAACAGAAAAACGTATGTCCCAAATTAAAAATTGGCTGGCGCACCGATGATATTCGGACGCATATCTGTAAATAAGGTAGGGGTAAGAGAAAACTCCATAGTATAATCAGGCTTGATGCCAAAGAGGCGCGCCACTGTCGACTGATTTCGCGTTTCCTCTCCTTCATCATCATCATCTCTCTCTCTCTCTCTCTCTCTCTCTCTCTCTCTCTCTGTCTCTCTATTTTACCCGCATGGGATTGCTTGGCAATTACAAGATGCGCGATAATCCCGCAGACTTGGCACCGAGTGCCGCTTGCGCTAATCTACAAAGATTAACACTTATGCGTGCGTTACTACTGGGCTTCCTATTCTCTATGCTTTATTGGCGCTTACCCCGCCATCACTATTTTGCGCTCGCTTTGCATTCCTTTGCATTTTAGAAAAAAAAAACAAACGTTGAAAGATATCAAATAATGTAGCTTAGATGAAAGGATAAGGGGTTAAGGGAACTTATGACAAAAGGATTTTTTTTTATAATTTCAATTAATCCAAAGACTAATCGATTGGAATCTTTCAACGTCGGCCATGTATTCACGTTTTTTGTACTATGATAATCATTTTTATTAAAAAATTATTTCTTTTGTTTTTCATTTTTATTATTAGTAATTTTTTAATTATTTTATTATGAAATTCGTAGTAATGAGTTCAAATATTATAAAATGACAATTCACGTTTAATTAACGAAGTAATTTAATTCATGTGAACACTGCATATAATCAGCATTTCTTACAAATAATGGAAAATTAAAATTTTTTCAAATGTTACTTAATTATATTAACTAAATGTTATTAACTATAATCAATTTAGATTAATTTAATTTTTGTAAAAGATTTTAATTTCGCTTTCATAATTAATAAAGGATTGTATAAATTAAATGACAGATTAATAAAATAATACATTTAATAAACAAAAGAAATTTACTTAATAATAGATATATTTTGTTAAATGAATATAACATCACGAATATTAGATTGTATAAACAATCGTGGCAAACTATTAGTATTTACTTATTATTTATCTGATATTAGACGATAATTTTTTGGATTAAATATATATATATATATACTTATTTATTTATTAATTCCAAAAAATACTCCAATATTATGCAGTATTATATGAAATATTGGACAAAGTGTATAGTGAAATACAATATACATATTCTAAGGGACCTTATTCCAATATTTTCAAGTTTACACGCATACATACGTACATATATATACATAGTCATGTAAAAGAAACAGTGATGGAACGGCAAATTTGACAGCGACGGATGAATCCGTTAGACTGAATGAGGTGAGAGAAATAAATAGCGTGAAGAAGTAAGATAAATATTAGAGGAAAAGTACCTGGGGAATGGGTGCGGTTGGGAACGAGGATAAGAATAAAACAGAGCGACTGAGGGGAAGCTGTTGTGAAAATGTCGGCGAGAAAATTCGAGAATGGGTTCAAATGTCGTACGCCTGCTCTCCTTCAATTATCCTAGATGTAACTCTACACATACGTACATTAACACCAAAAAACGAATCGTCGGTGAAGTGAAAAAATTCATTATTTTCAATATTCTTATTTATCATGTTATTAATCATTTTATAAGTCATTTATTTATAAAATTAATAATATGTTTATATAAAACAATTTGATTGCAAACACATCGAAATAATATGGCAAGGAATAATGAAATAGTTTTAAAAAATTTAATGAAAGCTTGATGGGAAAGCATGTTAAAGACAAAAAAGGGAGTGCGAGGATAAATGAATACATTAAATTAGTTTTTACTTTCGAGAAATGTAATTTCAATCAATATGCATGCAATTCAATACATCAATCTCAATTTCTAAACCCTTTTTTTTTAATTTTATACTAACTTTGTAATTTAATAATTCTTGAATGTTGGGACCTATATTATTCTGCAATGAAATAAAGTAGAGTCAAATAAGCAATAAGCATAATTTCTAAAGTAACTAAGATTAGTATTGGAAATAATATTTAAATAAATCACTTACGACATTTTTAACTAATTTTAAAAATTAAACCTTTCTTATAAAAAGGAATATATTTTGAATCCAGGGAATAGCAGGTCATTCAATTAGATAAGCTTTTAGTCTTTAAATACGTCTGTCGATAGAAAGAATTAGAGGGTAGAGTTTGAGAAGGAGGTTTAGAGAGAGAGAGAGAGAGAGAGAGAGAGAGAGAGAGAGAGCGAAAGCGAGCAAGGGGAGTAAGTTAGTAAGTGAACAAGACAGAGGAGGGAGAAATAGACAGAGATGCCGGGAGAGAGAGAGAGAGAGAGAGAGAGAGAGAGAGAGAGAGAGAGACAGACAGACAGACAGACAGAGAATAGGGAGAGGGGGTGAGCTTAAAATAATAAGAGCGCAAAATTTAATAGGCACTGTTGTTCCAATGAGTTTCCTGTTTGACAGTTTGATGAAAGTTTTGTCCGACAGAAATGATTAATTGTGTCTAATAACCTAGTTTGGGACTATGTTTTCCGCGGACAGGCAAACCGACGCCACAGTTTAAATGAGACTATCGAGACCTCGTTCCATTACTCAATCTTATGCTTTTAATAAGTAGCACTAATAAGTCGAGTTTCGTTTATTAATGACATTGGATAACAGACTTTTCCAACGATGTTGACAGGTTTTGAAGAGTCGATCGGATTATTGCAGTACTTTTAGAAGGAAAATATTTGTTATTATTTGCAGGCTATCTTTATTCTTGAGTATTGGTTCTTTCCAAATGCAATCATCATAACTTTAGTAATCTTAGGGTAGTGAGGGTAGTTTTAGTATTTCAAAGAATATACTATTATTATAAATTATCAGATATCTATTATATTGGTCAAACTAATTTTTATTAATTTTATTGAAAAATTATTATTACTACGAAATTATTACGAAAACAGTATCTGAAGCTTACGTTAAAATTTTTTAAGTAAATTTTGGCTTAAACTACAATATGGCTAAAAATAATAATATTGGTAGAAATAAAATGCCTTCGTTAAAACAAACGAAGGTCTCAAAATAATTATAAACTTTAATTTCAATAATTATAAACGAGAAAAACTTCCTAATATTAATGGCTATTTTAATAATTGTGTTTCAGGTGTGTAGCATAAATTGCAGATGCTCATTCATATTAATAGCCGTCAGGTATCGATTAATATTTTTTAATTTTTAATAATAAATTTAAACTTCTATAATATTTTATTATTTTAACTTTATATATATTTTTATATTTTATTTATGTTTTATTGCAATTTTATTTAAAACATCATTCATGTTTCAAATTTGCTATGAGCTTCTTTTATAGTTATTAATTTCATTTTTATAAAATAGAATACTCTAATTTTTTTGAAAGCACTGTCGTAATTACTTTGCCTTTGAAGACAACCAACCTTAGTAAAATATTTTAGTAGTAAACGCAATTATTAGACTAAATGTAACGTCATATGTGTAAATCTTGCCGTTCACCGAGTTTTACAGAGTCTCGGAAATCTTCGCGCCAACCAACTCTTTCTTTTTCTTACTCAGTCTTCTCCTTCTCCCATTCTCTATGATATAGGATTCCTTATGATATAAGAGGTGGCGGGGAAAGGTAGGAAGTCAAGTCCTGTAAAAGCACCATGACTTTTGAAAAATCGCCGCCAAAATATAAATCACATCTGAAAGGCATGCATGGAGACTTAGTATCCATTACCCCCAACGGAATAACGAAATGTGGCCCGAATGAAGATTATTGAGTGCCACGCTGGCAAGTCCACCCGGATATTAAACTATACGGGATTGCGACTCTGCGAAGGGTGGAGAAGAAAACTGTGTGTAACTCAGTCTGCGTTCCTTATTTCCTCGGAGTCCACTCTTTCACTTTCATTTTTCTATGCTGCGTTCGTCTGACATATTTTTGCCTCTTTTAGCCTCTTTCCTTTTATCCCCGTGTAAACTTATCTTAACCTGTTTCTTAATTTTCCTTCTCTATTGTTTTTCTTTTTGTTCTTCTATCCCTTTCATTTCTACGAGATTGTACATATTCGAGAAATTTCTTTGTTCAGGATCAGTTTGCTCCTAGGAAACTGAGCGTAAGGCTATGACGTATGCACGAGCAACTTGGATTATTTATATACGTCTACTTTAGTTGTTATTTGCTGGTCGTTAACAATGGTATAAATAAAAAATTATCTCTACATAATTATTATACTATATTTTAAGAGAAATTAATTTTTATTTTAATAGAGATACAATAATATTGACTTTTTATTTTTATATACCTTCTAATAAACGAGAAGTGAAATTGAGAGTACAAGAAATAAATTTTTTATTTTTAAACTTCATCATGACACTAAATCTTGATATATAAATCTTTCTTTCTATATAATTTACAAAAAAATATATCAATTTTCTATTGAAAAAGTTTGGCATTTAAGAGAATAATATTAATTAAAAATTGTAGTATATTATTTTTAATCATTCAAATAATTTAGTATCATGATGTAATTTATGCAAATCAATAGAGAATATATTTTATCTACTCTCAATTTAATTTAATTTTATTATTATATTATTATCCAGAATTATATTGGGTAATGGATGTATTAGGTGAAAAAAAATATTGTGTCGAATAAGATTTCAAATTATTGACAAGACTAGTTTTATAAATAGTATGAATTTATGAATCTTCATATAATATATAATTATAATATTAAATTAAATAAATAATACTATATAAATATTTATACATGTAGTGATATATGTAAAACTTTTTATGTTTGTCAAATTGTTTTTTATTCATGTATTAGAATGTAGATTTTTCAATAAATACATAGTTAGAAATATAGAACCAATTTATTTTCATACTATTATACTATTATACCAACGATACTATTGCGATAAATTGTAATAAATTTGGAAACTTTTGGAAATAATATATCAGGGCTTTTGAAATATTCATTTAAGTGATCTTTTTAATAGCCAATAAAATGATTGAAATATTACTTAACACAAAAAGCAATGATACGCTTCCTTAAGAAATACGAACAGAAAAAGATATCCGATTTGAATCCATAAACCATGAAACCCATTATCCTTCAGTATCTAAAGAATGTCGATCCCTCAATTCAGAATCAACAGAGTATTTATCTCAATAATTTTCTTATTCCTTCTCTCTCTCTCTCTCTCTCTCTCTCTCTCTTTCGCGCGCACATTTCCACACGGGCGTGCACGCACACTTACACTTGCGTAACACACGCACGCATGTAGATGCACTAGCACTGGCACTCTCTCTCTCTCTCTCTCTCTCTCTTAATTTCCTCCATCTCCTCTACCGTGCAACTTATTATTCTTCCTATCAAACCTCTGTTCGCACATTTCTTTCTTCGTGAATTTCTTCCTCCCTTTGCGATATAGCCAAGAATCGTAGTCGTCCTGGCAAAAGTCCTCACGGGTGGGGAACGGGAGCCAAACCCCAGCCGCAGAAGTTAGATTTATGCCGCGAAGCCTCCGGAATTACCGAATCGAGAATTTATATACTTTTTCGATGCTTGCTCCAGCCGCCTGAACCCAACCCTCCTATTGCTGTAAGGGGTGTGATATAGACGCTCTTTTCTACTCGGGTGTATGAGGGTGGCGCTCTGAATGTAGATCTTACGTTGAAAAAAAAAAAAGAAATAGCAATTTGATTATCAAGCTTTTTTTGAGAATTGGTCAATAAAAGAATTCGATTATTATTATACCTACACGATATAATTGTTTCTAGATAAACATTGCAATACTGTACTTCAATTAAATCTGATTATTTATTAAACAATTTTACTTAATTCGTATTATTGTATTATTAAATATTAAATTTATGTAGTTAAAAATGACACTGGTTATTTCCATATATATTATGGAATATATATTAAAGATAATATATTATTCAAATCAAGATTTAAATAAATAATCGTATATTAGATATTTCACAATATGAGAGAATATGATATTGTTACGTTAAAATTAACTATAGAGAGAGAGGAGGAGGAGGAGGAGAGAGAGAGAGAGAGAGAGAGAGAGACACAGAGAGAGAGAGAGAGAGAGAGAGAGAGAAATAACGTATGTTAATTTTACGAAAAGTACAAAATTTACAAATGAAAAATTATTATTATTAATTTATAATTCATTAGTTTATAAATATGACATATAATTGTCACAACTGACGGGTTTCTATTGTTGGCAGTATGTACTTTCACAAGTATATACTTTCACAAATGAGCAAAGTGCTAACATAAGGAGTATCGTAACGATTTCGTGATCTATCTTTATTGGGTCTACATATATATCGACAACTTCATAAAGTTACACTAATGCGTAATATTGCAACGCGATGTATCACTATGCAATTTCTCTGGTCCTAGACATCTCGCCGTCGGTGTCAGAATTCGTTGAAAGCCGTCGCGCACTGCCATTAACGGAAGGAAATGACGGGGGAAGTAGAAGCGAAAAGGGACGGTATCGTAGCCGGAACGGGATAATTCACGACACATTTAATTAGTATTTAAATAGGTATTAATCTTTACTTCGAAGAGAGTACAAAATATTGGTTTTAGTAAATTTCACCTCGTAGTCGGTGACATCGGAATTGAATTACCACGCCCTAATATATCGTGAATCATGAAGAACAAGCGCCATAAAAGTAATACTCATTCGGTATAATACATGATAATTACAGGTTAATGAATAAGTGAGCTATAGACAAACACATAAATGAGCAGGCAGGCTGTACACCACACAATGTGAAATCGCAGCGCGACTATTGAAGGGACTACGTGAATCGGCTTTGACGTGTAGAGGATGAAGAGGGCTCGAGGGATGGTGGAGCTGATTGTGGACGAAGATTCGCAAAGCGGGGTAGCCTCTATGTGAGTCTGGCACGTCCGTTCAATGCCCTGTCAAGCGGAAGTAGCAGTTAAGCGGAAAGCACCTTCGAGGGGTTGGGGGGGGGGGATGCTACTTCAAGATTATGTTGCCGTCCGTTCAACACAATTTTGTCATTGTTTTTTTTGACAGGTGGACAGTAGGATTTCGTTGTAAAGGTATAAACGAATGATATTTTGAAAGGTCACTACACGAAATGCATATTACCTTGCTTTGTGAAAACTCGTTCGTAACATTAACTGTTTTCTTTTATTTTCATTATGTTAATTATTTTAATTTCAAATTGATCTAAATTCTCACATTCAGCGGCATCTGGCGATGATTAAAAGGGCTTCATTAAAAGATGACAAGTATTAGTAGTATAGATATAGACTAGTATAAGTAGTATAAATATACTGTAGTTGAGAATTGAAATTAATTTTTATTGATGTAGGTGAAGTATAGTATTTATCATAAATAGGAATGTGTCGCTTGATTCTTTTTAAACAGGTTTCATTAAATTTGTAATGTTCTCTCACGGAGTTCTATAATACAAGCAACAACAACAACAACAAAAACAACAACAAAAACACAAAAACAACAACGATAATAATAATAATAATAACAACGATAATATTAATGGTAATAAGTAAATAACAAGTTCATAAATAATTATATAAATAAAAAAAAACAATTACTATACGAATTGGTAACAAATTTCAGCATTTATTTATTTATATTTCGATTTATTTTACGTCGAAACAACATATGTTGCCTTATTTGTATTTACTTTTTGAAAAGTATTTTCGTCGACTGTTTGACAAACAATATAAATTTGAATGGTCATTTTACGGTAGCAAACATTATTTCGTGACGCTCTAGATCTATATTAGAGATAAAGGGCAGATATAGCGATAATTTGTCTTTCGCATTCAGTTGTATTTGTATCGCCTTCAGAGTACGACTAGTCACTCTTGCATTACAAAAACACGCAAAATTGTCATTAATAATAACGTCATTAGTTCATCAAAGAAAAACTTTATTTTAGCTTTATAATTTTTTAACTATAAGTAGAAGAGTAAACATAAAAATAAGGAGAGAGTACAATAAAGTTATAAATTATGCGACAATTACGCTATTTGTAAGTTTCAGTGATTATGTTATAAATGAATATAAAGTAACAGATAATTCACGTATAGAACATGATCTCCTTGCCCGCCCATCAGTCGTCACAGCGTCTTGACTGAATCGTTGAATTAGCCGTTTTGGGATTGAATACTTTGGAGAATACATTGTAGGATCAGAACTGGAGAAGTGTATTTGGATCGGAAAATAGATGAGGATTGATGAGTAAAAGCGCCATTGAGCGCTATTGGCGCATTACATAAAGTATGCCTTGGTAATTTCGAGTACGCTCGGTTCGCGTTTGTACGTTATGCTATTATCGCTGACCGTTTGCTGTCGAGTTTTAAACAAGTGCGTACTCACAAGTGTAAGGATAGAAGAGTTTGAACATGGTAAGTAAGTTGGGTAGCTCTACTTTTTAACGATATTTTTACCAGAAGCGTAGCATTTTTCCGGCTTCGGAAGTTACTTTTAAAAATCCTCCAAAAAATGCGCTAGACAGTGTCGCCAAAACATTGCTATAATCAATATTATAATATATTAATTATTATAAAGAATATATTTTTACAATAGATATATTGATACAAATTATACAAATATATTTATAATAAATTTTTTCAATAAAAATATTAATAGTTTTTATATGTATGTATAGACAATCGAACCGACGTAATATGAATGCTTGAATTTTATTTAGCCACAAATAAATAATGATTTTATTTACTTTTATATATGAGCAATTAATTAGCTCACTAAATTAAACACGTTGTTAACTTTATATTATATTCTTACCATCTTTTATTGTCTCTCCTCATCATAATATTTATTATTAGAATATACTTAGAATTATTTTATAAATACTACATTATTACTTTATATTACGCAGTTTTTTGGTTATTTAGATATGTATTATAAGAGTTTATAAAAATTAAAAACAATTGTTATTAATGTTCAATAATTATATCACAACAATAGTAATAAAATTAAAAATATCAATTATAAATAAAAATATAATAATGAAATGGGAATAAAAACAAAAACTGCTTATACTAGATGTATTAATAGTTTTGCTGAATTAATTTAGTTTTTAATTTATATTTTTATTAATTTTATTTTGATTATTTTTAAAAATTTGTATGTATTATTATGTTTCTTGTTCATAATTGAAAGAGCGAGGTTTTAAGCGAACAATTATCTATTAGTATAAGGAAAAATTTATTATAATTGTAATATATAATAAATGTTGTATCGTCTCATTTTCCAAATAACTCACTTCATATTAATTCTTAATAACTTAATAATTTTTAATTTAATATGACTTTACTTATTATTAATTTTTTATTTATTATTAAGTTTTAATTGATTATTAAGCTGAAATATGAACTGACATTGTATTACATTATGAGAGTTTGATGAATATTAATTAGACATTTCTATTGAATATTTATTTTTCAGGTTGATTCTAAGGTCTATATATTTTAACTATAAGTAATAATATTAGGAAAAATGAATTACGCCAAGCACAAAGTATCTAATAAATAATAATTAAATAAAAGAAAATCTGAGGTATTGTACATTTAAAAATGAATCTATTTAAATGAATATATGGGTAATTTCTTAAAACGAGTTTTTGATATTTGATTTGCGTTACTATGTAAAATGGACTATTTAATATATTTATGAAATAATTTCTAATCCGAGTAGATTGTATTATCAATTAATAGAAAAAATATTTTTATTATCCACAATGTAGTAGCTAATAAGCTGTGATGATTTATAGTAAGTCCCATGTCAAGAAAAATTGCGAAATATAATCTCTGGTCAGACGTGTAAAATCATAAGCTAGCTATCGAGATCTCAATTGCAGCGATCTTCAAATCAACTTTCAAATAAAAGTCATCGATATTCAATTGTCCATCTCATCGCTACAGGCACTGAAGTAAGCATTGAATTAGAATTGCCATAGTAACGTGTTTCTTCACTTAGCATGACATCAACCCATAAAATTATGAAAAGCGCGGAGACGATAGAGCACGTTCATATATTAAGGATGCCACTCATTAGACGAATTTCTCATTTTATTATATTTGCTCGAGAGCTATGAAATATTCTTAAAATTATTTAAAAAAAGATGACAACGATATGGCATGATTGCGTTAAATTTTCGTGGACGAAAGATACATCGAAACGAAAGAATTAGTAGTAAAATTCGAGTGGATAATTCGTAATGCAAATCATATCTTTGATTTTAATATTTAAATATAATTCATTGTTTAAATAGTGAAAAGATATTTACATATATATATATATTTGCTTAAAATTTTTTCGAAGATTCTTTCTATCCTCTCAAATTTAGATTAAAGTTCTATTTATGGAGATTTAAAATATTGCCCACAAATATTCGAGTTCGCATCGTTGAGATCGATCTCAAGTAAAAGAAGTTCTATTGCATTTTTTATGACATCCTTTCGAAATTTACTTATTCTTGACTAAAAGCAATGGAGTACCTGTTTAATAATATATTATTTTCTTAGTCAATCCGTATAGTATCGATAATATCAAATGATGGATTGTTATAACAATTAATATAATTAGATAAAAAATAAATGCCTGAAAATCATTATATTGCTTTAATAATTAAAAATATATTTTCTTTATTATTGACAATTAAATGAAATATTTTTTAATAAAATAATATTTATTAATATATGTAATAATTAGTTATAATAGAAGTTATAATACAATTAATATTTTTAAATATCCTGTTTTTTTTTCTTTTACTTTATTCATTAATTTTCATTTATTAAGAAACACAATATAAAAAAGCAATTATTTTTACGTTGAGTGCATTTGTGTAATGATAAATAAAATCCTATGATAAGTAAATTAGGATATTCTACTTTTGATCCCATTTCTTAGCATTTAAAAAATGATCGATTAGCCTGCAACTTATAATTTATTTACATTTTTTTCCATTAGCCATGTACGTTCCGAAGTTATGCACTACAGATCCTACGTTTAAACTATTTATATCAGAGGTAAGTTTTAACTGCCACTGATACTACGTAGGTTGGATCCTTTTTGTTCTGATGAAGCTCGAAAAAGCAATGTATAGCTAGCAGATGTTGTGGAAGTTCTCCGAGGTTCCGCCGTCTTCTTTTTACCATTGTTTCTGGTACAGTTGGCGAAGAAATGTTATTGTTTTTGGGACAGTTCGGAAATTGAAATTCTTTGTAACGGATTGTGGCTACTTTCTTATACCACTGGAATATGACAGGCGTGTCGAGAGCAGAGCATTTTCTCTTGGAGCGCAAGCTTACTATACCTGTCGCCTCAAAATTTTTAGATATATGTTATATTTTTTCTTATCGAGATCACTGTGATAGCGTATATTGAAATTTTATGTTATGAATATAGTTATTCAAATGCAGATATTTACATATTTAAAAACGAAAGATCGAGCGAACAAAATAGTATCATAATTTATACATTAATTCACATAAGCGGAGAAAAAAACTTTAATAAATCAATTAGTTCTAATACCGTATTGCCCATAATTTTATTACGATAAAATGCAGTGAATAAGAAGTACTTTCATAAATGAAACTTTTTTATTCTATGTATATTGCAAAATGGTTTTTTTTTTAAGAAAGATATGAAGAATTAAATATAGAGATGCGAATCCGTGTTAGTCATTGCTTAACAAATATACTACATATAACAGAATATATTTTAATTTCAGGATACAAGTTTTAAATCATATTAAAAATTGGCAAAAGATTTTGCGAAAATTGTTACATTCCAATATATCATAATTCCGTCACATGATCATTAATTCATTATTACAAAGAAATATTTTTATTATATACTGGTGTCGATTGGTATTAAATATAATTTTTTTTATACCTATGTTGGTTGGGTAGTCTATATTCTTCATTTTTTATTAGATTTTATAATTTGACTTTTGGATTTTATAATGCTATATTCACTAACAACATCATTGCAATGTAGTCAAAGTACGATTAGCATAAAAAAGGGAAGTATAGTAACTGATTGCAAACGAATCATTTTCAGAAATTCAAATCTTAATAAGAATTAAATAAATCTAAAATTCGTAAATTTCAGTAAAATTATATGTAAGTATTGAATTATGTTACTTCCTATCTATTTAAGTTTTACTAAGATTTAGAAGAATAATAAAATATTATATTATTAGTTAGCGTGCAGTTTATAATTGAATGAAAATGTTAATAACTATTTCTCAACAAATTAAATAAAATTGAAATTTAGATACAAGTGTATGGCTCCTTGTTGATAAAACTTATTGCTGATTATATTTTTAGTTAGTGATGGAGCTTTAATAAAAAAAAATTAGACAATTTACATTATTAAGTCGTTATTTATGGATCAATATAAATGGCAAGAAAAATTAGAATACATATTAAATAATTAAATAAAAATTATACCAACCGAATGGAAATAATTTAATTAAAAATAATAAAATTGAAAACCAAATATATACGTAAATAAACAAAACAGTGGTTTTTTTCATTTTTTACAAAATTTATTTTATACAATTTTGTAAATTTTTAAATATTTTTATGTACACAGTTCTTTATTGAAGTAATTGATGTTACCTAATTAAATATTATGTAATTGAATTTTGCTTAGTTAAAGAAATTGAAGAACGAAAACGTAGGTCTTTGTATTATAAATTATATATATATATATATATATATATATATATATATATATATATATATACATTTATGCTGCAATTATATTGAAGAAATTTTAAAGTAGAAGTCAATATTGAAGTTCAATATAATTCAATATAATGAGATGGCAATACCCGTTATTTGAACATAATGACCATATTGATTGAAGAACTATGAATATAACAAGATTTATGTATTACATACAATATACATGTATTCACATACATGTCGTTCATATACCTATCAAATTCATATTGTTAAATAACTTTCAATTAAAAATAATTTAATAGCTTTGAATAATTTATAATTATACACCGAGTGCATAAATATTAAAATGTCATATATAACTAAATATACCTTTACAATATTACCATATATCACAATTGTTAATTTAAAATTATTACAAAATAAAGTGCAAAACTTATTCCAGAATTTGACAAATATATTGATAAATTGTATAGCTACATCTAATATTGTATGTAAATATTAAGTATATAACATTTAGAACTCTTTTGAAAATAAGAATATATATACTATTTGTACAGACGAAATATTGTACAGAGAGTACTATTTTCATTTATTTAATATATTATATAGAATGTCTTTATTAATTAAAAATAACGAAAATTTTATACGAAAGATATTGACCAGCGTATCTAATATTATCATTACAGAGAGTACTATTTTCATTTATTTAATATATTATATAGAATATATTATATAAAATTGTAACGATTTTGATCAATAATAAATAATATAAATATATAAATAATTACTTTAAATATTATATATTTTTATACTTCCGAAATCAAATGAATGAAAAATTCCTTTATGTTTTATTATAATTTTAATAATACAAATTTCCTTTTAAATAGTTCTCTTCTACTTGTGAAAAGGGAAAAATTCAATTTAATTTAATTTAAATAATTTATAATACATCTATTATTGCACTATATGCGTAGATATAATAATACACATGTTATAATTTCTATGTAAATATATATTTAATAATTTAACAAAAAATATTAATAATTCCTTTGGTATTATATGACTTCCATTTATATTTGTTATCGTACAGGAAAGTTCGAAAATATTTACAGCGCTATATTATTAAAAGTATAAGTAATTACGTTCTGCTTTGTTAATTAAAATAACATAATACTATTCTCATTGCGTTAAAATTATTATCTTTTATTTACTTATCTGTAAGCTGAATGATAAACAATAGTTATGACTTAATAATCTTAGGTAATTATTTTTTTTTAATACTAAGTATATATAATATTTTTTAAATTAAAATCAAATATATAGAAATCAGTTTGATCAGTAATATATTATTTATTTTCTCTACAAAAAATATAATTATAGCAATCGATTGATAGTTATTAGATAAATGATACATATTAATAAGAGAGGATTTTAAATCAAGTTTAGAGTAAGTCAATTAACCACTTTTTTTATTATGTTGATAGTTAATTTATAACTGTCGTTATATATTAATCATAAAGTAAATTAATTTCTGTTCCTAGACATTCTTCTAATAAATAATAATTTATATATAAAAATAATGATAATATTGTAAGAATTATAGTAAGTAGATAAATATTGCAGGGACTTACTCTCATTCATATTTTTTATCGACATCGCGTAACAATTTTATTTCATTTTAAATGAAGATTTATATCTTATAATATAGGGACAATGATTATCATAAGATATATACAGAAAAAGAAATTTATAATCGTAGATTTATACTCGTTCGTTTGAAAATTGGTGTGTTTATGCGGAACGCAGCAGGTATTTGTAAATACCGTTGTCTGTCACATTTAAGCGGTCGACTCAATCCTGCCCGTTTCAAATAGACGGCATGCGAAAAATACAATGGCTTTGTCATATCCGTACATAAAGTATTTGCAAGGTAGACAAGGGCACGAAGGGGTAATAACATTGGGTGTTACTAGGCCTTTTCCAGGCGAGAGCTTGCGTGCGATACTTTTCAGTGCCTCGATGCACGCGCCAAGACTTTTTCATTTGCCAAGGGTAAATAGAACTTTTGCGTACTTCAGAGAATGGGTAACGAAGTGCGAGTTCATATAACCTACAAAATAAAGAGGGAAGTTATGAATCTTAGTCAAGGATGATTTATACAATCGAATTCCCAAGGTTGTTAATTTATTTATTGCTGTCGCCGCCGCCGCCGCCACCGCCGCCGTCGCTGCTGCTGGAGTGCATTTATTGTACTATTTTCTATTAATTTCTTTCATTTTTACTTTTAAGTTTCTTTCATTAATTAAAAAAATAATTATTCTATAGGCATTATTATTTCTGAATGCCTAATTATAAAAGATATTTCAGAAGGAAAACAGTAATATTATTTAAGAATACATATGAATATTATTGGTATTTAAAGTCTGCTTTATCATCTTCCTGTTAATCATAATAAGTAATTTATAAAACAGTATTATTTTAAGATATTTTATATTTATATATATACGATTTTATATTTCTTGTAATATCCTATGCTGCATATTATACATATTTTAAGTATTATAAAAAATATTATATTACGAATAGTTAGAATATGTAATAAAATAAAATAAAATCTTTATTTAAATAAATAAATTAGTGAAAAAATAAGCACGAAACGGATTCACGTTTCTATAAAATCAATGTCATTTTATCAAAGTCCTAGTCTATCATTTGCATACATTAAAATATAACATATTAAAAATATTCATTTTCATTTAGTTTCAATAATGACGATTAGACGTCCCAGTACACAGAATTTTGTTGTTAGAAATTTTCCAATAATAAGTTCATTAGCCGTTTTATGAATTAATACGAAACTGGAAACAAAATACACACTATACTATATTAACAATACTACATTATCAGAAATCCATCACTTGTATATACGTAAATAGGTTAAGGATAAATTTGATCCTCCAATGTAGAGATTTATGGTGATAAATGAGAAATCAGGATATTATACAGGAGGTCGTGGATGAGAACTTTCGCAAATGACATCATCGAAAAGGGAAGATCGAGATTAAAAGCGAAAGTCATGATAATAATAGGAGAATTCTACTATAAGCAAATTATTATAAAGAGGCACTATAAAAGTGTTTTTACCGCAAAGGTGCAGCTCTACTATAAAGGTAGCATGTTGTAAATAATTTTATCTAATATTTTTAGCATCTGGTTCTTTATTACAAGCTAATATATAATTATTAGATGAAATATTATGCGCTCATATAATAGGAGTAAAAAGCTTTTTAATTTGTATTTAGCTACATAAAAAATTATCAATTTTAAATTGTTTATTATTAACTTTATTTCTTCATAATTACATTTGAAGGTGTAAATATATAAATGTAAATCTTCGAGGAGAAATAAAAAATTATTTATATTTAGTTAATTTATCAACAATTTTTACTGTAATTATAAAATATTAAGCTGAAAAACTATGGCCGTGCAGCATAAATGTTTAAATAAGAAACACATATATTATAATAAGCATATTGAACAATTTTTAAATAAATTTTCGATAAAAATGAATAGCATAAGTGAATATAATGTTTTTTTTTAATCTCTCATTAGAGCAGAGAATAATCTGGTTTTATCTTCAAATAACTTGGATCGGTCTAGAAATATCATTATCTCTTTTTCATTGCTAAGCACCATCGGATTCACCATATTCTTCAATAATATAAAAAGTCCAAAATAACTATTGTTTCAGCATTCCTTTAGCAATTAATACATATTAACTGTGCATCCTCAGTTTCTTCATTGCACTTCCTCACGACACTTGTCCCCTTACCTCTATAAGGTAATCTGCCCTGTATCCATTACAAGGACACTCTCTTTCCACATGATGTAGTCCAAAGGGTTCTCGTTGCTGGCTACGATATAGAATTTCTTAAGCGACCTGAATAGTGAAGGCTCATCCAAGTTAATCTTTTGTTGGATTTGTCAAAGGCCGATGTTGGGGGGAGGGGTGCACTGGAATTCAATTGTCGATATGTTTGTGAAAGCTATACGGTCTACTGTTTAATGGAGAATTAATGTACATGAATTTTTGACATACAGCATCATTTAACATCATAGGATTTTATTATAAGTGATATCAATTATGTTTCATCATGTTTGATCTCTTGGTATATTTATGGTCTAAAAGCTTTTTAAAGATTTTAAAATTTGATGACACTTCCTCATCAAAGATCAATTTACCGTAATCTAGAATTTTGTATTTTCATATCATGTATTATTGTTTCAATACAAATTAAATAGCTAATGGCCTTACTCTTCTATTTTATGCTTTAATATAGGCTAAATATAGATTTATTTTTAATTATTTTAATTGATTAACTTTCCAAAAATCTGCTGATCCCCATTAGTATAAAATTTTCCTGAAATTATGTTTGATTTTTAAAATTGACAAACATTTTTCTTAGAAGATCAAAGTGAAAAGTTTTGGATACTTGATTTTTTGTAAAACATCATATGATTCGATTTTCTCTCTATAAACAACAACAATCACCTTTACCGAAATTTCCGCGCAATCTTTTATCGCATCCCTTATTTTTCAGTCATCGTCGCTCGTGTAAACTACAAAGGATTCTCGCCTACAGAACCACGTCTACCTCCTCTGAACTTGGCAACTCGTCAAGAAGTTTGTAACCCTAACTGTACCATTGTGATATGCTGCTGCCCACTGGACTCTCACTCCTTCTCTATCGCTTTGTCGACCACTTTCTTTGTTTTCTCCCTACAGCACATGTGTGTGCGTAAATCACGCACGCGCACACAGGCAAGCTCACGCACGGAAGCACGCACGCTCATACACGAACAGGCGAATCCGCGCGTATTCTCGCATGCCTGTACAAAAAAAAAAACAAAAACAAAAAGAAACAATTGGAACGAAGGAAGGGAATGGGTATTTGTGTACGAGGGTGAAAAGCTTACGAGACTTGAAGCAGATCTTGAAAACAGGAAGTGTATTGGCGACTTGTTTGTAATAGCAAAGTGATAGTATAGATATTTCATCGCTCATTGGAATTCGAAACTGCCCATTACGAAACTTAATACAGTTTTCCCTAACCAAATATGATAATTTAATAAAAAAGATATTAATTCATAGGAAATTTAAATATCCTAAGTTATAATTAAATTAGTTTTAAAATTCTAGTTTTGCTGTTATATTACTATATTGAAAAATATTTTTTAAAATGTAGCTTTTATACTGTATTTTGTGATATTCAAAAAAAAGTAATTAAAATTCATTTATATATATCATGTATTGAAGTTTTTTTTCCTCCAAGAAAAAACCTCTTTATTCCTACTCGTTCACACACACACACACACACACACACACACACACACACACACACACACACACACACACACACACACATTCTCTCTCTCTCTCCCTCTCTCTCTCTCTCTCTCTCTCTCTCTCTCTCTTTGTCACTTTTTCACTCTTTTGTAACGATACATTCGTAAATTCCCGTCTGCATAAACGCCTGTAAATATTTCTACACCGCGTGTATTAAAATTATTTTAATAATTTAAATATTTTATTTAAATCCATGAATACAATGATTAAACAAATATTTTTAAAATGATTATTTTAATAGCATGTTCCGGAATATATAATATTCCAAGATAAAAGGCTTTGATAAAACCTATATTTTTGATATATTACATGGAAAACAATATATATTCTATAAAATTTTCACATGAAAATTATACGGAATTCTGCTTTGCTTTCTGTTATTGTCTAAGAGTCTACGTGATAATGTAAAATATGCAAATCCTCAATTCTATTCAACACATTAATTCATTATATTAATGGTAAATTTAAATTATTTAATTATCAAAACACTTTTTAACAATCGGAATATAATGCTTTAGGTTTAATTGCCTAAGAAAACCATACAGATGATCAATAAAATTTCCTGTTGCGGAGAGTAAAGTAATGCTCGAGTCATGAGGTGAAAAGGCCTATTCCCATAGAATCACTAACTCATTGCCGTTGGCAATTCTTGTGAGCCGATGAAATCGGGCCATTTGATTCGTTCCACCGTTGTTTGAAAAGCTGCCAATGAACGTGAACAGTGGGACTTGGCATTGGAATAAAGGACCAAGGAACCCTCACCTGAGGTGTAGGAAACCAGCCAGAGATCACGACGATAAAATGCGAGAAAGAAAGTAAGGCAGGGAGTGTGAGAGATGTATAAATACTGTAGGCTATGTTCAAAATGGTTTTAATTGAATACTCGGTGTCAGCTTGAGCGCGTCAGCACTTTATTTGATTTTATACGAGGGACTTTTAAACTAGGAGATAGATAATTTTTTTCGAGTATATAGTTTGAAAGTATTCTTAAGTATGACTCGACCAGCAGTTTTTATTTTTTAATGGTAAACGAATTATTTAATGCAGACTATTGGTATTTATTTGATAAAAAAAAAACAAAAAAATAAAAAGAACTAATAAAATTATAATGTAAAATCTTCAGTTTTTACTTGTTTTAATTTCTAGTCTAATTAATAATTTATACATCATCCTTTATGTATTTAATCATCCTAATTTATATGTTATAATTTATACATTGTTCTAATATATTCAATAGAATTTTGCATTCATAACATAATAGAAAAAATTTTTTTTTTGAATATTTATTACAATATGTATACTTGTGTGAATTTCATATTGGAATGATAAAGAGGATTTCAATATACATTATTCTAAATAAATAAAATAAACAATTTTTATTCAAAGCAAATAATGTTCCAACATACAAATTTTATTGAAGTAAACATTTTTTTCATATCGCGTCTTTCATTTTTATCCTCAATGACAAGAGCTATTTATTATTATTATTTTTTATTTACCTACACTACAAATACTATAAGATTCTATAAAAGTCATTCGTAGATATTCAAAATTTCAACATAACGGCATACGAGCTTTTTAAATTTATTTAATTTATTAAAATAGTATTCAAGTTAAAATTAGGCACATAACTAGAAATCAGATTGTACATAATTCCTTATTAACAAAATTAATTTACCCACGTATTATGCTTGTACGTGAATATTAAATATGGTATTAAATATCACTAGCTCTAATTCTAACTTCGGTATAAAAAAAGAAGGAGAAAAAAGAGAAAAAAATAAGCAAAAGTCTATGAACGAATAGCAAAAATATAAATATGAAAATTCAATCCGCGCTGGCACGTAGAAATAGACGGTCTTACCCACTCTTCACGCATGCCCCAGAATTCGGCGGTAGTGGACAGATGCTCGGCATTTCCGGGACTCGGTACACTTTGCGCAGTCGGTGCACGTAATTGCTGTGAATTGTAGGAGGGACGCAAGAATTGCGCCGAAGACGAAAAAGAGACTAAAAGCGGCGACACTCGCTTGGCAATGGTCACAAGTCGGCGATGATGCGGACAGTCTGGGTCGCCCATTAACGGCCACGTGACGTTCCATCGCGAATACTGATGATCGCGCCCGTCCCGAATTAGTAAGTTCCAGAAGAAAGGAACTTTCTGTGTTAAAACACTCGATTGTGAGAGTCATTACTTAAGACTGTTAATTGGGTTAATTGATCGTTATTGTTCGAGGATGAGAGGGTCATTTTGACATTTGTTTTAATGCGAATAATATTCAGGTTTGGATAATAATATTTGGGTTTTTCCTTAGCATTTTAAAGTGCAATGGCGTTTGTTTTTGAACGACCTTCGATATAACGCATGCTATGTATATTAAATGTCGCCTGATTACAAAGAGATGTAAATACATTAAGAGAAAGCATTCATTATAGAAGAACCGAACCGTAGATTAATAAACGTATATTTATGATAGACTCATTGATTCGTATTTGGATCAAAACATTAATTCTCATAATATGTATAATAAAAGTAATCAAATATTAATTAAAATGGTAATCTCGAGAGAATATGAACAAATTGTTGAAACAACTCACTTGATTAACTATAATTGTGATAAATTTATCGACTTATTGTTGTACAAGATATACAATATATTCATTCTCAATTGTTTGGCAGATAAATCAATATATACTTTAGCAAATTTTCTGATGCACTTCCTATTAGAAAACACTAAATATTTTTAAGCATGAGTTCTGTTTAAGCTTGTAATTTAATAACAGTTCATAAATTTTGCATAACAAAATCTAATAAAATATAATTGAAAAAAGTAGTGTTATCAAATTAAGAGGTATTAAAAGATATATTATCATATTTATTTATTTCATTGTTAAATTTTAAGTGTCTATAAACATATATTAAATTTTGTACTTGTCAATTATGTATTTGTATTTATGTTCTTAAATATCTATATCATTTATATAATACGTTTTTATCTATTATTATAACATTAAATTTTTAAATTAAAAAAAGTTAATTGTATTATTTATTATAATTTTGATTAGATTTATAATTATATTAATTTATAATATAGATGCATTTATAAAGAATATCGAAAATTTAAATATATTTTTAGTTAATTTTAGGGAAAATCAATGTTGATGCAAAATTCGTGTTTTTTTATTGTTAGATCTAAGGATTCTGAATAATCAATAAGATAATCTATTCTAATATAGTGCGATTATAGTTATTTTTGAGTTTCCTTTTCATCAGGGATAAATCGAATAGAATTTTATTATTAAATGTATTTTTTATTTAGGATTTTATAAAGATTAGATCTTTTTCTAATTATACTCTACAACATGTGGTAAAATTCTGACAATTTATAATTATTCGATATGTATGATCGGGTGACAGAATAATACAAATTACGAACGAATTATCAAAAGAAGATAAGATTTTGTATAAGATGGTACGTTTTTGATAATTGGGCAATTAATTAACTTGCGGGGGTTAGCTACGGAATCATACGCATAAATGACACTTGAAAAAGAGATTTAACTTATATCTACATATGTAAACTTTCGCTCTTTTTCTTTGTCTCTCTGATGGTAGGAACAATCGAGCATTAGAGACTTTAGTTTCGTATTAAAAAGCGAGACTATGCCGCGCTCCAGTTTAACTGATTTGGATGAAATAAGTTCACATTTTCTCTACCTATTTCTTTCAATCTTAGTTATACATATTATTTATTTAAACATACAATCGGTAAAAAGTATAAAGCATAAAAATAAAATTGTATTAAAAGCTAATTACTGATCAGTTGATAAGGTATTATATTATTGACATTTTGAAAGTACTCCGGTAGATTTACTTCGTTTTTTAAAATGGAAGAGACAGCAGCTGAAAATTTAAATATTTCTTTCAAGTGGTGAAACTCTTCTATTAAATACTATCGAGATGAAATATTTGAGATATTTATAGTATGGATTAGTACTCAAAATTCATTTCTTCAAGACTTGCAGATTGACGTGTAATATGTCGGACGCTCGAAACTTATCTTTTAATTTTTGCTTAAATTACACTATATACAGACTGAAATTTTTTTATATTCATTTATGTTAATTAATCACAATACTCTATAAAATGTACTATCAAAATCTAATTGTAAAAATGAATAATTTGTTAATTCTTCATACAATTGAAAGTAAGAATGATTATTTCCAAAGTATGCGAAATGTTTCGTATGGTAAAACTTTGCGTATTTTTTTATCGGAATAGAAGAAAAATGAAAAATATGAAAGCAATCTCAATATAAATACACCTATACTAGCAGAATTTAATCATCGAGGATTGTAATAATAAACTATTTCAGGAATTGCACCTTATGATTTGCGCCCGTTAGTTATCAAAGGAATGAGTCCAACTACCTGATATTATGTTAACATGATATTAAATTAAGTGAAGACAGTAATCAAATGTCGGTATTAAGAAGAATTGACGCCAGAACAGTGAGTCTTGCATGTTCGGCAAAGTCGAAAATTTAAATTTTGTACATGATAAATTAATTTTAACCAATAATTTTTGTTAAGATCAATCGAAGTTTATAAATTTTCATATATTTATCGAGCTTATTTTTATTTATATAACAATAAAATAATAATGGAATAAAATCACGCGTTTTCATAATTTTCAATATTTACACTTTTTTGAAATCCGTATGTTCGAATTAAATAGAAGCCATAGCTCAAGGAATAAACTATTATACTCAGCATCAATGAAAAAATTTAATTCATCAGAAACCTTTGCTTGATTCTACAAGCTGTCGCCCTTCTTCAACTACCCGCTGATACGTTCTCATTCTCCTTGTCTCCTAGTCGGTTCGGTACGTAAGGTAAATACTTACATTTGTCACTCTCCATGCTTGAAGAAAGAGAGCAATAGGCGACTAACAAGCTCGACTAGGGATCTACGACCGATGCTGTGTGCGGAATACGCTTTTCCCTCAGGAACTTGCTACTCCCCTTCGTTCTTATCTCCGCTGGATCGAGAGTGGAACCAGATTAAAAGTTTTTTCCCTCTATGGAAATAGATGCTATTGAATGGATGCTGAATGCGTTTAGATGCTTAGATTAATGTATTTCAAGATTTTTTCGTGAGATACAATTATTAGTCATGATTTTGACATAGCGATTATAGAAGAAGTTATAAGATCGCTTTATGAAGGATCGTCGAAAATGAGATTAAGTTGTAGATATTTTTTATATTACGATTAATAGCATAAGAATTATCAAGTAATTGTACCAATATCAATATATTTGTTCGTATGTATATGCTAATGGCACAAGTAACTTCATTATTATTTTCCAGCATTGCCGAATAAATTTACAATTATTTTAAGTTGTAATGTGCTCAAACACTATTTCTGTCACATTATTTAATTTTTTCGAAAACTATTTCATAATTAATGGGCAAAAGTATTGAACTCGTAGTAGTTCAAGTATAACTATTCATAAAAGGGTTCTGCAAATTTTTACGTACAAATGGCCAAAATTGTGCAATTAAAATCTAAAAGTGCGATTGTAGAGATTGCCGTAATTCGTCACAATAAGGCATAAAAATGCAAAAAAACGAACAGTTGATAAAACTCATTCGAATCCTTAAGAGAGAAAGAGACAACGTTCTTTCGCGTTTAATAATCGGTTCATCCTCCTTATAAAATGCGAGCGGCACTCGTTACAAGAGCACACCTGCAAAACAATGTCTACGCGTCGAAAGCATTCTGTTCGGTGTAACGTGTTTATGAAAGTTGGCAATGCGCCTGTCTAACCGAGCATTCGATTTAACATCCAACGGAAATTCTAGTCGGCATAATTCAAAGTACTTAGGCGAGGTATTTTATGTTTTCGGAATATTAATTGTTTGAATAGATCGTGAATGAAATCACAATATAATTTGATGTACTTACAAACAAGATCTTTTGGGATATGTTAGTAATTTTTTATGTAAATTCAAAATGAAGTCAAAGAATCCTGGATGCTTATCGCGTATATTTAAATATTATTTTCATTACGTTACAACCATAATATTCTAAAATTTTAATATAAATAATTATTTATATGATTTATATAAAATATCTCAATATTAAGTTTTATCGTCACCTCTTCATCCGTTTTTACCTTATAATTTAACTAGATAAAATAAAAAATACTAAAAACAATTTATTTGTTTAATAATAATAATTAGTAGAAATTAATAAAGAAGCATTAATGAAATAACGAGCTAGATATGCAATAAAGATTAATATCTTGTCAAGACTCGTTAATAAAATTTTTAATTAAAATGTTGTTGATATAATGAAATATGTATGTTTAAATAAATATCAATCTATTAATACATTTTTATATCCATAATGTCTATATTGATTAAGGAATGTAAATATCTAATGACAATTAAAAATTATATATAAAATTACCTATCATTAAAAAGAAAGCTATTTTCATTTCATTATCCACCTCGTCCACATTTTATCAGTTGCACTTTAAATTGATAATTATTTCATCAATAGTACCCTCTATAAATGTAAATGAAAAGGACATGTCAAGAGAAACTCAACAACGTGTTCTATTCTTTTCAAAAATTAATACGAGTCTCTTAAAACTATAAATGTGGAAGCATTGGTATTGGACCTTTTTGTAAAGTTTTTCGAGATTTGGCGCATATACGAAACGACGTGATACATCGTTGTGTATGTATCTCATCGATCATAAAGGACTTTCTCTCAGTTTATGGAGGTTATCACGTGACATTGAATTACTTGTCAACTGGTTCGTAAGATATTTTATATGGAGAATTATCCACAGTATGCGAGCCTGACATAAAATTATGGATGGAGATTAAATTTAGATGCATATTAAGTCTCTGTTAAAATTGCTTTCTCCCTATAAGCATTTAGGTACATCTTTTCATTTTTTTCTAATGGAAATCATGAGACGTTGTCTTCTAAGATGCAAGTTTATCGACTAATTATACCCTAGTATATAGTACATTCTATTATTACATAAATACTCAGTATTATATATTCAATAACAATAATCTACAATTATTTAGAACGTTAAATAACAAAATTAATTTTAAAAAATATTGTTTAATAATTAAATTTGCTTACAGTATTTATGTCTCATTGTATATCTCGAATTTTTTTCTATTAGATTACGGTGCATATTAAGTGTCATTGCCATAAACGATTATATGCCATTTTTCTTAACAATATATAAAGAAGATTTATAAATTTGACTGAATTTCTTCAACAGAGAAATAATTCAATACAGTAATAGGTCTTGGCATTGTACAAGCTGGTGAAATTCACCTTAACCTTAGCTTAAGGCATTGTATAAAAGATTTTCCCGATTTATAATTATTTAAATAGAAGCATGCACTTTTTCAACTATTCATTTTAATTTCTCATCAATGATGCATTAAATTATATTATTCATTACGAAAGTTAAGGAAGAAATTAACTAAATAATTTCAGGTCGTTATCTAACATACTGTAATGAATATTATGTGTACCGATTCAAGTATCCAAAGGATTGCAAACTTATCACTATTTGATGCACTTTTTCCTGTTAAGCGTTAAGACAATTCCAGTCCTATAATCGTCATATTTATTTGTTTACAATTTCTACCTCGGATATATAGGAATATATAAGAATATGTGCATGCTGTGACCGCAGAGAACACGTTTTTAGACTGGCTGGAGTAATGAAGTCGTTTCGCTAGGGATGGAGTCGTCCTCCACTCTTAAGGGGATAATTTAGTTCTCGTTCAACGATCATTTTACGTTTTAATTTGAATTGAGCTCGTTAGAAGATTAAATTTCATCTATATTTATATCTACTTTCTACGTATGTATATATATATATATATATATATATATGTATATATATATGCATATTCTTATATTCTTTAGTTTGAATATCTGCTATAGTTTTAAGATAAATTTAAACGAAAAATTTAAGAGTAAATAAAGAAAAATCTAAGAATTTAGAAAATTGATTGTGGTCTTAACAATATTTTGAAATATGTTTCTCTAATTGAGAGTTTTACTTTATTTTCATTCTAGATAACGAATATGATAATATGAAATTGTTTGTAAGATATATTATATTAACGAACATCTGAACTTTTTAACAATTCTACATTGAATATTGAACAAATAGCAGACTTTATTCCGTCAAAAACAAATATCGGAAAATAGTCTTAATTGTAGAATTATAATTTTTCATTATATTTTCTTGTGTTCATCGACTCTTGGAAATATTGAACTTTTTAATATTTACTTATTTCATTTAGAGTTTAATTTTACAAACTTTTCCTTAGATCGGAAACTTAGACTCCCCTAACAAAAGTTAGAAAGAGAGAAAAAGAATATGAATATTGTCTTTATTTTAAGAAAATATTTCTAATGATTGATTATGTATAATAGTGTCCCAATTGTTAAAGTAAAATTTTATTACTTACCAAAACTAAAAATAATTTTAGACGCGTTTTTAAGTGAGAAAGCAATTTTTTTTTTCATTTATTAAATTTCATAGATAATATAAAAAGTAAGATTAATGATAATTTCAACCCTTGAATAAGCAAATTCATTCGATTAATTTTGAAATCCTTTCAACACTTCCTCGCACGTTATTATTTCTCTTGTCCCCCATAGACTTTAGTAGAGATCGCCTTTTACATAATTATATGAATTCAATTAGTCTTAATCATTGGATCTAATATAAACAAAGAACAATGAAGCTTCATATCATCGAAGATAATAAGAAAAGCAAGAAAGCATGCATTGAAGAAGTAGAAAAAAATTTACTTAGATAGTGATGGTCAAGTTTCCGATGGCTCCTGTCTCCGTTCCTCGTCGACCTCGAATCAATTTTTGCAATTTTGCAAACACTGTTAGCGATTCACAACGAGCCCCGAATAAGGGTCAGGGGAAATTTTTCATTCTCAAATTAAAAAAATTTCGCCCCCTTTGTAGGTCGAGCGGGTCGTCGGGGGCATTAAAGTAAAGTGCCGGTATTGAGGGTGATTTTTATTCAAGAGACAGCCTGGCGCCTACGCTCGAGGCTGCCGCCGTTACTACGAGACGGTGAGGAGGCTTAAAGCTAAATGTATGTCGAAAGTTTAGTCCCCGAGATTTTTAATGTCGGCGCTGCCGGGAAGAGAAATATAAAAATAAGTCTTAAGCGTGTTAGGAAACTTATTAAGGCCCCCAGAAGTATTTAAAGTAACGATCGCAGCAGCTTGTTCTTAATGTGTTTCTTATATTTCATTCTTTGTTTTTTGCTTTTGTTTTTCTTTTTAAATGACAGAGAATTTAGTTGAGAGCACACGTATGAATTCTAGGTGCATTTCGGGGTGTTTTTCTGCCATGTGTGCAATTCTTACGAAGTAGTCTGGGCAATATTTTATGCAATTTAGGAGAGCATCGTTACCCTGAATTAGTTTTTAACTTTAAATATTAAAATTAATAATTTCATATAAATGCTCAATTTTATTTACCCGTTTAAACTAGTTTTATAATGCAATATCTTGCATAAAAAGTTGATTGAAATTGATTCAAATAGTGGTTAATTAAGATCCATTCAAGTTATAAAGACTATTTTGTGACCTTCCTGAATTTCTCTAATTAAGAATAGTGTTATAATTATATTATCATACGGAATTCTAAGAAGTTCCCTTGCATTTCTTAGAGGGATCTTAAGATTCGGAGTATCTTAAAGAAATTTCTACTGAAATTAATCAAAGAGAAACTCGCACTTGTACTTATTGTTTTTATTAAATTTTTCCTTTTTGTAAATTTATTTTTTCTTTTTAATTCGTTTAAATATTTTTGTAAGAATTATAACTAATAGAATCACATAGAAAAATGATTATATAATAAGGAATTCTGTAATTTAACGTTGAATCCGTATTAATATATTAATGTATAGATCGTGTTAATGCATTTAATATCATTTTATAAATTCAGTAATAAAAGAAGCGAAAAGAACTAAATAAAAAAGTCAAAAATATTAATAATATTATTAGTATGTTGCAATCATTTTTCACTTTACCGAAAAGTATAAATAAAAGTAAATGGCATTCTTTTTAATTATTTATTAATTTGTTTATCATTGTTTGAAATAATGTATAAACTTTCATTCAATACAAGAATGGGAATTGAAAAGAGAGAGAAAGACAAAAAGAGACTTAGAGAGAGAGAGAGAGAGAGAGAGAGAGAGAGAGAGAGAGAGTGAGACAGATTCAGAGGATATTTCTACAAAATTTACTAGAACAACAACACGGACCCTTCATCTATTCCAATTATTTTACACTTTCCGAATATCTTGCGAGTAGTCGAAAATTCAAGCCTACCCTTAAACCAAATTCCGAACAGAACCCGGGACCCTCTGGAAAAAGCTTTGCAACAAGCATAAGGCCATAAAAAGTAAAAATAATGCCGACCCTTCCCTGTTTTTCCTCTCGCTGGTCTCTTAAAAGGCGCATTATACACCTCAGGGTTGGCGGGAAAAGGCCGTGAGATTCCCCACCTTCCCCACTCGTTGTTTTGCATATTTCAATTTCCTGGGAACCTCGACAAGCGGAAGAAGGACGCGAGACGCGAGGGCACACATGAATTTACATACGCTTTACATGGAATACAGGCAAATCCATTTCCTTCGTTCCATGTGATTTCAGCCCGCGTCCCTTTTTACTATAATTATCCACGATGCCTTTTCAACGTCTTCCTCGCATATTCATGCTTACACTCTTTATATAAAGTCGATATAGATAACTACTAGCATTTCAAGTTCTAGCTGGTCAGTTTGGTTGTTGCAAAATCTTTTTCTTTTAGCAAAAATTAAATGTATTTTTAAGAAGCGTTCAAATTCTAATCTTAGAAAAAGAAATAATTCGTAAACCAACTACTGAATAAATTTAGCTAAGTTTTTTATGATGATGGATATTTTTAAAATATAACAGTTTTTTTATTTTTAATTTTATATTAATATATTAATCATTATGATATTTAACTTAAACTTCGAGTAATTTTCAATATTATTGCCAATACATGCACGAATATATTTATTTTATAATTTATTAAGAATCGTTGATAATTTAAATTCTGCACAGTAGTAATAGATGGAAAACTTGTTATAAATTCAATTGTTTAGATAAATTTCTAAAATATATTAATGTTAAATAATGTAAAAAACTTAACGATTAAAATTTCTTTATTTTTTATGATACAGTTTTATTATCAAAGTCAAAAGCAGTGAGAATTTATGAATACTTTATCTATATATTTAATTCTTGTTATTCATTTTTACTTGAAGAAAGTTAACTATGCGGTTTTTAAAGACGATAAGATAACATTTAATTTCAATTATCTAACTGAAATTTAAATAAATTTTGATATTATCCATATTTTTCTTGTTCCGAAAACTATAGTACAGATTTATATTTAAATTTTAATACATTTTCAAGCTAGAAAATTCATTCGCCTTTCATTTTAAGCCAACTCTACACTAACAATATATATATATATATATATATATACAGAAGCATACATTAAACTTCTTTCTAAAGTCGATCCGAAACAAATTATTTGGTGTAGGTACACTAGAAAATCTCGATGGCTTTTTTCTCGTAAAAGGCGAAAAGAAGGTTTTATCCATCTTTTCTTTTATTTTTTTCCCTCCTGTTTTCTGAAACTCTTCATTTTCTTCTCTTCTATTTCTACTTGTATCTCCAGTTTCAGTTCCAATCTTTTTTTATCATATAATTTATTTTTATTTATTTTACATATGCGCTTCCGCATCTCTAGCTGTATATTATTGTTAATTGTATTTAAATATTAGCTGCCATGCAAATGCTCATATAAAAATAATATAAGAGTTATAAAAATTGTAAGATCATAAATTAAAATATTTTAATCAATATGTATGAACGAATAACAAAATTAATTATTACTCTGCAGTATTCAATTTCCTTTGGTAATGCATAAATAAATGTAAATATATGCGTAGAACTGTTTTGTATGTTGTATTAATGCTTTAATTAGATTTTTCGTACAGATGTTAGTAAAGAATTTATTTTGAACTTCTTAAGTCGATATTGACTCCATAAACTGAATAATAATAAATTATGTAATCATACATGTATCAAAGTATTCACTTGGAAACTTTGATCGAGGTATTTTGAATAATTTCATGAATTGACTATGATGAGAAAAGTTCTTGTTCTAAAAAAGAATTAAATGTTCCTAGAATATAATGACAAGTATTAAATTATATATTTAACTTATTTCTTAATCCATTGTAATATAGGTAATAATCTAGATCTGTCAAATTGTGCATTAAAAAATGTTCTTTTATGTATATAAGCATCTTAGATTATATATAATAGATTATTTATAAAAAACATAAGAAATCATATTTATAAAAAACAATTTATAAATTTCTTTTATTATTCACTAACAATATTGGTATTTAATTTTTGAATATACGTATATTTTACGAATGTTTTTGTGAGTTTTACAATAAAATTCACACATTAATAATTAATATTTTAATTTAATTTTTTACGTAACAGTTGTAGCCATTTCACCTAATTATCGTCGTCCGATCTTGTTACTGAAAAAACGATAAGCAGTGCGCACGGAGACAGGAAAAATAGCCTCTATTATTCTTCTATGCTTTGTTCATCTCAGTTAACATCTCGTACTCGCACTCTCTCTCTCTCTCTCTCTCTCTCTCTCTCTCTCTCTCTCTGTGTGTCTCTCTCATCAGAGCTTTGCCGCTCCAGTTACCGAACGTTGGAGCAAGAGTAGTCCCCGTGTATTAACCCGCGTCCGATTATAAAAGTCATTTCGCGGCGCAGTAGAGTTACTCTCTCTTCATCTCTTCCTCCAGCTCTACGCAGCCGGCCCTGCCATTGGATAATGCGCGTCGGTGCATTTCAATTTTCATCCGAGACATGCAAATAACGTTCGCTCTCACTCGGTACGCCTTCCCACCGCCCCATCACCACCGTCCCCTCGCCGGCATTCATTAGGTATAGCGGACGGAGGACTTCTGACGATTGGTCTTTTTCTCCTGGGAAGCTCGCCATTATCAAGACCCCCAAAAGAATTGAGATAGTTGCTACACTCAAGAACGAGGATGGGATTATGATTTATGCGTCAAAATTTTCACGGGTATATTCAAGTGTATTATCAGCTGGAACAGTGATTTCTAGTCATTTATCTAGATTAAGAGGACAAATTATATTATATCATGTTTACCTGATTATAGTTTAAAATATTATATACCGGGAACAAATGTATGATAATAGTTGATAATATTGACGAATAATAAAATGATAAAATCACTAATAAATATTCATATAATCATGATTATCCAGTTATTCAATTGATATTTTCATAAATCAATAGATGACCGAAGTTTATTATTGAATATCTGAAGGATAAAACAAGCATTACCCTATCATTGACATCATTGATAGATTCAGAGTTCAACGAAGATCGCCAGCTTATTTTTTATCAAGTAATTAATGCAATGAAAAAATGGAATTATTCATGTTACCGTCTTTAGACTTGCATCGCTCAACGTTGCTACAGAGAACGACGGAGAAGCTCGAATCTTTGATACTGTGACCTCGAATGCATCACTGCAAACTCATTCATAAGCATATCTGCTTAAGCTACTGATTTTTGTAATACAACAGTGCAGATAAGAAAGCATAGTAGTTCATATACGACTTTATACCAGTACTTTATGTATTTGTAAAATCTGATGAAAGCAAATATTTACCAACATTTCTCTTCTTTTTCTGATATTTTAATAAAATTATATATTGTTAATAGTGCAAGCATCCTAGATAACAATTTCTATCTATTTAATATCTTTTAGCTGCGAAAAAGCTGCGAAGAACATTATTCATAAAATAGGCCAAAATAGAAATAAAATATAACATTTCAATGAGTAATAATTATTGTTATTATAATTGCAATTATATTAAATATATATTGAATTTAAAAAGAATTCTAAAACAAAAAAAAATTGAATATTCACCGATACATAATGAAATCAAAGTAAAGTCATGTCACCAATCAAATCAAGTCATCATCATCCACTTATGGTACTACACTGTACAAGTTTCTTCAATATATTAAAATAAATGATAAAATCCTGAATTCTGGGTTCCAAAGTACAAATACGAAATTAAAATATATATTAGCATTTACATTTAGGTTGAGTTTAAAATATATATGAAAAAATTGTAAATATTGGTTTATGGGTATGAGGAATGATAACGAATGATATTAAAATAAGAAAGAGTAAGAAAGAGAAAGACAGAAGATAGACAAACGAATCTCAATGTATCGATCTTTCATCACAATATTTAACTTGTGACTATTGTATTAGTTGTCACATTTTCGAGCAAATAAAACTATTATCACTTCCCTTCGTCTCTCATCTTTTGTTTATTCGTTTTACATTAACAATGGATCAACTGATTTAATAACAAAAAAAGGAAAGAAAACTTTTCTATGTCACATTTATAAGAAATATTTATTTGCAGTTTACTAAATCTGGATATATTTGTTATTTTTAATTCTTTTATGAAATATATCATGCATGAACGAGTACTTTAATTAATAAGATGTATATAATGATGTTCACACAGTAATTAAAATAAATCATAAGCTATATATTACATATAATTAAATTCAATAATACTGATAATTAATTAATTAATTAATTATTCTTGTTATAATTATGTGATTAATTATATGAAAAATTTTATTTTAGCTGTATGTTATAAATATGAAGATATTATACATTAAAATTTGTGATCATAGAATGAAATTGTAAAAATTTTCATTATAGCATGAAACTTCAAAGTTAATGTAGTGTATGTCTTAGTGAATAATATATTAACTCCTGTCGGGTGAAATGTTAGGTTTAAATTTTATGAAGAGCAAATTTATTTGCTTGTTTTAACATCTAATAAAAAATACAAATTTATTACACCGACGGTAGAAGTAGCATTTTATCATATATTATACGGGTGGGCTGACTGTTCGTAAAATACCTTGTGCATTGTAAAAGAAAAATATGTTTACAAGCGCTGATGTATAGTTTAGTAAATCTTATATAATTTACATGAAAATTGTCAACGCTGTTATACAGAAACCGATAATATTACGAGTCCTACAGCAATTTGGTACAATGCTAGAGGACTCATGCGACATTTTAAAATGAAATTAACGCCATACTGTATAATAAATATAAATCATTATTATATACATTGCGATATTTATCTGCTGCTAGACAATTGAAAAGATTAATAAAAAATACTATAAAAATGTTGTAATTAAAGTACAGTGCAGTACAGTACATAATAGTGACAATAATAATAAATTCAACGATATAACAAACCATTGAAATATCTATAGATCCGAAACTTATCTCTTTTATTCGTCGGTCTTATTGTTTTTATAAATAAACTATTTCATGATTAAAGCTTTTGGAGATTTGCATTAATTTTATAAATTCTTAAATCATCATAGTGTATTGAATTTGCCTTTTTTCAGTTAATGTCCTTCACATATAACAAAGAATTCCAATAACAGTCTGAAAAGGGGATTTATTAAATTTAAAGATGAGCTTAGGCAGTATCAGTATTGAGAACTACATTTTCGACGATATCTGCGGTATTACGGATACGTCGAATCACAAGGAATGAAATTATACGATATTCATGCAATACGAAATGCCAATGGAGAACCCAGGCAAAGGCATAGTAGATAAGTGTTAGGTTTCAATACAAGGAGTCATGGGTTTGAATTTTATTGCTATCGAATGCATCCGACCATTTTATTATTTCATATAAGCAATTAAAAATTATTGACAACGAATTATAATTATAATTCAATATCAACTGTATATTTCTAAGTATATTAAATGAATATTTTAATTAGCAAATGTATAGTATGCTTATTATAATGAACTGTAAAATATTTAAAATTGATTGAAAAGGTGGATAAAGTTGCCAAAAGATTATATCGTTTCAATTACGAATATTTATGATTCATAGATGAATGTTTAATTCTTAAAATTTAACTAAAAATTAAAATATTTCAAATACGTGGTCCGTTCGGTAGTGGTAATAAAATAATTAATTATCAATTATATCTTATGAAATTACTGTATTAAATAATCATTCATTAATATTTCATAGAATTTCTCAAGAATATAATTTATTTGAAGAATTTGACAAAAACTTAGTCTTTTCAATTTTTATTCGAATAAACTGGTACTTGTCCATAAAGAAAAATTATTTTAAGTACCGATGCATATTTCTACTTATAGATAGAATGTAATAGGTTTGTTTGAAACTAAATAATCTTAAATTAATTAGCATTATTCATCGAGGCAAAAAAGTTGGCATAGTTGAAACGGTAAAACAGAAAGCTGATATAAGAAGATTATCCTCTTCTTACAATTATTGTCATTATTAATATGATTATTTTTATTGTTATTATTATTATTATTTTCGTAGTAGTCGAACGCACAGATAAAGATAGATAATGTGCAAAGTAAATTTTGGATGTGTCATTGGATGGAAAGATTGCAATCCGATAGTCAAAGGAGTACTATCTGCTCTTTGAGAATCAAAAATAATTGGAATGTGGCGCTTGTAATTCTATGTGCAAATGTAAATTTCTGGGATTGCAATTATAGCTTAGAGTCGTTTCTATACTGCTGATCGATTAACTTGCTTCTTGTTTAAATAGTGCTTGATTCTACAAATAGCTTCAGATACTCCCAGACGGCACACGAAACCGCCTCTGTAGGTTAATATACAGTGAGTATAATATAGTGAGTTTTTAGTGAGTTTTTTATTTATAAATTGGATAAATAATTTAATTTTAAAATTACGAAGTTAAAGTTACAGTAAATTATTATTTTACAGACATACTATTGCACACGCATACAACCGCGTACATAATAATATATCATTATACTATTGAATTACTATAGTTGCATATATTATGCGAATTGTCTTATAATTGTATTGTAAGAGAGGCTAATAATATTTAATTTCATAACATTTTCTATAATAATATATTTTACATTATGATTCGATCATAATACATATATATTTACTTCATTAGTGATTAAAATTGAAGTGTAAAGCAATCGAACAATATATCGTTAGATTGGGATCAAATCGATGGATTATATAGGGCGTATAAATCGATATAATAGAGAATTTTTCATTATTCGTAATATTCTGAGTTGGTCTATACCTTTTTTGTGCTTCAACATACCGAGTGATTATAATGCTCATAAATTTAAAAGAAATTGAAAATATTTGGATAATGAAAGTATTTCATCAATCAACTGCCTTGTGATAACTATTAAGAAATTCAGTATTTCAATAAATTAACACAAAATTTTATACATTCAATTATTATTTAGAAGTTGTTAATTTCTTTGAATTTTTTGTGAAGTCTTGAATTTTTTCAAACAAATATTTAAACAAAATAAGTAAAAATTTAGCCTCGATTTTATCATTTACCAAGTATATAACTATATATTATTGAATAATCTGCTATGATATATTAACAACTTGATATTAAAAACTACGTATTAGCATAAAATTTTCGAGATTTACATTGAAAAGAAGCAATTAATTGTAAATCACCATGTCCCTCAGAATATCTATTTCAAATAATTTCATAGATTGTAAGAAGAAAACTGGTAAATTGATGTTTCAACATAACATTTTAACTTAAGTGCACGTACGTAATCTCAATTCTATGATAGCATTGTAAGATTCAACACTCAGGTCCAAGTGCATAGCGAAAGGTCACGTTCAGCTTAAATCCGCTTCTGGTTTGTATGTATAGAGAGAGGCTTTCTTAAATTCAAAAGCGTGGTGAGTTAAAAGCTTACGGACAAGTTCGCACTCATATTGATTTTTCATTTTTTGCAAAGCGTCGACGACCAAGAGCATGAATATGAAGTGAATTATAAATGATTTTACGATTTTTTATAAATGATTTTACAATATTTATTAATTTTTAATATTCTGTAGATAATTATCAAATGATTAAGATATAACAGGTGGTAATTGTTTATATTACATTAAGAATTATAACGTTAAAGTTCTGAATATTTTTTAAGCACAATTATAATTTTCTTTTACTTAAAACTGTATTAGTCAATTTTCTATATATATATGGAATGAAGTGTTATACGTACATATGTATTGAAACTATAAATTATATAATATAATTAATACAATATTTATAATTTATATTTTTATATACACACACGCACACCCATATATACTTTTTATTAACAATATAAGAACTTTAAAATTCTGGGAACAAATAATTAAAATAATAATACCTACTTTTCAAAATTATTAATAAAACTAAACATTGAAGTTAGCATTTTACGATACACTCAAGGAAAAAGTTATGATTTTATTTTTAATAGATTAATAGAATTAAACATTAAGTAATATTTGAATAATCGATTATAATAAAATATAATTTTATTAAAATTGTAGGTCGTATTGAGAGGTAGAATTTTTAGATTTTTTAGTTATAATTATACGTTATTATTATACTATATCTATTTATGCATTTATATATACACGTACATATAGACGTGTACTTAAATTTGCAAGAGCTATTTTATATTTGCGAATAAGAAATAAAATTAATTTGTCAAAATTTTTTCTAATTTACTCAGAATTCCATAAAAAATTAATTCAATTTCATCTCTAAGACAAAATAATTTTTATTCCTTTTTGTTTAAATTGCAAAAGCACTTTTCTGTCAATAAATATATAATATATGCATATATATGGAGACGAGACTATAGATATATTCACACGTCCAATACACTTTCATGTAAGGAATCATGTTCTGGAGTAAGGTAGCCGTAGAACGAACAGGAAGGGGCAACAACCACGTTCGCACATAAAATTTTGTGGTCTCGTGCTAATTTGCCGATCTGTAGGGCATGCCACTGCTGATAACTACGTGTCACGCGTTCAATATTGTAAATTCCGCGAGACGTGCACTCGTACGGCAAGAAGTGAGCGATAAGCCACGGAGATTCTGTCCGTTGATAACTCGATACGCTGGCACAAGTTTTCGTACGAGATATTGCTGCATTCAGCCTTACAATGATTTTATGATTTTTTAAAATCCTTTTCTAACAAGTTTAATGAGTTTTCAACGTTAAGGTATTTTTCATCTATCAGGCACTTATTGTTGGATCATGGACGGTGTGGTATCGTATACAAAGCCTCGAGTATATATATACATGCGGGTGTGGATTTTCATTTCTAAAATTTTTTTCAAAGCTTACACGAAAGATGTGCAATTAAGATTTTACCTTTTTCAGGAGTTTTTTTTTTATTGATTTTGGATAGTTTTATAATAACTATTCGTTTCGAGTCATTTAAGGATGTGAATTGCGTACTTTTATTATTTTTGTTACTTATTACCTATTAATATCTCTTAACCCTTGATAATGAATTCTGAATAATATAATAAGATTAACATTCCATATTGATTTCAATTTGATCCTTGAATGATATCTCGCCACAATAGATTCCTTATATGAGGCTTAATTACTCTAGGTAAACCCATTTACCGTACTATCAGTATGCGATCTTGGTATCTCCACAACTTACTGTATTAAATTTTTATTAAAAAAGCTTTAATCAATTTTAGGTTGAATTGAAACACAGTTTTTCTTTTAAAATATATAATTTGAGTATGTATTTTAAATATTTGTTTGATTAATGAAAATAGATGTATGTATCTAAAGTTACTCTAAGGAGAATTATTGGTTTCAGTGAGTCCGTGTGTACATTATATATTGCTTATGATGGTTCAACAATAACGCCGACATTTTTTACTTTTAAACCTGCTTCATTTTCATTTCCTTTGCTATTATTTATTACTGCAAATTATTTGTTATATTTCCCATTTTCATTAGCTCTCTCTATCTTTCTCTCTATATCTCACTAATACCTTATGTACTTTTATTGATACAAAGTTTAAGTGGTATTTTTGTGTGATTACTTAGTTTTTTTTTAATCACCTTTCAGGTTTTCATTATTTGATGGATATACTATGTATTGCATTTTACTATTGTATTTTCACTTTTATTGTACTTTCACTTTTCTATTGTACTTTTACTTTTAGTTCTTCTATTAATGATCTAATTTCATACTAAAATATTTTTATAATATAATTAGTGACAAGTTGCAATAATCTTGTAATTATTAAAAAGTTAAAAAGTGTATATCGTTCATATGAATAGCTGGAGATAAAATTTATAAAAGCAAAGTAGAGTATAAGGCAAAGTGGAGTTTTGTGATTAATGTACATTACTTTTCCTCCTGTAAATGAACTCTCGTTATCAAACCACTGCACATAAGTTTAAGTTCATTTCTCACAAATGCATTTAGTTAAAGTGATAAAACTCGTTACCTGAACACGCTAACTGATTATTTATATTATGATTCTTTAATCAAGCTCTCACTTAATGCGCAGGTATCAAGTACAAAAAATATAATTAAAAACACTTTAGGAATTTATTTATCAGATTATCTTAATCAAGTAGATACGATTTGCAAAAAGGTCCTAATAAGAGGTTTTAATATTTATTTTAATTCTTTTAATACATTAAATTTTATTTTTGTAACTGTTAGTTCAACAAAAAAGGATGAAGATTCTAAAAAAATTTATTAAAGTGATATGATTATTCTTAGAATTTTCTCAAATCAAAAACTTTTTTATTTTATTTTATTTCATAGTGTATGTCTCTTTCATGAATTTCTTAAAGAAGACCATCTACAAAATACCTTCTAAAACAATTACAGAGAATTAATTTTTGTATTAATTAGTACTTCACTTTTGAAACAGTAATTTTTATATTTATAAAATTTTATGAATAGACTGAGAGTAATTATAATAAGATAAAAATTCTAGAATGATATGAGAAATATAATATTTAATTGTTTATTACTAATTATTTATATATCATTATTTCTTTTTTTTAATTATTATTATGTAATTAAATATAACATGGCTATTTAGTTTAATTTAGTTTTCAATTTTATTATTAATTATTAATGTAAATTCTTAACAATTGATACTTTCAATTAAACAATAAGGAAATAGAAAAATAATATTGTTTACTTATAAAAAAATGTAATATTAAAAATAATTATTCATGCCTACGTTATACTGCAATGAAAAGAAAAAAATGACAATAATCAAAATATTATAAATTTAAAAAAAAAAATTTGTTTTGAAATTGAACATAAAAATCATTTAGATAGTAAAAACTAAAAAATGCCAGGAAGAAAAACAGACTGATGATCTGAAAGAAGATTAATGAAAGTTATGTCATTGTTTAAAGTACAAGAAGTCTTGAAGAGATTAATCCCCAATATCCCCAATACCGATGAGAAACTTAAAGTGAAATCGATTAAACTTCACTTAAAAGAAGTGTCTTAACAAGTACATAGATTAAACTTCGCTTAAAGCGAGTATCTTTAGAAAGATAAAGATTAAACTTCGCTTAGAAAAAGTGTCTTAATAGAGAGATAGATTAAATTTCGCTTTCAAACGAAAAGCGAGAGTTACATGTTGCTTAATTTATTGATTATATTATATTTAATATTCAAAAATAAAATTTGAACTACTATAAATCAAAAAATTATTGAAAACTTGAATTAATCATCGCAAGGAAAGACGGAAGAAATAAAAATATTTATTGTAGAGTAAATAGACTACTATATATATTTATAATAAATGTATTAATTCCATATTATAATTAAAATTGAAAAGCCTAAATTGGTCAATTATATATTAAATTTTAGTATATAATTATTTAAATTATTTCAATTATTACAAAGTTATCCAATGAAATAAATTAGATTGAAAATTTGTTGAGAATATTCATTACATTAGTTAACATATTAGGTCTAATTGCTAGTTCCTTTATACTTTCCAAATTATTCGTCAACCAATGATTTACTATTTACTTTTCTATTTTAGAAGCACCGTCGCTCATATCATTCTTATTTACAATATTTTATTGTTTCTTTACAAAAGCAAAAACGAATAGATTACTGGTTGAGTGCTGTTCATAAATTATTTTATATGGAAAACAAAATTATTATTTTTCTTAAAACTAGAAAATAAATTTATAAGCCATAGAAACTTTAAATATAAGTTTAACTATTTCTCTAAATGAAAATTTAAATTAAAAATATATAAAATATAATGCGCACTAGTAAAAATCAAAAGGTATGCAGTAAATAGTTTGTGGAAAGTACATTGAAAGTTTTCACAAAACTTTTGTATACAGCTTCTTTGAATGAAATGAAAATATGTTTATGATATATGTAACAATTTGAAGCTAAATTAAGCACTATAAATTTAATAATGAATAAATTCTGAAACTTAAGCAATATTATTTTAAACGCAATAATAAATAATTATAGTATGCATTTCTATGGAGATTCTGAAATCATAATGATAATTTTGTAACAAATATGATAAAGAAATTAATTATTAAATAGTGATTATAAGAATATATAAAGATTTACCAAATTTTGTAAATTCATGTTTTTAATATAATTTTTAAGATTTAAAATTTCATTATTCATAAGATTTTATATGACTATATTGTGTTATTCAAAAATTAAGTTTCAGTTTTTGGAAATATTGTTGTAACGTGCTTTCATACTACAAATTATAGATATTGTACATATTATACATATTATACATAAGTGTGTTTGAAGTTTTGTATATACGATTATATTTTAATGTATGATAACGTTATAGATTGTGCATTAATTCAAAATTCGTGCGTAGATTTGTCTGAAAAATTAGAATTTTGTGAAATGTGTATGCATGTTTGGAAGTGGTAACTTCATTAAGTTTACGACTTACTTATTTTCAAATAATTGAGACAAAACTAATGCCGGAGCTATATTTTATGTGATTCAAGATTACGGATACGAATTTAGTTAATAAAGAAATGGTAAATAGGGAGTAACATTTTTCATGATCTCTGAACAGCTTGAATAGCTTATTATGAAATGTGGGCTACCAATTTGTCAGAAAAATCCAACTGTAAAAAGATTCGCCAACATTTAATTTTTAAAATTGCAAATGTTTGATTTTAAACTATTAGTTATTCATTATAACAGTACATTTTATTGTATTCAATATTTTCTAGAATTCCATAATTTACATGAAGCTATTTTGGAATTATTTTGTATTAAAATATACTTGTGAATATACACAAATAAATTGATAAGAAGTAAAAATACGGGAAGACTGGTATTGAATTACGTTAATATTTTTTCCCGGGAGAAAACAAATTTCATTGATCTAACTTTGAAAATTTCTATTTATCAATATTTATTAATTATTTAATATTTTCAGATAATACTGGATTTTTCACATTGATTAGATCTTCGCATGATAATGAAACATTTTATATTATTTTAAGTTATCATGAAATAAAACTAAAATTATTTATAAAATGTTAGGATTAAAATATGAAGAGAAATTTTTAAAATTATATAAAGTATTTTCTTATCTTTATTTCATTTTGAAATGATTTTCGCGTTTTCTTGTATTTGTTAATAACTTCAAAACATTCAAAGTTTTTTAGGATATAAAGTTTCTTATAAGAAAAATTGTTTTTACAATTTCATTATTTTCTTAATTATATTCAAAAACATGTAGAAGCTTGAAAATTTAAAAATACTGAAAAATAGTTATTTCATACTTTATTTTATCTACACTATGACTTTAATTTTCAATTCTTACTTTATTTAAGTAAAAATGTTCTTTGTAATTTCCTATAGGATACATGTGTATATTATAACTGCTATAATAATTCTATAATAATTAAGAAGAAATTGAATATTTACTATAATACTATAATTATATTTAACCAGTTGCTATCTTGCTTTTTATTTCCATTTTATTCAATTCTGTTTCATTTCCCGACAGACTCCTCGTAAGCTTCCAGTTTCAGAAAGATAGGAAACCTAAGAAACAATCTAGAACGTGTGAAAAAAGCTTCCCTTTCTCCAATGTGTATGATACAAGGGCATTCGGAAGGGCTTACAAAATGAAACGTGTACCTCGTAACGACCGTAATAAATAGCTTTCCCCAGGATGCACGCGAGGAAGAATCATTGGAATTTATCGCACGTTTTGCGATTTATCGGCAATGCGTTTCTACATGCTGATAGACACAGAAGGGCCGGTGACGCTCTCCACTTGTAAATATTTCGTCTTCTCCGTTTCAAAATACGTTTATATAGAGAGTAGAAAGGCTTTTTATATTCCTCAATATTCATCAATAACAGGAAGACAAAAAAACATTTTTCATAGCTTGACTTATATGCATATTATTTAATGAATGGGCGTAGATTCCGGATATGTAATAATTCTATTGAAAATTGATTAATAAGATATGATTGTGAGTTTTCCTGATTTGGTAATAGCTCCTTCATATATATTCGTTATGATAATTATGTGTTGATTATTATTAAATACAGATATTGATATATATATATATATATATATATATACTGGCTATTAAGATATTTGATCCACATTTATGCTATAATTTTTTACGACTTTGTTAAATATTCCAAGACCGTGAAAATTACAAATTTTATCACTCTTTATTAATTGTAAATTATTTATCGAATAACTGTTGGGCATTCATATCAATCAAATAATAATAATCAAACAAATAAGTATAAATTATAAGATGAAGAAGAAATTATAATATATTGAATAAATAAATGAATTGTAAAAGCGTTATAATACGGAGAAAAGAAAAAACTAATAATACTAGTATATATTTTGAATTACTGTTAAAATTCAAATTAAAAAATGGCAAAAAACAAAAAATTAAAACAATTTCTAACAATATTAATAAGAAATGTTAATAAATTTTAATGTATTAAATGATAATTAAATAAAAATAGCTAGAGAACTCATATAATACATGATATAAAATATTTTTAAGGTTGAATTTTATAAACGATTTCAGAAATAATATTTGATATATTTTTTATCAAGTAAATGCAGAAAATTTATGTTTTTAAAATGAAATTTTTATGAAAAATTAAATGAAGTAATTTTTTTTAACTTCATATTAAGTTTTCATTTATTTTTAATAGTTACATTTCGCAATATTTAATATGTAAGAAGTTAATTCCAGTTAAAATTTTTGTATATATTGTCATAGATATTTTTAGATTATGAATTAAGAGATTGTAAGAAAAAAAGAAACAATTTTCATCATTCCATTTTTAATGGTTTGTATTTTAAGGTTATTTATAGAAACTAATAATAAGTTCAAAAGTATTGCATAGAATCAAAATTAATCGTATAAATAATTTATTTTTCTCGTCATTTTTAAAAATTAAATGTAACCTTTTATTCATTACATTAATTTTTGTTCCAAATTGGTTAACCGCTTTTAACCGAAATTCTTGTAATTTTAAGATTATAATTTTATTAGATTAATCGATATGCGTCGAATTGCATTAATTATTCATTATGTTTGTAATATATTTGATACTATGTCAGGTGGAATAATCAATTTTAATTATGTGTTTTGTAATATAGAGTATTCAGTTTCGATGGGGCACTCGAATATATTAGTCATTGAGAAATAAATATAAGTTAACTAAAATGATTATAATCTAAAAATAGTAGCAATAGCATTAGACATAAATTAAAAGCCCAAGGGGATAAGCGTATTTGCACGCCACGAAATTAACTAAAAATCACAAGAAGGGTGCATTAATGTAACGGTATATCAAAAGTGATTGAGTAACCCTATACGCAAATAACAGATAATAACACGTCACTTTTCTGATTTCCAGGGTGCGCTTTTCTGACATACTACAGCCGTGACAGTGCAATCAGCGCCCAGAAGGCTCTGCATGAGAAGCGGACTTTGCCAGGGGTAAGTTGCAAGTTGTCCTTTATAATCAGGGTCCAACCTCGGAAGTTTTTCCACTCTAGCTACGTGTTGGAACTCGTCGTCTAATCATTGGTACGCGATTTATTTTGTCGAAATTTTGGCTGGCAGATGAAAGGACACGACAATGTTCTGCTAAAGCAAGGTGTCGAATAGCGATTATTGGTTCGAGACCTTTCCCATAGGATAATACTTTCTAATATTTCGTAAAGTATACTAAATTTTACAAATTCTAATAGTTGGTGGTATATTCAGACATTTGTATATAAATGTTTTAATATATTTTTATAATAACGATATACACTGACAATTTTAAATTATTTTTTATTTTTCTTCTATTCACGATTACGATTTTCGTTTGTGTAATATTATTAATTTTATGCATATTATTCAATCTAGGTATGTTGTTTTTACAGTATTCTTCATTTAAATCTGTTTATTAAAACTTTTCTTCAACTTAAGTATGTTATAATAAAACAAATTTATAGATTTATTTTTAGACTTTCTCTATATGCTTATTGAATTAAGAAGATTTATTTCTAAAAGAAGAATTATTTCTAAAATCTTTCTATAATAGCCAGAAAAACGAAATATTTTTAAAGAGAGTAATTTTTTTTATTATCTTTAAAGTGTATAATCTTGTTTAATTCAGAATAATTTTTCTGACTAAACAGTTTATTGAAAACAAAAAATTCTGTTTTCACGTATTATTTGAAATTAATTGAGAGCTATTGAGATATTTCAGTTCAGTTGTAGGCTTTTTGTCAGTAATTCATTTAGTGGATATGATTGTTGTCTTATCAGCATACAATTATTGTAAATGGTAGCATCGGAGTGTTTTTATATTTATATAATTGATATAAATATTAATTAAATATTAAAACAAAATAATTAATTATTATACTTTAAAATAATATGTTTGATTAATCTATATTCCAAACAACAGTTTCTTTCAAACGAAATAAACTGTAATTGGACTAAATCAAGTTTTATAGCTAAAATATTTTTATCGAAAAACAAATTAGTATGGAGTGGTGTAAGTGGAGCTTCATAATTAATCGTAATTAAATTTCGTTTTCATTAAAAAATTTCTATCCACACGAGCATATCGAAATTTTACAAGCCTTAAAATTTATAATTATTTTTATAAAAATAGATTTAATAAAAAAATAAATAAAATAAAAAAATCAAATCAATTCTGAAATATTAAATACGATTAATTTTAGATAAAATACACGTATTGTTATTATTCAAAATACTAATAGTATTTAATTGTCTAAAAATTATTGTTGCATTATTCCGAACATTATATGACTTACTCTTTTGTACGAAAATTTACTAACACTTTACATAAGAGAATTATATAAATATATACGTAGTAGCATAATGAGCAATGAAAAATGCTATTAATCAAGGATGTATATAAAATAAAATAAAAGACAAAATACATATATATATATATATATATATATATATATATATATATAGGCATTTGCAAAGTATGCAAAAGACGGCATATAACCAAATATGAAAATGGTACAGCACAATAAGATAATCTTCTAGCTTTTAAAAGGTGGTTAGAATGACTAAGAATAAGGACAAAAAGAAAGAATGCGGTAAAGTAACAAGGGAGCATTAAAAAAATAGAAGCCGAACAACATCGAGGGAGAAGTTTTAAACTTGTATTAACTTTTTTTTGTTTATAACATAAATTTAATAGCTTATAAATAGCGAATAAACATTTTTAATTTTGCAACCAGCATTTTTAAAAAAAAACTTGCATGGTAGGAACTTACTTATTTTTATTGAAAAGTGATGAAATAGCTATATTATAATTATTAGTCAAGTATTATTTTTAAATTATATTTTTCCTATATTAAATGATAATTCAAAACTTTTTATCCAACAAAATCTTAAAGAGAAAAATTATTTTACGCATGTCGAATACTAAATATTGTATTTTAAACTTGACATTATAAATTAAGATCTAACTTATTTATTTTTTTGACTCTTGAGCACTAAATTCTTTTAATTTTCATAATATAATATAGTGATGATTTTTTTAGATTAGTGCATGACATTTAAAGAATGATAATACTATGAATATTATATTATTTAAAAATTAGTATGTATTTGATACTGTACAAAATAAATTAATATATACATTTCTGTTACAGATTGTAAAATAATTTACTCAAAAGAAGCTTTAATTTAAAATTAACCAATATATGTATCTATGAAATAATAAAAAACAACGTGTAGCCTTAATAAGTCATCGTATATATTAAACTAATACTAATTAAAAATCAAAGTCATTTAATAATTATGCGAATATGCTTGTAAATATTTTTAGTTTATCATAAACATGTACCAGATTTTTGAAAATAGGTGCCAATAAAATAAATACAAACAGAAAATATTAATTTACGAAATTGGAATTTGTTTATTATATAATTAAATGATATATTTAATTTATTTATGGATATATACTGGGATTACTGTCTATATTTAACTCATACGTTTAGTTCAAAATTGAATTACCCAAATTTATATTAAGTCATATACGAATAATATAATTAGAAAAAGAATTGGGATATATTAGATGATCTTAATTGTTAGTAACGTGATCTATGAATAAAACTTAATTACTTAGAGTAGAGTAATAAAACTAGTAGAGTCAATTGAATACTAGAAATATAAGTGTGCAATGTAATAATATAATAAATTTATATCGATATTGGAATAGAAATTATACTATTATAAAGTGTTTATTAAAGTGTAAAATGTTCATTTTAACTATATTCCAATATTAGTCACTGAAAGAACGCAATACACTTATATCGATTTATCACCATTAAATTATAAACATTACTCGATTTTCTTTTTGGTTTCGATTTGAAACTCTAACTGAAGATTCGGTAAAGTTATAGTTTTATCTTGTATTTGGTTTAACTGATGTATACTTGGCCGTAAACTCGCCTAATCTCAATTTCTCTCATATCCTCTACTAGTGTCTAGCGCATAGTGAGAGACTGTTAATTTATGTTTGTGGGAGTGCTATTTTGTTAATTTATTCAACAAAATAATGTAGAGGACGGGATCGCGTTTATAAGTATGACGCGTGTCTTCTTGGCACTGCTGCCAGCAGAAATCGTTTTAAATGCTCCATTGTGAGATGTTAGGTACGGAGATCCGTATTCGAATTACAATTTTATAAAGAAATGAGACGATGGATGGTGCGCATGCGTAAGAATCGACTGCCATAAAAAGAAAGGACGAAGCATTGGTAAGAAATGTAAAGTGAAACTTAAGGGAGCACGAGATTGGATAAGATTGTATGAACTTTATTTATTTTGAGATGACATCGCCCTACGGAGTTGAAAATAATATCTGAACTCGTTAGTGATGGCATCAAGAGGGAAAAAGAAAGATGAACTATAACATTTTATATACAAAAGTGAAATTGTATTATTACGAATTGTTGACTATGCGACAATGACGAGTGCCAATATGGCATTTTAATTAGTGAAGAGTAATGTATAATATATTTCTATTACTTTTACATAGAATTGCATTTTTTTAGTGTAACTGTTATAACCATAACATAATTTGAAAATCAAGATTCAATTTTTACATTCATTCCCATTAATTAATTTATGAAAATTAGGATTATTGTATAATTTGTAGATGCTTTATTTAGTAATAATTTGATTTTCAAAACAACCAATTTTATCTCCTAATTTACATGTTTGCAGGTGCGCGTGCCCATGATTATGGAATACATGGAAGAGGATTCATTGAATTATTTGTTTAGGAAAACAATATATGACATACAATATATTATTATCACTTTCTTTAATTAAGCATCGATGATCGTAGTATTGATAATTTTTTAAATGAATCTATTTGCAAACAAATAAATAAAAAGTCTAAATAATGAAGAAGTTTTTTTTCTGTTCCATCGACGATTTATAAAATGTTTAAACATAAATAAATTTGATTTCTAAACATAGATGCATCAATAATCCTTTATATTAATATTCATATAATACAATAGTATTACTATTTTAGTAAATGTGAATTAGTTTTTTAATTATTATTTGTTATATTATTATGTACAAGTTATTTCATTTTAATTAAATACTTGAACAATATATTTAGATTTTGTGAAATAATAATATATTAATCAAATTATTTCTTTATTTAATATAGTATAATTTTAGAAATATCTTAATTTGAAACTTTTCTTAGAATACATTGAAAAAGAAATAGAGTTTGTTAGATATGTTCATTTGAAATCTTATACATCGGTTTTAGTAAATTGGTTTCAACATATGAAATAAATTTTTAATAACTTTAATTTCTACATTATTGATTTTTTAATTATTTAATAATTAGAATTAGAAATAATAAATTTATTATTTATTATTTATTAGATATATTAAATATTATTAAAAATATTATTTAATTATTAATTCGACCATTCTACAACAATAGTAATTATAATCACACATGCCTAGTATTCAATTAGTTGATATATTAGTAGTATTAACATATATGAAGTAGTATTAACATGTATGAATAAAAGATTATTAAAAATAATAAATTTATTTTATTTTTACAGTTAGTAATACTCTATCTTAGTGGATTCATAAATAACGTTTATTTATTTTGCATGATATATTTATTTTCTTTGAAAGTAAAAATGTAATCAAGTTTATTATGTACTTTTTTTAGATAATTAATTAATTCGAATTATGATTTCAGGATGTTTCAGAATAGTATTTTAAATTTTACGTGTATATTACATACACGTTAGGTGTTAAGAAATGTACAGTTAGAACTTTTAATATAAAATGCACTAGCTCCTTCACAAGGATAACTAATCTCATATATTAGAATTTTACGATTTATAATTAACAAATGATGAAATTTTTTTGTGATTAAATTTATGATTTATTTTTATGATTAAAAAAATTTCCTTGAACTTTTTAAAAATGATTAATCATTAAAATTTCTTTCAGTTAAGTGTTTTAATGTTGTATAAATTATATTTCATCGATTAAATTAATTATAAACTTTTATTTAATACTGAGTATTGAATTTCGAAATTGTTATGAGTAAATTTAATGAATTATAGTCTGAGTTATTATTAATAATTATTATTAATTTATGAATTTCCTCTATAAGGTAATGAATGCTCAGTTGGGATTTAGTTATTGCGTTACTTTATTTTTCAACATAAATGAAGCACTTTTCTCGATGTTAGTTGAAATCGATCTTAAATCGAACGTAACCATGGGAGAGTACCTATTACTTAAGAAAGTCATGAAAAATGTCAACCCGGTTAAATATAGACGGTGGAAATGTTCAGCTGCAATCAGTCACACTACCGGGGATCGGCCTAAATAGCAGCCATATAATAACCAGTGCCTGTACACCTGAGGCTCTAACTCGGTCATGCACTCGGCCATACCCCCTCTCTCACTGTTTACTACCATGAGTCGACGCTATCCTCCTCCCATACAGCCGGACTTAGTCGTGCAACTAGTCATTTCACGCTCGCCGTCTCATTCTTTGCTGCTTTCATAAACACGAAATAGGAAGCACAACTCTCCTTATGTTCTGCGATAATAATGCCTTCGGTTGGCAGCCCCTTCGCCCCTGAACCGCCACGCCGACTAAACTTAGCTCGTAATCGTGTCTAACGCACAAGAAAGATAGTCCTGAGCATGCACGATGCTCTTCTATTACGGCTTGGCCCTGTATTATCTCGCCAAGACGTTTGCGAGTGGATGGCCCAGCAGTAGCATTTTAAGTGCTGATAAACATTATCACCATGCGATTTCACCTTTAACAATGGCTGATGAGTATTGACCTCTGCGTGTCATATAATGATCGTTTTATTCATTAATGTTCAAGCTTTAACTTTATTTATGCAACTGATATTCAGTTCTTTGAATAAATATACTTATTTGTTTATTTAGAATTTTCAAGAAATTTTACATGTAGAAGTAATTTGAAGGATAGTCCTATATAAATGTTTGTATTGGCTTTACTGAATATCATTTTTTATATATTTCAATAAGGGCCTTCAATAATTATGAAAGTTTATAAACTTATTAAAATATCTACTTTTCATTGGGAATTCTTGTTTTGTCATAAATAATACTATATTTGCTTTATAATTTTTGTCATTATATTAGTTCACCTAATGATTTATATTCATTGGTTATTGTAACAGATATAATCTTAAGATATGAATAATGAAAAAAAATGATTATTTTTCATAATTTTTAAATGCTGCTAATACCATTTCCACTATCAAAAATAAATTCATATATTTATAAATTTTATTAAGTGATTCATAATCAACAAAGTATTACAGATACAAATTTTACACAAATTTGGTCTTTTGAATAAGAATTAGAATAATAACTGAAGTTTGCATTTTTCAGAAAGTTTAATACTCTTAAGACTTTAAAAGAAAAAGTCATAAATTCTTCTAAAGTACACACAGTACACTAATTTTCCGTATTTCGAGTATGGAGCAAGTTCTTAGTATATATGTGTGTATGCATGCGCGTGCACGTGGGTGTATGTGCGTGTATGTGTTTGAGTTTATTTGATTGTGTATATGTGAATAAGGAAGAAACTTGATCATATAACGATTTTAAATGTAAATAGTTAGGAAATTAAAATAAATGAGAAATTATTAGTTGTTCTATATTTAAATAAATTTTACATCAAATGAAAGTAAATAATTTTCGTTTTTAAAAATATATTAAAATATAAAGGATCTATTAAATATATATATATATATATATATATATATATATATATATATATATTATATAATTTATATAATGGTTGGTTAAAACTTATATAAATATACAAAATTTACATTAGAAATAATAAGTTCATAATATTTTTAAATTCTTTTAATAAAATTGAAAATGACTAAAAATAATTATTAATAATTGGAAGCACTACTATTTTTCATAATTTTTATAAATTATTTCTTATATTTTAAAGTAAAAATAAACTGTGTAACAAATAATGAAACTTATGTAATCGTTTTAAATCTAACAATCTATTAACAATAAATTTTGTAGAAAAATATATTAATGACTTTTTAAATTTCAAATAATTTAATGTTAACCAATGAATGATATATTTTCATAATATTATGTAATATTATATTATATAAAAACATTGGTTTTTATCAAGGAAATTTTCATTTGAAGAATTAATGGAGTTTTAATTTTTGATTTTTTAAAAGTTTCTTTGTATATAACTAACTTGCTAGGAAATCTAATTAACATTTAATATATATATATATATATATGTATGTATATTTTACATGTAATAGATAATGAATAAAGAATGTAATTAATGAAATAAATAATTTAATTGGAAGATAAGTTAGTAAACTATCACTGAATTTTCAAATTTCATTAGGATAATTAGATTAATTGTTTCACAATAAGACTAACTAATTATATAGATTTAAAATTAATTTAAATTTAATGGCTCTCGAAAAACACGTATTTACTCTGTAGAAGCTATGATTTGAATTTAAATGAAGTGTGGAACTGTAATGATATTTTTGGTTATTTAAGAATGTAGTTCACAATGTAATTAAGTCAAAGTGTTTGCCTTTATGTAATGGCTATTAAAATCATTTATCAACTAATTTTACCGTTATTTAGTATACATATTTGGGTTGCATAATTGTTTGAACTTTTAAATCAACAATGTGTATTCGAAGAGACTATTTTTGGGACTTGAATTAATCTCTGCGCTGATAGATAAATAGCATGAACTAGGTGAAATTTTGTTAGTTAATTTTTGTTGGCACAGCTTGTTTTTCCGTTTGGGTATGTTCTTTTTCCTTATGTACTTATAGTATCTATTTGTGCTTCTCATTTGTGAATCTTCCCATCCATATTACTTCTATATATATACTCAATATAAAACCAAATTTACTGTTTATAGTTAGAAATATTTTTTAATCATGAGTTTTCATTAATAACTATTTAAACCTATGTTACCATACTAAAGTACATATTATTGTTATTATTATTATAGATTATTATTATTATCAAGTAAATTATCTTGCATGTGTTCATAATTGTAACGATAATTAGGATATGATTGAGTTGACAATGTTTCGACATAATTAATAACCGGTAAAATGTTATTTATATAAAACTAATTCATAAACTTAGTTAATAAAAATATTGAAATAAAAACTAAATTAAGATTAATAGCTTTCTAAAATTAAAGATATTAAACTGATATTTTTGCACAAGAATTACAAGTGTTAACCAATTATCTAATTATTTAACTTGAAAGTTTAATCATTAAAGTAATGATACAACCTTCGGGTTCCATAAAAATATAATGAATAGAAACGTATTTACTCAATTATATTGTATGAAAGTTATTCTTTATACTTTATGCTTTAATTCGTGGCATTATGTATACTTATGGAAATTCATTTTCTACGTTGATGCGTATAATATTAATGAATTGTAAAATGATTCACACTGTACGTAAATCAATTTTCCGTAATAATGGTTCACAATTATCTATGCAGTATTACTTACATAAATTAGTAAAATACTATTATGTTCGGGATAATAACTACATCACTAGTAAAATTAGTCTCTGAAACGCGTAATAAACTTTGTTGCGAAATTGAATTTTAGAAAATTATTTTGAAATAGTTCGAACTTCTTGTATATATAATAGGTAATGTAATTTTTCATGTGTAAATATTAATAATGCATTCTTAATAATATAAATAATAATAAATTTGTAACTTTAATATTATGATGGTAGCAACTGAATAAAAGTAATACTTTATATTCTTTTAAAATGTTATTCTTAATCGATTTAATATAACTACATATTTGAGTACATATTATATAAATCTTGTATTACTAAATATTGAGTAATATTCATGAGAATCTTCTCCTTAGCTTGCATCCAACACATTTTGAGATATGAATGTTGTCTACTATCGCAACTTGGCGTTACTGCTGATATGAAATCAGTGTCGATTTCAAGCAGGATGAGCTGTCGTTATAGAACGAGCTTCTCTCTTCTTTACGACGATTTTGACGCTTAAAAGCTGAACTGAAATAACAGGCAATGGGAAAGATTCCATCTGGCCCGAGATCCTGATTTATACGTATTTTTATATGCACGTCTTCGAGATATTGAAACGCTATTTCGATTATGTGGACGCAGGTGACTGATTTTACGGCTATCAAACTATTGGCACACAAATGAAGTCGAAGAATAATATGGATAGTACGATCTTGTACATTACTTAATAGTTTATCTAACGCTTCAGAAAACATGAATGAGGGTGAAAATAACTACGACATACATACATAATTTAATATTAGTATTAGTCTACGCATGATTTGGAGTAAATTGTTAAATGCGTTTTTCTTTTTCACATTTTTTTATTTTTATTAAAATACATTCATTTACAAAATATTAATAATATTCATAGATAAAGAATATAAGCACATTATAATTGGTACAATATACATATAAATTTCAAGCTGTGATATATGTCATGAAGAATTTTTCCATGTATACATTTGAAATGTTTTCTTCTGATATAGTCTAATAAGACTCAGTTTAATATGAAAATTGTTAAAAGTTGATAAAATGAATCTTTAAAGATAATGCAGATAAAAAAATTATTACGACTGAAGTCATTCAGTCGTTGAGATAGGCGTTAAAGAAAATGAGCGATGCATAATATTACAATGAGAACGAATTGATAATTGATGGAAAATGCTCATAATGATTCAAGAAAATAAAAGAGCTGACATAGTTCAGCATAGTTCAATAATCTAAATACAATTAAGGAATTTAATGAAGTTCGAAGTATGAGGCACACCTAAATTCGATAATTAGGTGAAATTGAAATTGCTTATTTTACTCGGCGCGCCTCGTTTCCTCATTTAAGAAGTATTTAAATTGCTTGTAAATTTTTCTGCTTTAAATGTCCTTGCTTTTATTGACTTTAACCCGACCGACATTCTTTGATGAAATTCTGAAAGAATATATTTTTACTCAAATTCCGTTTTCTACTTCATAATTGAACAAATTTGTTTCTTTCTCAAGAAGATACATCCATTAATCATATAATTGTGGAGAGAATAATTTTACACCCCGAAGAATTCATCAGCAACGCTCTAAATCAAAAGTCACCTGGCGCAGTTCGAATATTAATCCAAGGAATAAGATCCATAGATCACTCGAGGGTTGGCTCCATCCTATGCGCATGCGTCGGGTGTGTCACACGATTACGACGAGCGTACGTTATACGTTGGTGGCAAATTTATCGGCGTCGGATTAATTACGCAGTTGCGTGATCCCGCGGAGCCGCAATTCCTCATCGGTCTCTCGCTCTCTGATGCCACGGATTGGACGATCCTTATCCCTCTGCCTTCCCCTTTCGCCCTTTAAGCTTCGTAACTCTTCTTCTATCGCACTCTAGTGGAAGCGCCGTTGATCGACCATTCGCGTGTAGCTCGTAGGCTAGGCACTCAACTTTCAAGTTGATTTTTATTTTTATCTTTTTTTCAATAACTCGCTTATCAGGAATTTCGCATTTTTTTGTTGGGCGAATGAATATATTTCCAATGAAAAAACAACGATTTAGGTTATATACGAATTATTTTTTACAATTATTAATTGCAATATTTTGAATCTAAAAAGAGATCACGTTTTAAACTTTTGATGTAAATGATAAACTTACATGAATATTTATATATATATAGATTTATATTTATATGCATATATATATGAATATTTATATATATATATATTTAAATATATTTGTATGATTATTTATATATATATTATTTATATATATAAGAGAAAGGACTGTTCATAATCATACTATGTAAATTATTACATAATTCGTTACATACGATTATATGATTGATATGGTTTATAGGATTATAAAATATCATTGTACTTTTTACATTAAGGTAGTAAAATATTTAATATAGTAAGAAACAAATTATATATTGTAATTCTGAATCGTTAAACAAGTATAAAAAACAAGAATATTATGAAAATAAGAAGCTAATCTTAACCGGTGGATAATTAATTAATAATATCATACTTATTTTGCATTTTAATTTAATTTATAGTGGATATTGTAGATAGGCAAAAATTGCTTATTATTATCTCATATGTATTGTATAATTAATAAACAGTTTTTAATCATTTTAACGTTTAAAATTGTGATTTGTATTACTCTGACTTAAAATTTAAAAATTTTTTATCTTTTTCTCTTTCGAGGGATTAAAAAAAATTCTATCAAATTTCATTTAATAATTTTAATTTTAAATTTATCTATAATTGATTAAACCGGTAGATATTTGAATTAATTTGTCTCAATTATTTTTCATCAAGCAAGCAATGGTAAACGTATAAAGTGCAAAATCTGTCTGTATGTAGTAATTTTAATATTTGATAAAAATACTCTTCTAATTTTACTAAATTAAATAGCAGGCAGCATCAGAAAAAGACAGTAATAGACAATTTAATACATTTTGCAATTACTCAATAAAAATAATTTATCACGTCTATATAATACGTACATATATATATATATATATATATATATATATATATATATATATATATATATATATATATATATATATATATATATATATATATATATATATAGTATTATAAAATAGCTACTTATAAGTTTCTCGAATATATAATTATATAATTATTTAATTTTATCAGCTTTACTTTGACTTTTCATCATTATAAACTTATGCAAGTAAAATCTTCTGTTTCACTAAAATATATATTAAATTAATAGAAAACACTGTCTCATCAACGAAAATTCCTCGTTCTTCCATTATGGTAAATAATGCAAATAAATTATTAGTCCGCGATACCATCAATCGATTGACATTTGATGTTACTTAGGTAAAATTAAACGATCCCCACAAGATCCTTTTATCAAAATCAAAGAAAGCTGCTGACAAGCCACATCTTAATACTCATCGTCGGGGTGGAGACCAACTGTTTCGTTTTCCTCTTTTCGTCGCTTAAGGTTGTCAAGGCCACGGGCGTCTGAAGAAGAAGTGTACTGATTATAACGTATGGCAATTAATTAGTTCTTTTTTAAATTGTATACATGAAGACGAATCTTTATGTTTCGAATAGAATTTAAATTTTAATTTAAATAATGACAATAATTACCGACAATTATTATTTGTATAATAATACTTTTAAATACTCTTTAATACTTGCACCATGATCCACTATGTTAATGAAGGCTTAACTGAAATACAGAATTAGCAATTGATTTATTTTATAACTGTATAACATAAATATTTACATAAACATAATACATTTTACTAAAAGTTTTTAAAAATTGAATAAATATTTATAAGGAATATGTTTAATAATTAAAGTGTATCCGTATCATACATAATCATAAAGGAAAGAAGTTAACTTTTAAAAAACTTATTTTTAAAAATTCTTATGCATACGCATGTGTATTATTGAAATATACCCTATTTTTCAGTTAGGATGGGATTGTTAAATACGCAACATTTCAATGTCAGAGGCAAATGAAAGACCAACATTCTTTTAAATTTCATACTATTTTGACAGTGGGGCTCTACGTATTAGATATCAAAATCCTACAGCATCTATGTATTCGACAGCTTTCGACTATTTTTAACGCTTCACTCGGTGATCGGTAAGCGTAGGAGATAAATCCGGGATGGAGGTAAAAACTGGGGAAGCGTCCTCACGAAAAAGGCGAGGCGTAACCCATCGCAATCGCGGCATACGATAAAGCTTTCTAGATTTAATTCCTGTTTATTTATCTTGTCGCTTCTGGCCGGCGGATCTCGGCGGACACGCGTCGACGCGGCCTAACGTTAACAGATCGCCAGATGTTGCCGCCGCCACCGCCACCTCCGCCACCGCCGCCACCGCCGCCACCGCCGCCACCGCCGCCACCGCCGCCACCGCCGCCACCGCCGCCACCGCCGCCACCGCCGCCACCGCCGCCACCGCCGCCACCGCCGCCACCGCCGCCACCGCCGCCACCGCCGCCACCGCCGCCACCGCCGCCACCGCCGCCACCGCCGCCACCGCCGCCACCGCCGCCACCGCCGCCACCGCCGCCACCGCCGCCACCGCCGCCACCGCCGCCACCGCCGCCACCGCCGCCACCGCCGCCACCGCCGCCACCGCCGCCACCGCCGCCACCGCCGCCACCGCCGCCACCGCCGCCACCGCCGCCACCGCCGCCACCGCCGCCACCGCCGCCACCGCCGCCACCGCCGCCACCGCCGCCACCGCCGCCACCGCCGCCACCGCCGCCACCGCCGCCACCGCCGCCACCGCCGCCACCGCCGCCACCGCCGCCACCGCCGCCACCGCCGCCACCGCCGCCACCGCCGCCACCGCCGCCACCGCCGCCACCGCCGCCACCGCCGCCACCGCCGCCACCGCCGCCACCGCCGCCACCGCCGCCACCGCTGCTGCTGCTGCCGCCGCCCCGCGTATTTCACACCAAGCGACAGAAAAATCCATACGACGCGCGCCCACTTACAAGCCCACCTTCGCACACATGCGCGAAAGTGCTTCTTTTCTCTCTATTTTCATTTTCAATTTTTCTTTTTAAGATAAAGGCTATGCACCTCCTGTGCTTTTTTTCTTTCGGTTCATGGATCGCACTGTGAATTTATGTTGCAATGGAAATTGATAATCAAGAGGCATATTTTGCTTTTTTCCTCGCTTTTTTTCATTTTTGTTGGTCAGCGTGCGCTCTGTGTTTTGTGTCTTGCGTGCGATAACGATTTTATTTGGCTGGTTTACTCGCTCTTTACTACACTTTTTTGTGCGCCACGTGTGACGATGTCTTGTTTCGCTCTTGCAGGTTTTTTGATGAACAGTGAATTAGCCCTTGCAAATGTTGCGGATTGTTTTGCAAAAGAAAACTCCATCGAAGCTATTCGCGATTCTTAATTAAAAGGTAATACATATAGGATTTCTTTGTTTTTGTTTGTCAAGCGAGTTTTTAGGCTGTCAATCCCCATCGTCGATCTATAAATAAAACGCATTGGCCGTTTAATAATATTATCTATAATTATGATTATTGTATATGGAATCAATGATACCTACACATATAATATATGAGTATATAACTATGTCATTCAATTTAAAAACATTAATTGATTAAAAGGTTAGTCGATCTATTTTTATTATTCCAACTATTTATTATTAGTTTTCATTTTTTATAGTTAATAAATTTTATTATTAACAGTCAATTCAATTTATATTCTTACGTTTAAAAATATAAGTATAAATATTGAATGTTAAATTAAACGAAAATAATGCAAAGACCAAAGTTTCAAAATTATATATCTATAATTGCTTATCATTTTATATTTGAAATTTGTTGTAGGTGTTAAACATTCTGGAAATGTTTTAAAACATAACAAATAATTTTTTCAAACACGCAGTTATTAATTACTTCATATTTTCGAAAGCTTCCATACAAATTACATTACTAAAAAAATTTGTAAGTCGAAATGATTTGCAAGTAAAATGATAAAGCTAAAATTATATGCTTCAGAAACTTAGCGAATACCGATGTGAGTTAGTACTCATTAATGCGAGGTTAAATAATTTCATTATCCACAATATTCATTCGAGTGAAGAATGAAAAAATAACTAAATAAACTTGTTATATCCAGATTTTCACTGTACGTTGAATTCGATTTTCGATTATTAAATATTTTTAAATTCATTTTAATCTCGATAGTATAGCAATAGTATATATATATATATATATATATATATATATACATTGATTGCTACATAGAAATATTACATCTATATATAGAAATATTTTTTTTATAAATAAAATCTTTTTAAAAGTGAGAAAATATTAGAAATTAAAGATTTTTAAAATATGATAATTTGTATTTGTAAGCTAATATTTTAATCGTAACTAATACAATTATAAACACATATTTAAATATAAATAAATTTAGAATATTATTTTATTCATTAGACGTATGCACGTGATACAAGTGTGAAAATACGTGCTATGTAGTATTTCAAGAAGGACATGAACTTATTATTTAATAAATAAATAAAACTTACTACTTATTATTTAATAAATAAATAACACTTACTACAGCGTTTAAGGCTCCTTTACAATTATACCTTTTTATTGCTGAAACTGCCAAGGACACCAACCAACGACTATCTTGTAGCCGGAAGGATGGACCGTGCCCTCTCCCTTCTACACATAACAGGAGTAACGACCCCCGCAAACACGCACTGTTCTTTCTCTCTTCTTCTCTTCCCGTCTACTTCTTTCTCACACTCTATCTTTCGCGACATACATACATTCTACAATACTTTATACTTAATGTTCATTTTCTGTCTACGTGATTTCGACATTTGCCAACATATGTGTATGTGAGCATGATTGCAGTTGCAGTTTATCATATGTGTGATGCATCTCTCCTTCGAAAATAACAAAATCTCTTTTTATTATAGTATGGAGGTGGCATTTACTATTATATATGTATTTATTTATTTTACTTTCATGAGAGATTGACAATGTTTAAAAATTAGACAATGTTTAAAAATGAGGGAGATTATGTTTTTATTTATTTTAGATTGCTATAGTTTTAGTTTATATGCATTTATTACGGTTTATTCTTCACCGATATATATGTATGAATGAACATGAATATTTGTTGGAACTTTACGCTAAAAAACTTAAATATTTTTATATTAATTTCATTAAATTCAACTTTCATAACAACCATCGAGTACATTATTTTATATATAAATTCCAATATAAGTATAAAAAGTATTCTGTGATTTCTTAATAAAATTGTTAAAATTTTAAGGAACTTTTGCAAAAATATTTTAAATATTAGGAATCTCAGTACACGAAAAAATTGAACATTTAAAAAATATAAAATTATTTTAATCTAATTCTATTTTAATTTAATTATTATCATCAACACAGTTACTTAAATACTATTTAAGAATTTTTTTTGTACGGATTAAATTTTTGATTAAATGAAAATTGTTAATAAAACCGTTGCTACTATTTATTGAGTAATATCATTTATATGAAGAGTTATTTTATTCTATTGAAATGAAAAGAAAATGCATAAAGGCATTTCTAACTACGAAAAATAGATTTAATTTGTTATTTTTTTCTATACTATTAATTACTCATCTTTTTTGACACTTTCTGCTTCGTTCAATCGATGGTATGGATAATAACACAATTAGAAAAAAATCATCGCATAATTAGGCATTTGAATGTGAATTGGCATAAATTCATCAGCATCTGAATAGTTAAATATTTTAACAATTATTTAAATTTCGAAAAATTACAAGATAAACAAAATAGCATATAAAATTTAGAATAAAATTTTTTTTTTAATATTATTGATTAATATTAATTAATTTTAATGACGAATTTCATAATGAATTAATTCAATAATTTTATTATAATGTTTATTATTTCTATAAAATTTATGTATTTTGATATATTAAATTATTCAATTTTATTTCTATCGTTTGAAACTACAATATTTTTCATTACAAATTTTGATATGATTGGTTCATAGTATATTATAAAAGATTAACTTATATTACAAATTATACTACTTGTAACAAAATGATCATTTTAAGAATTGTTTTGAAATCTATATATATTAATATATATGAAAATAAACATACATATTTTAAGTAATACATTAATATTGTTAATTTTAATATAATATTTTTTACTATATCAGTATAAAAATTTAATGAGGAATATTTTAATTACAAATACATACAGAATATATACCGAGTTTCTTATTGAACATTTCTATAAAGTTATTATGTTAAGTTTTATAAAATTTATTATAAAATATTCCAGCATTATTTTTTATTATTAATAATTTATATATTAATAATGTATTTATGAAAATAAAATTATTTTTATTTTAAAATTAGTCTGCATGTTTTTTGGCACTAGCGATATTGTCTAATTAATTTTTTTTTCTGAGTTTTCATTTCATTTCAATAATGAACTCCTAATGGTCTTTGCAGAACATCAAATTTGGATTACTTAAATATAGTACTATGTAATGTAAAAAATTGAATAAATGGCCAGGTTTAAGATTTAAGATGTCGTAAGTTAGTCCCGTATTTCGAGCGAAAATGTTCGCATGGCCTAACATGCGATTCTGGTAATTTCATTAAGACTCGGGCGATGAACAGGTCCACGTGATGCGTCCAGGCTGGGGTAAAAGCGTAAGCGTAGGCGGGTGAACTGTCAGGTCTTAAAGGGTAAGGCTAATCTAGCAACGTAAGAGTAAGTGTCGTTTTGAAACGTTTTTTTATTTTTGTTTTTTGTTTTTGCTAGTACAATAAATCAAAATAACAAATGGATATGGAGTGAATTTATATAAGTATTATTATACGAGTAAAATAGAAGCTTTTTAACAATTTTTTTACGAAAATACTGGTACAGCTCTGTATAATTAAAAGTGCTATAGGTCCGGAAATATTCCGTAATTCATTTTCAAGCTATAACAGAGGAATAAAATTTTATCGGCTCTTTATGGAACTAACTACTGGACTAGATATAGGATTTTCAAAAAATTTCAATTTTTGATAAAACTAAAATTACGTAGTAAAGGAAAAGAAAATTAGCATCTTATACAGTAATAAATTAAATAATTGGATAAATATCAATCTAAATATATTTATAAAAATATTACTTTACTTTAAAATTTGTAACGTTAATAGATTTATTTCATTTTTGCTGAATCTGCAAGCGCACTTTGTTACAAAAGTATTTAAACTGTCTTTTAGAAATCTATTATTATTTTTAAATTTGACAGCTTTAATATATTTTTATTTGAAAATCAATTATATATAGTTCGTATCTGTCCGTTAGGCATAACAAATGCTAAAATTTTCTTATTTCTAAATCTTAGAATTTTCGTCGTTTGTTGCAATGATCAATTTTAACATCCCAAGTGATTATCACTAATTTTTTTATTTTGCTTTAGCGTTTTATATTTATTATTATTAACTAGAATTTTTATGACTGTTATTTATTAAGGAATACAATATCTTTATAATCATAATAAATTTTATCATACTTAGATACAACTTTGAAGATACTACTAATTGTACTAAAACTGCAGTACTAAAGTACAGTAACAAATTTCAATACATTTACAATTGTATAATAATTTCAATTTATCGATAAATTAATAAAATACAATTACGAATAGTTTGTCAATACAGATACCAATGTCGTAAATGTTAGTCATATTGTAATTTATCCATTTTATATTATAGTGTCATCTTACAATGTATAGTATTTGTCATAATTTAATATTAATATATTTAATTTTAGCATTAAAGTTTTAATTATCAAATATTACCAGACCAATTTTACATTTAATTATTTTGAAAAAAAAATTTTAATTGGAAATCTCATAATAGCAATCCTGAAAATGATATTACGAGTATTCCAGAGTAGTATCGACGGAATAAGAAAACGAAAAGTCTCGGGGTGGCTCAGTAATGGACAGCCAACTCTCTCGCTCATACGCGCATACATTCATAAATACACACACGCGCGCGCATACGCACGCATGCATATGTGCTCTCTATCAGTCTCTCTTGCGCGCGCTCCCGTGCTCTACGACTTGTGCTCGCCTCACTCATTCTTTACTTCTCCCACTGCCGCTCGATCGTCTCCCGCCGACGACGGCGTCGACGCCGACGCAGACGTGGACGCCAACACACCGTCCTCGTGCTCCCCAGTCCGGGATCCTAGCGCACGTGCAGTGCCGCGGTTGTATCTACGATCCGACTACATAATGCGCCGCGCAACGCGAAGTCCCGAGTCCTTGGTTAGATGAGCACGGAGCTAATGATCTAACACGTGGGAAATTTCATTTCCGACTATTCGTTAGCTGTGTGCCTTTATCTTGTTATTCCGAGGAGGTAACGTTTTATCCTATCACTCAAAGAGCTTTCTTTATCTCCACTGACATGAATATCTGATGTTTCTTAAAGTGTCCTACTCACCCTTTAATGCACGCTAAATTGTATTAGATTATTTTTAATTGTACCTTCAAATAGTTTGTCGACTCTGTAAAATATCGGGGTGAGAGTGCAATCAGTGACGTGTATAAATATTATTGTTATCTGCATTGTAAATTAATTACGTAAGCAATTAGTAAACGAAGGTGAAATTCTTAATTCCAGCATCGATTAATTATATCGTAAAGTTACTTTTCATTTCTGTCCTTTTTTGCATTCGATATTTCAAGAAATTATACATTTATAAAATTTTAGAGCAAAAAATTCAATAAATATTTAAAGAACTGCTTTAATATTAGTTTTAATAATTCAATAAACGTAATTAATAAATAAGTGTTTATTATATTATTGTTTAATCAAGATTAACATTTATATTTAACGTGTTAAACTATCATTCATAGTTTTTCCATTGATGAATGTAATTATTACAATAGAAATTGTTTTATGAAGTATAAGCTTGAGCAATTTTAAAATTTTAACAATTCCTTTAAACGAATTATATTCATTCGCACACTCAATAAAGTATGTGAATAAAACAAATGATTAACGAATTTTTTAAATGTCTTTAAACTTTTATTATTCGTATTCTGTATAATTACTATACTTGCATGTCAATATTGTTTTTCTACATAGATAAGGGAAATAAATTAGATTTAAAGTAAATGCTTTTAATGCCTAGAATATTTAAATATTTAAGTAAATTAAGTTGCTGAAAGTTCGTTGAAAAATGACGACTATCTAAATATTAATTTCTAATGGACTAAATAACGATAGAATTCAACTGGAAAAATAAAGTATAAATAGAAGTATTATAAATAAATTATAAAGAGTATAAATAAGAAATTAGGATGTGACATGTAGGCATGTAGGTATCATTCATTATTGCGGTATTCATAATTAATTACTCTGAGTGAAAAGTGCAAATTCTGAAAAATCATCCAAGTGAAGTGCTTTAAATTGTTCTACTGATGTAACAATACGGCTACAGTGTCAGTGGAAGAAAAAAAATCGTGGCTGAGTGTTGTTACGCTCCGTGTAAGGGCATAGGGGAGCTTCGAAGTTTATATTTCGTGCCAGCTGGTGTTGCTCGACTAGCAAAAGATTACAGTGAATTGGTGGTTTTTACGACTAAAAACATGGTTGACTTCATTGCCCTGCCGGAGATTTCTTATTTCTACGACGATATTATGGTAGGTTGCGTTCAACAAATGAAATCAACTCGTTAGATCATGTATTATCCCATTGTGCTTTCAATAGATTTGATTAAATTTTTATCAACTTATGAAGCTCAATTATTGTTGGACATAATTGGGGCAGTAATAGACATTAATTGAAGAATTAAAGATTTCATGTCATAACTTCAAATTTTATAAATATTTATTTCCTCTGCTAAAGTATAAATTTAATTTTTAATGTAATGGGTTTTTGTTAATTCACAAATTATTATATATTGATCTTTATAAAATTGTGTGTATGATTAGAAAACAATGAGATTTTAATTATGTATTTAAGTATAAAATTTAAATAAATAAATTGTATTCAATTAAAGCTATTTTAATGAACTCAATTATTAGTTTAGAATTTAGTTGCTTCAATTTGGCCTAATTTTCATTTGAAAATCAAATAATTAATGTATATTATAAGATGAATTTCTGTATACAAAAATTAATTTTTATATTGAATTATATAAATTATTTATCATATAAATTATTTTTTTTTTTGAAAATTGAAAATTATGTAATTCCAGCATCATATTTTTAAGCCTATATATAGTAATTAAAAAAAAATTTTTATTGGAAATTATTGTAGTTAAATATATCAAAGCCCGTATCAATGCTAAATGCTTTTATAACATATTCAGATGTATTTACATTTCACGCAAAATACGTAGTATGCACTTGAATAAATCGTTTTTAAAGGTTAGAGATTTCTTGAGAAACTATAAAGTTGAAAACTGGCGTATTGCCACGAAATTCAACATGGACTAATTGCTAGCTATGAAATCATTTACGAAACTAGCTGATTTTGCATATTTATATGTTAAAAATATTTTATTGTTACAAGAATAGTTGTAAAAAATAATGATTATTTAAATTATAAGAGATATTACAAATAATAAAATTTAGTTAATGCTATTTACAAAATAATTCTACGTACTGGTCAATATAATTCAGTATGAAAATTAAAATTCAATTACAGTTTTATTACAACTATTTAAAGGTATATCATTGATTAACGTATATGAATACTTGTATATTAAATACAAGTTCCTTTTCTTTTCTTCTCATATTTTGAAATACTATATTTTATATAAAAATATGTTACATATTAGATTTTCCTATATTCGTGAGATACATTTTGTTTAAGTATTGAAATAACATTTTATTTGGCAAATTGTTCCCAATAGTTGCATTAAATAATGTTTTTATTATTTTAGCGAAAAATTAAAATAAAGTATAAATAATGATACGAACAGTTTTGCCACAATAAAATTATATTTCTCAAAAATATTTTGAAAACTAAAAATCTGTAAAAGTATATGAAACTCTTAACGTATATTTAATTTGTAGGAAAGATATATGAAAAGTTGTGCCACTGAAAGATTCCAATTAATCGGTTACCGTAATATCTGTAGCACTTTAGATTTCCTCAAAAATGCGGGCCTCGATCATTATGAATTGTTATGTCCGCGTCCAGAAGAATGAGTGCAAAATACTCGACGAGACTAAAATAAAGGGGGAATAAAAATTTACAAACGTCACAGCTTCGAACCGATAGTGAGCTCTAATGAACGATGGATTTTCGTGTTACGAACGAATAAGGACGTCCGGCTGGGATTCAATTATGGACTCTTAAAAAAAAGAGGGCGCCATCTGCTTAAGAGAATAGAGGCGTATAAATAGGCGCGGAAGTGTTGAATGCTGGATACTTTGAGTTAGCGCGGTGGTTTTTAGCGATTCTCTTTTTGCTTTATTTTTAAACGCACACCTTTTTCATTTGGCTTTTTCATTTTTGAGTTATGAGAATCTGCAAGGACGATTGATGTGATTTTATAGAATAATGCTTGCATATAAATGACAAAACTGTTACAGTATGTTGCGAGTGTACCTGCAATATTTATGAATACAACGCGGTGCTTTATCTAAGATATAGTAGCATATATTCTTGGATATGTACGAGTGTTTTTTAACGTCTCACTTATGTTTCGTGAATATTAGAGCCATTAGTTTGAAATATATAAATATTTTACTCGTAAAATATATAATCTTTATAAAATTTTCTAACGATTAATGTCGTATTTATTCTTATATTGATAGGTATGCGTGCATAAGAATATGTGGATTTGTACGCGCCTACGTATACGTTCACCCGCACTACATATTCGATATGTCTTGAGAGTTTTGTGAGAATATCACACTCGAATCGATCTCATCTTTTTATGATATTTTATTTATGCTTTATTTGGAATTTAACAACGTAATATAAAACTGAATGATATTATATTTAAGCTTTACTAATATTTGTTTCTCATTTACATACGTATACAGTATTTTAAGTATTTCAAATATTATGTGTATAGATAAATAAACTTATATACTTTATAGTTTCTTTTAATAAAACTTACTTGCTACTTTTAATAAAGATTGAATAAAATGAAAAAAGTTAATGATGTAACATACATATGTGTACATATGTTATTTGTATAAACTTTAATTTGTATATATTTGGTTATGTAAACATCTTTATTACTATTAATTTTCATTTGAAATCTTCATCATCTTATATTTTATATAAGATTAATTTCTGTATACAAAAGCTTGGTTTTTATATTGAATTATATAAATTGTTTATCATATAAATTATTTTTTTCTGAAAATTGAAAATTATTTAATTCCAACTTCATATTTTTAAGTCTAAATACGGTAATTGAAAAAAATGTTTATTTCATATGTAATGGAATATAAACTTAGTGTCATTAAAAATTACTATGCACGAATTTCTACTTAAACAAAAATTTTGACATACTATCATACCTTTGCAAATTTACCTTTTCTAACTCGACCCCCATCAACTTAATCCTTAACACCCTTATCAATTCATCACTTTAATTCCAAAAAATTCGTCACACTGTATGATCGGAGCTTAGATGAAAAATCTTTTGCTTCCTTGCTTCTCCCCTTATCTCACCTCCACAAACAGTTGACTGTAGAAATAACGAGGGCGACGCCTGGAATTGGATTCGTTTGCTCCTTCGCGGCAGGCACGCGTCACCAGCTCCCCAGGAAATTGAATACACCTCCGCCCCTCTGCAGGAAGGTCAATGTTATTTCGTCTGGAGAGAAAGAATCATATTCCATACTTTCTTCGGCCATTTTTTGTCCGTATCTACTATATGCGTGGCGTAAATTTGTATCTGGATTTTCACGACTCTTTGTTACATTTCGAAAGTATTAGAAAATATCGATAAACTTATTCTACTATGAAATTTTTATCATGAAATTTTATATTTAAGTAAAATACTAAATATTCCCGTTCGATTTGTATTATTGCTACTAGTTTATTTAATGCAATTATATTTCACTTCAGTAAATTTGAACGTTTGATCGACAGTATTTGTCCGAAGTTGTATACTTTTTATATAGTGAACAGTTATATCTTAAAATAAAATTTTTTATTCGAAGGCTTTATCGATCTTTCATGATTTTTTTAAACAAAGCCAGTACGTTATATACTATTTATATATTTATTTATTTATACATTTATTTATTTTTTTGTATTTTTTATTGAAAATCATATTTTAGTAGAAAGTTTACATAAACGGACTTTTTAAAACAATCTTTTTTTACTTAAGATAAAGTTTTACTTCGGAAATTTAAAATTTCGTATCAAAATTATCTTACATATAAACTATAGATTTTAACCCTGCACCTTTCCTGCCACATTTCATACTATTTCACATTGTATTTCATGATAGTTGATATTCCCTTCTGCATTTGAACGTAACCTCAACTTTTGTCTCACATCGCGAGGTTTTACTAGCCACAGGCCAGACGCTCGATGCTCTGACTCTATTTTTATGTACCGCCCAATATTTCTCCACTAGTAACAAATAAAATTTTCTCATTTTTCGTGCATCCCGCGCCAGCCATTAGGAAAGTCGTCTCCAGAGACCTTCTTCATTTTATCGTAACCGTTAGATTTCCTATTGCGGGCGTCCTCAAAAGAATTGCTGCCAACCAAATCTGATCTTTGTACTAAGTTGGAGTGCTTTTTTAAACAAGATTGCACTTTTTCAAATAAAGGCCACTGTCAAAGATAATAAAGCCCTTTAGGTTTAAAGATTTTGCAACGATCTTTTTGTCTTTAGCATTTTGAATACGATGTCCAATGAATATACACGGGGAATTTGAAGTTCGAAATAGAATACGTTGATTGATTATCAACGAAAATAATTTTTTAATTTTTAATTAGATAGTGAATATGTGCAATTTTATAGTATAATTCTATAGTATAATAAATATTTTGCGCTTCATTTTTTTCTTTACAAATAATTAAGTATGCATTCAAACAATGCCGAAATACTTAGCAGAGTTCACTCGGATTTGTACAATGCGAAATATCTAATTTAGATGTATCTTTGATTAGAAAAGTATGTGAAAACAATTAATTAATCGCTATTTCTATAATTGTAAATATATAAATAATATATGTATTCATATAAAACTAAATAACTACTTATCGTAATGATTTTAAATTCTTGATAAGTATTTTTTTTTAACACTGTTACAATGTAAAGGGAATTGCGTGAAAATGAAATTCGAATCGTATAAATTCCGAAAATTTACTAAAAGTCTCGACAACCGAAAACCCAAAAAGGGGAAAGGACAAGAGTAGGGAAAAAGAATAGCAGAAGGGGTAGAAATAACCTAGACATGAGGGAATAAGCGATGAGAAGGGGTTGGGGGGCACACGTCGCATCTCTGAAATGCAAGATTCGATTTTCTGGTAACTCGATAAGCCGCCGCGAAATTATTGACGAGAGTATAAAAATTTTATGGATAGAGAAGCTTCTCCTAAATAGAGAAAGAGTGACTTCGATCTGCTACGCTTATCTACAATAATTTAAATGCATGTATTTAAAAATACATGGACATGGGCTCGTCGACTGAATTCAATGGGGTATTCTTTACATTTCCGCCGCAACAATTCACCCATTTAGTTTTGGAGGTTTGGGACTGATAGAAAAAATGACAACGATTCTACCGTTGAATATGCCTTAATTTGTATTTATGAGGAACTCCTCTTAAATAAAAAATGATTCGTCTAAAGCTTCATTATTTAATTACAATATTTAGTTTCAATTTTAACTCTCAATCAATACATACTGTATTTGTTCAATTTGTATTTCATCTCGATTCCCAGATAATTTGAATTCAGCTATATTTGATGCTGAACAATAAACTGAAATATAAAAATAATTCGTCTAAAATTATAAAACACTAGTCATTTTATTAAAAAGTAATAAATGGAATAATTTAATAACTTGGAGTTTATGAGAGATTTTATCGTAGTTTCATCGTATAGCATCAGTAATAAATTGTTAAGATTAATTAAGTTGATTAAAAATTAAAATAGTTTTGTTTCATTTGTATAACTAAGAAAATAATCTTGAATTAAATATGTTAAAGAATCATATTTGCAGGCACAATGATTTTAAAAACTTTTAATGAAAAAGGTTTATTGATTACTTATGTATTCCAAAGTATAATTTATTCGAAATATAATTTATAGTTTAAAGTTTATAAATAAAGGAATTAATAAATTAATATTTAAAATAATTTATGATAAGATATAACTTTGTAATTAATAATAATTATAAAGTAAGACTAATATCTTTACTTTGTTATTGTTATTATTTATTTCATATCATTTTATGAAATAAGCTTAAAATATTATGATTAGTCTTCTTTCAATATATTGTTTAAAAAGTTTTAACTATAATGTTGACTAATAAAGACTAACAAACACTTTAAAGGTTTCAATAATATTTGTAAAAAGAATAAGAAAAAATGTATATTTTCTGATATATATGGCATATCTGATTTATAGTTTTATAAAATGAATTAAGAAAATATTTAAAGCTCATTTTATTTATCTATTTTATTTATTTTTGATAAATTTCTTTTTTATAAATATTACGGGAACCTTATTACATCTATAAAAATTACATAGGCAATCATCTATATATAGGTGGTCAAATACAAAATATATATTATAAGCTTTTAAATTGATTTTATATTAAATTGATCAATTAAATTTTAATTTTAATACGTAAAATTAAGTATAAAAATGTTCAGGAGACGAATTGAAAATCGTCGATTCAATATTTACATTGTCTTATAATTTTCCAATATAACGCAACTCAATCTAAATGTCTTTAATCAATTGAAAATATATAAAGAACATAAGGAATGGTTAAAATGTAAAATTTTAATGTAAAAGCTGCACGATACAAAGATCGATACAAATTGATGATACATCAGTTAAGCCAGGAATACTTTTTACTTAAAAATAACTGTAAGAACAATAATTTTTTTGTTGGAAAGGTAAAATATATTGTATAAGGTTCGCGTGAAATCGCTGGATTTCGTCTCAGCGGATGTAAAAAGGGGCAGCAGCAGTAGCAACAGCATAGCCAAGACCAGCAGCAGTAGTAGCAGCAACTCGCTCCCATTAAAAATATGCACGGTAAGGCATCTCGTCTCTCCCTCCCCCTACCTCTCTGTCCCTGCCGCGCCACCACAAACACTCGAAAAACCATTAAACATTTCCAGACCACCGCTTATGACGCGTTCAGTTTGCATGGATGCTGCCGCAGCTGATAAGTTTACACGTATATGCGCGTCCGTAGCTTGATCGAAGATAAATTGAAGGAGAATATTTTTTGTCGATCCTTACCTTATTTTACATTCTTTTTTTCCTATTGTAATGGGAGCCTTGCGATACACAGGTAGTGCTGAGTCTTGATAAGAACGTTTAGCCAAACTTTCGATCATCATTTACCATTTTCTAATTTTTACCAACTATCGGCTTATATTAGATGACTACAAGATTTCGTTTTAAGCTTTTAATTTTGAATGATAAATGATTATTTGAAAGACGAAGATTTTTTAATTCATATTCTTGTCAAATTATAACCAACATACTCAATGATGAAACAAATGTTTTCTCAAACTTTTAGTGTTAAAATTGCTCAATAATAATTATATATAAATTATGCATCATTTCATTGTATAACTGCACTAATCAACGTGCGTGTAATAATATTAAATTTTTATCTACATCGGTGATCTTTTTTATGTTTATTAAAAACTTGTCTGATATTTTTATAAATTACATTCCCAATTATGTAAAGCAGTTATTTCGTAGGTTTTAATATGGACATTGATATAATTAATTTTTATATGATTACCACATTTTCAAATTCTAATTTACTAATTTGAGAAGCATTATAAAGTGCAAACTCAAAAACTTTATTCTATAATTCTAAATGAATAACTAATCTATAGATAACTATTTATATATGTAACTTAATTATAATAAATAATCGACTTTTTACGTAATATAATGGAATTAAAATAAAAAAATTTGTCATCAAAGTTTCATTATATTGAAAATAAATTAAACTTTTTTTAAAATGTTTCATTATTTCTAAAATAAAAGGAACTTTTATATTTTAAAAATATTATTAATTATTACATACATTTGATTAAATTGAATTATTATTCAATAGAATCTCCACTTCAATTAAAAATAGGTAAACATAAACACATTCATAGAAAGATAACTTTTTGTTAAAATTGTATGTTTTTTTGTTAAACATGTTTCAAAGAATTTATATCAACATAAATCACATTTCAAATATATAATACTATAATTAATTGTCATTATAGAATTTTCGTTATGAATTTTTATATTTACAAAGTCGTTAGTTCGTTGTCAATATAGTTAACATATACTGTAAATTAAGCGTCTATTGTATAATGTGTAATTGTAAAAATTTATCTTTGTCAATTGAGATAATTATCTAGACTATATAATGAGTTTAATAGTGTAGCATAATTTCAGAACCATAAGTATAGTGTAAAGAATAATGGAACCGTATTTGTAATTAATTGGCAGTAGAAATAATTAATTCTAGGTACTTTTTAGTATGTTCTTATTAATTATGATCGATAATATATAAAATCATCTTTAATCATGAAGTGCAATAAAATAAGTAATTAATATTTAATATAATATTTAATCAATATAATTATTTAAATATTTAAAATAAATAATTTATAGATATTTACTTAGATTGTTTTGATCAACTGTTTTAATTAATTCATTACTACATATATAACAAGATAAAACTACAGTTTAAAATTATTCATAAATCAATAATATATTGAATAAAAAATTACAAGTTTATGTAAAAAATATTCCATTCATGAACTTATATATATATATATATATATATATAAGTTCATGAATGGAATTACTTATATATATATATATATATATATATATATATATATACTTATATATAAGTTCATGAATGGAATTACTTATATATATATATATATATATATATATATATATATACTTATATATAAGTTCATGAATGGAATTACTTATATATATATATATATATATATATATATATATATACTTATATATAAGTTCATGAATGGAATTACTTATATATATATATATATATATATATATATATATATACTTATATATAAGTTCATGAATGGAATTACTTATATATATATATATATATATATATATATATATATACTTATATATAAGTTCATGAATGGAATTACTTATATATATATATATATATATATATATATATATATACTTATATATAAGTTCATGAATGGAATTACTTATATATATATATATATATATATATATATATATATACTTATATATAAGTTCATGAATGGAATTACTTATATATATATATATATATATATATATATATATACATAATACAATATTAGAATATATTTCAATAAAATACATAGATATTATATTTTTATTAGATGTTCAAAATATCATGTTTAATGATATCAATTTATCACGATAATTTTTCTTAAGAAATTACTAAAAATAATTTTAACATATCTAATAATTATAAAACATTATTTGTGGCTGCTCTGATTCCTACATATAATAAAATTAGAAAAATTTCGTTATTGTATTTTTGTGAATTAAATTTTGTATAAAAATTTTAAAAGTAACGTTGGTTAGTTATGTCTCTATTGGAGAAAAATTGCATTCTTTTTTTTTTATAATGCATCCATTCATGTATCCCATGTACCCGGAGTAACATTCCAGACAATCCTTTTATCCATCAATCCACATTGTTTGGTCCCTAAGCGGTAATCCGCGAGTCAAAGTGCTTATTCGTTGCAAAAATCATATTGCATTCGTCAATGGAAGGACAGATGGGGTAAAAATTAAAAAAAAATAGGAGGTAAAATTTGAACGCAAATCTAAAGTTAGCTATGTTAAAATTTTGACAAAATTTGATATTTTTAGTTTGAATATTCAGCTTGAAAATTTATAAAAACTATAGAAAATTAAATTATTCGATTGAATTGTATTAAAAAATATTACTATTAAGTATTTCTACAAATATATTGTATAATACATTAGATACACTAAAACTTTCGTTAACTTTTTTGGAGAAAAACATATACTACAGCGGTTTCGAAAGCTTCAAGTTGATCAAGAATCGATGAATTATTAGACGTAGTACATATAATAAATGCATATAAAGGAAAAAAATTGGTGCTTGTATAATAAATGTTTATTTTTAATGATGAAGTGGTTATTATATAGAGAAAATGGATAGTTACATATTTACATATAATGAAAACAGTAATTATAATACAAATTTGTATATCGTACGCAATACCTAAAATTATTGAATACATGACCATTATTATTTTTAAAAATCTTCGAATCCTATTATGAAATGATTTTGAAAGTATAAGAGAATTTTTTGTATACATCTCTATTTACTATTGATTGTATTATTTGAATGTAAAACGCGACAAATATTAAATTTTATATTATAAATTTGATGCATAATATTATTTAATCTAAATTATTAAATATGTGTTAGTTGTTGAATGTTTATAATTAAACATATGACAGTGTTATCATATGAACAAGTTTGTTGAATTTGTAAAAAATTGTTAGGTACAGCGTCCCTGCGTTTATTTTTTGTTTTGATTTTGTATGTAGTTTCAGGGAATAATATCTCTGAAATTTGCAATATTTGCAGTTTAATAAAAATAAAACATTTTAAAACATATATCTAATACGGAAGAAAAAATATATGCAATAATTAAATTTTTAAAATAAATAATGTAAAGATAAAAAATTATGTCACAAAAGTTAGAAAAAGAACGCATTTTATGTTTTTTTGTACAATTAAATTTATGATTGACGTTTTATTTTACTATTATCGAATTAGTATAATAACAATTTTTTTTAATTAATAATTTTTTTTTTAATTTAATACTTTAATGATGTAATATATTAGTATTAAAAGTATGAAATTAATATGTATATTTAATTTATTTTTAAACTGACTTTAAAAGAATACTGCATACTTATTTTAGTATTGCAAATTATAGATATTGTTTATTGGGAACAAAAAGATTCTTAAATCTTTATATAAAAAAACTAATTATTACGGTAGTATACATAATAATTTAACAATTCTTTATTGACTACTCGCATTCAAGTGTTGAAATATTAAACATACTTTGCTTGTTCAATAATGCCAATAGTTTTTAAAAATATTTTTTATTTATTTAAAAATACTTTCAATATTGATTGTTTATTTCTATCACTTTTCATTTCTTTCTAATTGAGTTTATGAAATCGTTAACAATAATTATAACAGAGTAATTATTACGTTTTTTCAATGACATTCTTATATTCTATTAAGTTTAAAATGTAAGAGGATTAGTGGGTAGAGAAATTGAATAAACACACTTTCAGGTATTTGTTTTATACTTTATTTTATTTCAGAAGTGCGTATACCATATTCGTATTATCAATAATAAATTCTTTGTATAAATTAAAAGTGCTGGAAAAGAATATTTGTACTGTTAATAATAAATGCCTTGTACAAAATAAAAGTTTTGAAAAATGAATTTCATAATAACGATGTAGATGAAATAACTACATAAGAATTTTTTATTTTTATTGAACCATTAATTTGCATATATTATATTCATTATATCCACAATTGTGTATAGATTCACATTGCTAATAAAAATTTTGCATGAAACAGTAATTTGATCATCGAATAAATATTTTTAAAAATGACATTTTACAGTAACTATAAGCTAGTTTGATCTCGTTTTTTCATACAAAAGTAGATTCTCCTATTTGTCATTTTAAGCGGTACTAAAATTATATTCTTAGAATCACCTCATAAATAAAATGATTTTGTAAATATAATAAATGTCATATACTATAGTTCAATTAGTATTAAAAATAAGCTAAAAGTAGAAATTATTTAAGTTTTCGTATTGTAACTTCGCAAAGAATATAGACGATACCTATCAATTAAAAGATTTAAAAAACTGAGAATAATAAAATAATAATTATGATTTATCCATACGTTGCTTACTTCTAGATGTTGCAAATGTAAAGTATTACGGCCGTAGTGAACATCCAAACATCCATACCAAGTAGCTAAAAACAAAGTACATTACGGAAGCTGTTTTATTAAATACTTGTTCAAGGTTTTACAAAAGTAAATGTTCACATTGAATCTCACACTTTCTTTAAAAATCGAAGCTTCATTGTAAGTTCGAGCTTGTGCGTGTGTCTGTATTAGCATATAATCATATCTTGAAGGGGCAGTGGACGCTTTGTGTTTCTGCCCCAGTTCGCGGACCGACTGTACACTACGATAAAATATTTACGCGCTTTGTATATCTTGAGTTAAAAATATCTATGTGGTTGCGAGTACTTTCGCGGCTGTATACCGTCAACTTTTCTTACCCGAGTCTCGCATTCACTTACCAGAGACGCCAAGAATAAGTATGAGTATATGGAAATAAAAAGTGGGATAGAAAGGAAAACAGGAGTGAAATCTTTGGAGTAGTCGTGTGCCATCGACATTTTTATATTTTTTATTTAAATTTAAATGTGTGTGAAATATAGTTCGTATCGTATAAACGTATTTTGTCATATTCTTAGGTATACACTTAATATATAATTTATTAGATAATTTATTAGCATACGGTTTGTTTTTATTAAAACATATTAATATTTGTAAGATCGTTTGAAAATAATCTATATTACTTTATTATACACTTTTTCATTTAAAAGTAAGTATTTTCAACTACCATTAGCTTCAACATCTTAAATAGAATTAAAACGGAAACATTTGATTGCTGTTTAAAGAACTATATTGTATATATACTTTTATATTGTATAACTATATTGTATATAACTACATTGTATATATATATAATATGTACATATGTCCGAAATCAAAAAATCATTTTATTATCATGAAATATTCCTTTATATTTCGTAAATTATTTTCACTAATTTTGCCTTATAATATCAAAACACTTTATACAACATAATTTAAAAATAGCATAATATAATGCATATAGAAAAAACAAGTTTTTTATACAAAGAAGTATGAACATAGATAAAAATGTGTAGATCTCAGTATGCTGGCGATACTTCTAAACAACCTGTTTGCAATCTATTTAATCTGTAATATGCAATACATTTATAAATATTCCTTACTACTTACATTTTAATTTACTACTAACATTTTTAATTCTACTCATATTAAATATATTATTCATAATTTTAATAACTGATTTCGAGAATTAATTATAATTAATTGTGAACGTATTCTGTATTTAGAGAACTATAGAATGATTATAATGTAACATACATATGTGTACTCTATTACCAATAAATTATTTTCATTAGTCTTATTGTTGATTATTGAAAATCCCAAAAATTTCAATACATTTTGAAAACAAGTTTATTCAAATTAACTCGTATAGTTTCATTATCTAGTCCGCAAGAATTTATAATTACAACCAGAACAAATTCCTCCTCGCTATAAATTATTATTAAATTTTTATTAAACATATTAAATTTATAAGAAAAAGTAAAGTAAATAATAATGCAACAGCGAATTTTATACTGCATGGGATAAAATATGGTGTCTTGGATAGAGAAAGAATGAGAGAGAGAGACTGTGTATGTGAGCAAGTGGGATAGGGCGATTGAGAAGAAGGGGGTATTACACGGTGATAAAAGGCCCGCACACGTGTAATTTTATAGAAGTAGATAGAGAGAATGACGAAGTATGTAGATGTATGTGCTTCCCTGGCTAAGGTGTGTAACTTATATGATAGAGTGGAAAGAGAGAGAGAGAGAGAGAGAGAGAGAGAGAGAGAGAGAGCGTTCTGACGAGATCGTGGAGTATAAAATGGGTGAGATGAGCCTTCTCAGCGAGTAGTTGTCTAGAGGGGATCGAAGTCGTGGTAGGCAGACCTACTGCGAAACGAGGACAGAGAGAGAAGAGAAAAACTCCATCCTCAAAGACACACACCCTAATTTGATGATCCTCCAAAGGTCGGAGAAGCGTAATCTGCCACTCTTCGCTCTTTTTCATTTTTTGGTAGCCTCATCATCTTCTTCTCGAGCTAAGAAGCCTTTACGGAAGGACTACGGATCTCATGTAAAACAGTTGAATATGCATATGCGTGTATCTGTGTTGAATGTGCATAGAGAAAGAAGGTGAAGATATTTATATATATATAGGAAGAGAGAGAGATAAAGAACGTATTATTTCACATGTATCTTACTTCGTCTGACCTTTCCGCATTTTACTTTTCGTTCATAGTTATTAAAAAATATACAGATTTATGAATTGGATTTCTCAGTAATTTTTTATTTTTGAAAATCTTTATTTATTTGTACATATTAGTTTGAAGAAATTGATTAATTTGATTATATAGTAGAATTCACTGAGAATTTGTTTTGCTTTATATTTATTGTTATGATATTATTTAAAAGAGTTATATTTTAATAGTATTAAATTTTTCGTCGGTTATGGTTAAGTATTTATATGAAAAGTCACATACTTATATAATATAGTTTATAGTACAAATTGTACTATATGATAATAAATGATATGAAAGTGTTTTAATTGATCATATTGATAATTTTTTATTGAATATGTAAATAAATTATATTTTAATAGTATTAAATTTTTCGTCGGTTATGGTTAAGTCGGTTATTGGTAAATTACGATGTCTAAGAATTTTTAATAAGCACAAATACTATGAGAATCGCAGATGAAGTATAAGCAATTGGAGAAGCTTTCATACGTTTTATTGATAACTTAAGTGACGTATCTGAATCTTAATTGTTTTTCATATATGACACATGATTCGAAGCAAAAGGTGAACTCAATATTTCATATTTAATATCAAAGGTCAATTCAATATTAAATATAACTTAAACTTTTGTATACGTTAAAAATTATTTCTGAAAAAGAAAAATGCATTTTAACATATTCTTCGTAGCTACATACAGAAGAGGATCAAATTCTCTTGTGCCGTACTGTAATTGAGATATTACCAGTTTGCATATAAATTATTAAATACGATATTATGCGAATGTTGTTTGAAAATATTTTTAGTGATTCTAAATATTTTTAAATTGCCTGGTATGTGATAAAATATATTTCAATATGGTTTAAAAGAAAAGAAAGACGTATTAAAAAAAAATTAATAGAAATATCAATATGATTTATGTAAATGAATACTCCAATGAATTATTATTACATGAATTAATTGAATATGATGAATATCATCAACAAATATAAATATAAATCATAGTAAAAGAACATAAAGTGTGATTATTTCATTAAAATATAATAAATAATTAATATAAATTAAAAACCGTTTATAAGGTAATATTATATGGGCTGAATTTTAATACGTAAAACAAATAAAGATTTATTGAGTTAATATACTAGTATAACAATTTATATATGACATGAAGAAATGACAGTAACGATAGATACATTGTTGTTTCTAAAAAATGTCTAAAAAGACATTCGATCATAAGTAGAAGCTGCAATAGAGATGAATTTTGAAAATCTGATTACTTCATGCAAATCACAGGAAACTGATAATATTTTGATATAATGTATAGGTGGTCATAAAATACTTTCTTCTCCTTCGTAATTCTAATTTTAACTCAAAGTCCGATAATGACAGTGTGGAATTGAACATTTTTACTTGGCCTATCGGCTTTGATAATGGTCAGGACTATCTGGACGCCGACACGCTAGAATGAATAAGAGCAGAGGGAAGGAGAGTGAAAGGGAGATATCCAGAGGAAGACAGGTCAGGGACTCAGTGAAGTATATAATGGGCTTGATTGCCGGCTTCTAATCTGGTTCTCTATTTCTACTGTCCAGCCACACGGGAGCTCCAGCTCTCTTCGCCCAGCTTGTTCGCATCACTCACTCGCCACCACTGTCTGTCTCTTTTACTGTCCGATAGCAATGACCCGAATGGACTTGTCGTCACTCGCTTTGAGTCGTCGGGGGTCTACGGGGGAATATACGGGCGGTGCGCGGTGCGATCGATCTGCCGGACTCTAATTTGAAAACTGATGCGCATGACGAGTAGAATACCGACCGAGTACTCATGATTCTTTTCATTTTTTTGAATTGTAAAGTTGAAGTAGGCCTTAGGATGTTTAGATGGGTAAATTCGATTACGACACTTTTTTACAATCTACGATTGTTACATGTAAGGTGCATAATCGATGAACATAACTTGCTATTTTTCTACTTCATGACATTTGGCAACCGTTTTTCAGGGGGCGAGCAAATATTTTATTAAAAACTGATCGTCCTCGGAATTTACTAGCTTAAAATTTGCAACTAGTTCAAGAAATATATTCGACGTTACTTGCTGCTTCGAGCTTGCCATATTCGTTAGCAGATAAAGATTTAAATTCCTGTTAAAATTTTACTAGTTATAGTAATTAAAACCTTTATTTAATATTCAGAATGATACTCCATTTTTGTTCAAATATTTTATCGATCATTCGACTAAATTTTTATGATTAAAAACATTCTATCAAATTTTTATTATTTCAAATAGAATTATAGAAATAGAATTATCTCCATTACGAAGCTTTTGAAGTACGCAATTAGAAAAAGATATTTAAATAGCTGGATCAACTATTAGTATCTTTTAATTAGCAACTTTTTATTATTATTATTATATAATTTATGTATGTATGACGACAGAAATTAAGAAAATTAAAGTTGATAAACCAGAGCTGTATGTTAAAAGTAATTATGTCTGATACTCATTACATTATGCTTCTACAACATATTTACATGTATTACTACATTTCTAATAATAAGCTTTATAAATAATGTAATATTATTTAATAAATATTTAATATTATAAAATTTACTATGCAGTTATATTTCATGTAGTCATATCCATTGTACTATGTAATCATACGTATCGTATTTTTATCATAATTTTTAAAGACGCGCTTTTAAATTTCATATAGAAAATCATATTATAACGTAGATATGAGAATCAGATTTCATAATATATTTTTCAGTCTTGTAAAACCCAGATACATGTAAATTTTATATAAATTTTTGTATTCTTAGACATAATAAATATTTCCAGATTTCATTAAATATTTAATGTTGTATTTTAAAGTAGATAGTGTATGTGCTTTGTCAGCCTCTTGTAATTGTTAACCGCATCAGTTAGAAATTACATGTTATCGTATAATTAAATCAAGGAAAATATATCGCAATAATGTATTTAAAATTTTATAAATATGATAATTGTCAATGATTGTTGTTGTTAATGATGAAAAATTACGCAGAAGAACAAGAGGCTTTAATGTCAAAAGTTTATTATTTACTTCAGAATTTATTTAACTAAATCAAGTTCTTAATATATAATAGCTGTATTATAATGTAGAATACCAAAAAATCTTACTTTCGTATATTATAATTAAAAATAAATAACAAATCTTTAAATGAAAAATAAATTAAAAGTTATAATATTTTTATATGAAAAATAGATTTATAAAAATAACAGAATATTATAATAATCATGTTTTAATAAGATTATAAATGACAATGATAGTTATTCGTGAGAATATCAATATATCATGGAATCAATCTATAAGAATGTTCAATTGTTCGCACTCAGTTTAAAGCTTAAATGTAATTACAGCAAGAAATTACGAGCTCTGGTTCCATACCGTACTAGCAGAAAGCTTTAATCGATAGAATATGAAATATGAAAGTACCGGATCATTATACTAATGCAAGACTAAGACATTAAAAGCAATAAAAGAAAAGCTCAGTAATACTCGTACAAGCAGATAAGCGAAGGGTTGAGTTTCCGAGAGCACATCTGCTCGTCCTCCAGGAGTAGTAGTTATGCCGTCGGTAATAGTGTCTGGCATAGTACCAGCGACGCCCATTATCCTCTCGAAAAATAAAATTCAGATTAAGGCCTTACCTAGACTTCCCAATGCGTGTCCTGGCCTGCTTGGAGAAGTCGAAAGTACGGAAGTTTTAACGGATCTGAGAATTCATGTAAGTATTCAGCCTTTTACCGGAGTTATGTATGCGTCAGCCTTAGTTGTTGCTTTTTGATAGAATAGGGACTAATTATCCATTATATCTTTGAGCCATTGTAGTAATAGGCTAAATGTTAGAATTTACTTCGGTAAGTCATATTTGAAGTATAGTTGTGACAAAGTTCACAGATATTAAATTAAACTTGATGCGGAGTTTAGAAAGCTATTTATGATATTGATAAAAATGATTTAACATATATTACAAATGAATTTGAATTACCATAATGCCATATTACCATAATACCTTATTACCGAATACCAAAAACCATCTTCATATTAATGTTTTATTTAATTTAATGGCATCTTTAGGTAACATTTTTCAATCATTACGTTGATTTGCTTTTATTATATGGTTTTAATAGTTTTGCATTGATCTCTGAACAACTATTGGAAGTACTGAGAATAAAATAATACATTATAATTTATTGTCATTAATACATTTATACATACAAACATAAAATCATTATATAAATATATGTATTAGTATTTCTGTATCTGTATGAGGGCCTAAATCATTCATAAATACTTCATGTTAAATTAAATTTGTTTTAGATAGCAGTACTCCTTACAGTAGTACTTTGTAGAGTCCTAATGTTATTCTCCATATTTTCCTTATCAACTTTATATATAATTTGCAAGATACATGTAATTGTCAACCTTTCTAACAGTAAGTCTATTTAGTGTACTAATAAAAAAATCATTACTAGAAAACTACACCAGATCTTTATACTTATAGTATTATTAAATAAAAATGTAATATTACATATGTAAGTAAATATAGTAATTCTATACGTAACTTATTCTTTACATTTTCTGTTTTATGTTATTATGAAGTTTCCAAAATAATAAATAGATTATATATCTATGTACAATTATAATTGATTGCTTTAAAGTTTAATATGATTGCACTCTATAACAGCTAATGAAGCATTTGCAATTATTTACAAGTTTGAAAGTTTGCCAGTATAAGGAAATTGGCTTAAATATGTAAGATTATATTTAAATAGATAGTTAAATAAATAAATAAATATATATATATTTCACCTTAATTTATATGATTCAAATGAACATTAGTTTAACTAAACATCAATGAATATTTATATATTTACCGAGCCATTTAATTGAGTTTATACAGCTTAGTTTATACAGAAATAGTATTTATAAGTATATAGTAAAGCGACAGCTTTTTTTACTTTTACTTTTACTTTTTAGTAATAAATTAGTAAATAATGCATACTCAACTGATGAATAATGACATTTCATATTCTATTAATAAATTAAACATAATATTAAAATGGAATATTTACGATAGCTTATATTCATAAATTTTTTATTTGCGACTGCCGTTAAGTTATAACAGTAATACCATTTATATAAAATAATAATTTAATATGATTACCGTTGATATACAATTCAAATAGGAAAATTAAATGTAACAGTATATTTATGTATATAATATAAAAATTATAAAAAATTTACTCAAATAATTTCACTCTAATTTACAATTTACTCAAATACAAATTTGGCTCAATTCTAGAATTGTAATATTTAGAAATTGAGTATGAGAAAGTAAGTTTGAGATTATAACTGTAATTTATATAGTAAAAAAGGTTTTATATATAACAAATATTGTATTCTACATTACAATTTAACATTAATGATGGCATTTAAAATTCAATAAGGTAGTTAATGCACTTCAAATGCATCATTGATAATTCGATGTATGAAATAATCCGAAAAATAAAACAAATATAATTTAAAAAATGTGCTAACTCATGAATATTATGGATTTCGAAAGGTATATCGGTTGAATGAAAATATTGAAATAAATTAAATGTTTAGGGTAAACAAAAAAAGTTGTTCATATTTGTTCATAATAATAAATAAAGTTTATAGAAAATTAATTTCATTTTTGATATATTTTTTTTTCTCAAGAATATTTTTTTTTACGAGCATTGTAGTAATGATAATAATCGTTTGTTGGAAAAGGAGGAAGAAATCTATAAATATTATTGAGAGTCTTAAATTCTAAAATAGAAATTAGTTAAACCGAATTGTAGGGAGAAATTCTGTAGAAGTAGTTTCGGTATTGATTTACACACGTAAGCAGTGCAAATCAAATAAATTAGTATTTCACGTAATTATCCCGTCTGTCAGCCATATAGTACTGTTAAAAATAATTTTGTATTATGATAAAAAAAATGTATAAAAGTTATTCATTTGAAAAATAAACCAAGTCTCCCGACAATAATGTTTCACTATATTAACTTAATTTTTTGAGTTTTGTTATAAGTAAGTTATTGTTATTATTATTTTTATTATTATTAATATTGTTATTGCTGCAGAACGAGTTCAGAATGGCTAATATAATTAGGTTAATGACAGTACATGTGGCGGTTATCCATGATTGCACGAGGCATGATTTTTCATACACGATAATGCCTCCGTTTTGATTTCCTAGCTCTCTCTTTCTCTCGTTAGTAATCAGCCATTAGGAATACGAGACAATATTTATTACTGGATGAGACAGAGATGCGTAGTATATAGCAGTGCCAAGTCAGTTATACGAAAACTCGAGGGCGACAACGTCGAAGTTTACACGCAGCGCTTGTTTCATTGCTGCCATTCATCATCGTAGAGGAGGATGAGATGTTTGTTGCGATAATGCCTTCGCCAAAGTCTTTTTCCGGCCGCGTATCTCTTCTCTGTCGATTTCTGGCCTTTTCCACTCTACCAGACTATACATTGCATCGTATTTCAATTTTCGGTAAACACTTCCCAGGAAGAGTATATCCAAGAGTATATTAATCTTTTAGATGTAATATCACAGAGCTTTTGATTAATTCTGCGTAATGATACGTAAATTAATAGAAAAATATAAAATCTAACTAGATGGCGTAATAAGGCGCTGGGAATTGTTTTAAATATTAATTATTGAACGAAATTAATGCAAAATTCAGCGAATTAAATAGCAAATAACTTGTAAATACCAATTTCATTTAATACATATTTCAAGGATTTTAATGCACAAATTAACGAAAGAAAAAAAAAGCCATTAATGTTGAGTTATTGATTCTAAATAACAGACGTTAAAATACATGAAATATTTGAAAATATTGTTTATTAGACCCGTTAAATCATGAATAATATAAGTATTAGAGCAACTCGATTGTTCTTAATATTTCCTACCTAGAATAGTAACATTTTTACATAAATATAGCAGATCAATTGTCGAAAAAGTAATACCTTTTCTGTATACCATTTCAGTACAATTGTGAGTAGCAACCAGAGTTCCAAATTTAGACTACGTACAGAATTAAAACGAGCCATGCTTATGCAATGCCTATTCGATCGACAGAGACTCATGAAAAGTTATTGTACAATAGAGTTCAATAGTCGATACAAGTTCAGCTTGGATGCAAAATTTAAAGTACGATATACTCTCTATTATATATAATAAAAAAAATGTAAGATCAAAAGGAAATTGTGATTTATTAATATTAGCTTTTGAATTTTTTTACGTATCTAAGTAAATTAATTTTTCGTAGAAATAATAATTTTCTTCACCAGTTCATTACCTAAATCTCGGATTTCGGATAAGGATACGTAGCGGAAATCAAATGTAATTTCGTCTTAATGGAAAAATGCGAGATTCTTTTTGCAGGTCTAATTTCTGCCATAGCATACAGTTTTTTATGATTATTTTGTTTTTGTTTGTTTGTTATGCTATTGTGCTATAATGCTATTATGTTTATGTCATTATCTATCTGACGTCTACAACTTTACGTTCCTATCGTTGCCCTTTCCCCGTGCGATCGCTAAGTCTTCTTCATTATTCTTCACTATTCTTTCCTTCGTTTCACATTTCCATAACTCTTTCTTCTGCTTTATCCATTTTCTTATTCCTGTTCTTTCTCCGACACTTTATTCCATCGTATTCCGCTCTATGTATAGATCTATCTCTCCATCCCTCGTATAGTTGTCAGCTTTACATTTGAAAACAAACTCACCTTTTCCTTTCTTCTCTGTGTAATCAAAACTCTTGAACAAATTTTCATATTGTTTACGATTCAATTGAATGGGCAATTTCTGTATCGCCTTTTAAAATATCTTTGGTTTTTAACTTAGGCATTCTATCTTTACCCTCGTATTGAATTTTCGTCTATGGCCTCTTCTATATGCGGAAGAACGGATGTGATGCCATATTTTTCTATGAATAGTGATTTTTATTTCTTTCTACCGTATTTTTTCTTCTTCCGTTTTTATAATATTTGTAATTACCTTAAACGGAAGGGACTAGAAAGTAAACAAGGTCAACTGCTTTGAGAATATTTTGAATAAAGATTTCTTATTCAACTGTTATTTCAACTTTTTACCTTAGAAACTGAATTCTATGCAAATATGTGAATTTAAAACTTCAAAAGTGATTATTTATTCAATTAAAATTTTAAATCGTGGTAGAAAGTACGCATTCGTTTTGTGTATAATTGATCACAGAATTGCGATTTGAAAGAAACAATAAATTAGTTTCCACTTTTACACTCTGACGCTACAACTGACGCTGTCAATATGTCACACTAAATCGCACTTCCACTTGCACTTGGAACCTTCAATGCCATTTAAGGATCAATTATACTATCATTTGGCTATAGAAAATAGTTCGAAATTTACATGGACGACATCCAATGTTTCGTTGGGACGGTAAAGATACATTCTACCTGGACGCTATTCCCTTACTCGTCTATTCCACACCAAAATCTCAATGCTCTAGGATGTAAATTGAAATCCAGAAGCAAATACGAATGGAAAAGTTAAGGCCAAGTATCTATTAATATAACCTGCGAATCTCAAATAAATCAATCGCTGCTTCTGCAAGCTCTAAAGAAGTTGGTCACGGTGGCAGATGTTCAGGCAGAAGGCAAAATAGTCGACGACCGCCTCAGGCAAATAAAGTGCTCACGAACTTCCGCGGATAGTAAGCCGTATGTGCGGGAACGTAACCACGTGTAGATCATTTCTCGGTAAAAGTCAAATCCCGTCTATCGCAAATATCGTCGGGCTCCGCTGTTGAGGAATTGGCCATTCTGTGAGACTTTTATGCTCGAGTTTGATACTGTTCTGAATGACTGGCCAAGGGACTAATCATGACGACGTTGCTGATATTACTTACGTATGTTATGCGTTGGCGGTATATCAGGAAAGGAGGTTCGAACGCATTTGGAGATGAATTCGCGCATCTCCATGCTGCTATCGACATCGGCATGCATAATAATGGCCAACTATTAAGATCTTGGACTAGTGAAATAAATGTTAAAGAAACTTTTGCATTGTGAAATATAACCGGTTTGAATTATTTATTGGTGGCGTTGCAAGTTCGACCCAATACACTCATCGCTTTAAATGAATTTTAAAATTGTGTCGGTAAAACGGTTACTTATTTTTATCTTCATTTTGAGCAAAAATCAACTCAATACAAGGTGCATTTGCTTTCACTTAGAAAATATTGGAATTAACATTATTATTATTTTTTATTTCTTTTTTTACATAATCATTGTTGATTGTGAACATTGATCGATAGACGTTGGTTGATATACATACACATATTGTTAAACACAAATTTTACGAAGTCACTCTCACACGTAATAATAAAAATTTAATGTTACATTGCAGAATAATGTAAGTAAAATCCAATATTTCGAGAAATTCGAATAAATAGATTAAACCTGATGATAAATTAATGAAAAAACTTCTAATTATATTGTTGCGTAACGAGTTTATACAAACGTACTTATTATTTTATAATATTGCTTAGGAATTGAATAATTAAAACCGTATTATTAAAACTATCTTATGGATTGTAATGTTTAACGAACTATAGATACTTTCGTAGTAATAATTATATCGATTATTAAAACATCGTTTTTATAAAGCATTGTTAAATATTCGTGATATTGTCGGTATCTTCACGTACAACTTTATTTCTCGGAATTACATAGATTCGAGAAAGACCGTGAAAATCGTCTTATAATGTCAAATTCTTGGAGAGTCAATGCTTTACAACATTTTAAAATTGTGCAGCCATCGGTGAGCTTGCGACCATAGCAAATATTTACCCTTAGGCTTCATTCGAACCAACAACATGCCGCTTTCTCGTAAATTTCCACTCATGCTCGACGCGTTTTAAGTCGCATTCCATTGAGGGCGACGGGACCGCGGGCAAAAACATTGCTCCGCAATCCCAGCGAGTCGCGATGAATTGTAGGGACGAATAGTGCTCGTGCTCTTAGGAAAGAGCCGTCCGTAGGATGGCAAGAAGTGGGGGAACACGTAACGGACGGCGCGACATTACGCGCGTGGTAGACCGCGACACTTCGGAATTACTCCATGGGGTTTCCCGGGCAAAATCTCCCCGTGTATTTGCATTCCTCGCGAGTGTGGACAGGAATTAATTGCGTTCTCGTATGCGCGGACAATGAAACGCGAATCAAGGACCTGGCGATGTCGAGCCTTTCTCCAGAAGCTTCCTCGTCTTTTCCTTCTACACTGTACTAATAGCTGCAGTCGGGTAGACTGGCTTAGTCATGATACTAGTGTCATTGGTACAATTGATTCGTTTTTATCTCTGGTAGAAATGGAGTGAAATAAAACAAAGGAAATAACGAAGTTCCCTTTCCTTACTATAATCGTATCATTTGATAATTGAGGAATATTATAAAAATTGTGTATTAGCAAATATGCAATGAGAATAATGCCTATATAATGCCTAATAATGCCTATATAACTAATAATCTGATCTATTATTTTATTTTATTTTTTTACATTAAAATTATAGTAGATAATTTAATATATTATATAATAGCTATTATGGAGTCTTTGTATTTGCATGTATTAAAGTTAATCAACTAAATTCTAATACATTTCGCCTAAAGTTTTATAGTCATAATGAACATTTTTAAATATAATCTAATTACAGAATAATAAATAGTAAATATTATATATAAATATGTGTATATATTATTTTTCTAATAATATTATAAATATTATTTATAAATGTTAATAACAAGCTAGCATGTTAAATATTATATTTTAAAATCAATGATATACAAAATATAATAAAATATGATTGAATAGATATTATCATGATTGTCATTAACATTATGTTATTAGCAACGTCACACATTAATGTACATTAACAATATCAATAATATCATTTAATGTATGGAAAAAACTTAAATAATTAAATCCGTATTTTTGGTCTCTTTAACAATTTCTTGTAGTTACATAATAAAATGAATTATGTGATTATATAATCCAGTAGTATCAATTATGAATAAATAAAATAAATATCTTTTGATTGGATATGAACATTTGTAATATGATGAATTCTGGAATGAATCTCAATTAATGCATTTTAATTTGGAGAAATAGCAATTAGATGCATTTGTGAAGATAGATGTAGGTACTTATGTTGGTAAGCTGTAAATTTAGTTAATTTCCAAAATATCTTATAGCACTACCATGATACATCAGCGTGCTTAGAAATTTTACTTGTTTACAATAATCGATTATAAATAGAGACGTAATTATAATTTATTGGAAAAATTATTTCTTATTCTCAAAATGATCATGAATCATGTTTATTATAAGTCAAATTTACAAGAATTTTTAGTAAATAAAATTAGTACTCCATTCGTTATTATGTAATTGTTAAAATTGAAATTGTTAACATACATAAATAAACAATTATTTCAAAGTAAGCCTCATTTAAAGTAAACCTATATATATATTCTGGAAAATTAAAATATAACAATAAATTTTATTTGTAATTATCTTCTTCTAAAATATAAAAATACATGTAAATGCCTACTTTATTAATTGTTTTATACGACAAGACAATTATTTGCGGACAAAAATATAAATTAGGTTTGCGTATTTTAAATCTTGTTTCTTGCATATGAAATAATTTTATTTTTTTTATATTAATTTATATTGATGTTTATATTGATGAGCTCACATTAATATAATATAATAAAAGCGACCTTTTACACTAATAAATCAATTTTTTATTAGTTTAAAAACATATATGCACTGAAGTTAGGAAATATCAAAAAATGTAGCTAATTATCACTTATAATCAAAAAGTATATATTTAAATAAATTTGTAATGTTAATTAGCTATAGAAAAGCTCTGTTAAAATTTGCAATATTAATTATTAACTTGCAGACAAATTTCTTTTTTTACAAATATAATTAATAAATAATCATAAACCATATATAAAGAACATAGCTATTGAAGATACGTGTACGCAGAACTCAGTTAAAAATTCAGTGTAGAGAATACGATTTGCACGTACGTAAAGAAAAACAATTGAGTTCGTGCCGAGTATGAAAATGTAAAGTACACCACTCACATATGATGCTTTTATTTTTTTTTTTACAATGCCAATAGATGATGCACCATCTGAGGGAAATTTATATATTACTTTAAAGGTTTTAGATTTTATTGTTATTGAAGTAACATTACAGAAAGAATATTTTATGTTATTCAAATTTAGTATTTGAAAACTTATTTATATTATATTAATATAATGATAACATTCCAAGAATACTAATAAATATTAATCGGAATATCAAGTTTCCCAAATATAAAGATCATTTGTTAAAAGAATTATGCATAAGGACCATTAGTATAAAGAAATATGCATAAAATTTCTTTATGTACAGATATCAGTCGCAATTAGTAATGATTTCATTGTTTACATTATCCTTATTAGTATGTGTATCATTAATATCTACTTGCCATAAAAAAATAATGATAACATTTCTAGCATATCTAAAATAATTATACATACAATAAGTTATGAAATTTCTTATATATTAGATATTGATGTTAAAAATATCGTAATTGTATTATAAAAATTCATTAGTTTATATTACAATTTGTGTTACAAGATTCGCCGCTTTCTTTTTTCCTTTTTCTATTAGATTTTATAAAATATATATTTAGACTCTAACCCTTATAATACAGAATTTCACTAGAGCAATTGTACAAAGTATTAGATTAATAAAATATCAGAGTGGAATACTTTTGTTGCCCGATAGAATCACCAAGATGAAGTTATACAGAAAAAAGTTGGATGTTGAATTTTCACAATACTTAACATTTTTTATAATCTCATGTAGCAGAAATTTTAACCGATCTTCATTCTACTTCATTGTTTTAAAATTTTAAATAAATTAGAACTATGCTACGCAATTAATGAAGAATATGTAATATATAATAAGTTTATTATAAAATACATTATTTAAAAATAATATAAAATATGCAAAATATATACTTATTTATTATTATAAAAAGTGCTCGAAAAATCATTCTTTTTTCAAAAATTTATAAGAAATTTAAAAAATATCGTAAAGATTATTATGAATAAACATAAGATACTTTGTATAAGATTAAAATTGCCTACAATAATAAATGAATTTTTTCTTTTTGTTACAGGTAAGGATAAGGAACTATGAACTTCTATATCTAACTATATATGATTAGGTAATGTAATAATACTTTGGACCCGCGATATACTTATTTTTATAAAATAAAATTATCGAAAATCAAATCTAATTTTATTAGAAGTGTTTTATTATGAAAATTCAATAGTAGATATTTCCGACACTATTGCATATTTCAATTAGTTCATGTTATTCCAGTAATGGAACATCAAGGCAGCCCCCATAATCATTATTATATTCAATTAATTTTTATTATATTAAATAATTTTTGTAATATATTTTTCTAAACAAGAAAAAAACTGAAATAGATAAATCCAATATTTCAAAATTTATTAATAAAGCTTGACCCAGTTACAGAGAAAGTATGGAAATGAGGATGGGATTAATAAAATATTGCAATTGACAAGATGGTAAATATATATCTGCCCTATAAAGAATATATTATTTTGTATAAGCGAACGATATTAAATTTGAAAATAGTAAAAAGATGACCTGGTTCGAGAAATATTGAGCTGTTGAGTAATAAATATTCTTGCGCACTACTCCGGATTTCCGTATGAAAATTGCTGGCATTCATGGGGCACACCCTGAAAATCGAAATTCACCAACACGATAAAAGCAAATAATCGTAGCACAACAGCGGCATGTCCTCGAGGCGCCGTATATATTTCAACATCGACTCACGGGTGTACACGCGCCGGTCTATAATCCCAAAGGATTTGTCGTACATATGTCCGAGCCTTTATGTGCGCATGGGCGCACACACACGCGAATGCTCACTGTCAACCTCGTAATAGTGTTCACGAGGAGAGTGAGTACTCGACATCAGAGAATAAACTCGGTTGAGAAGACGAATTTCTTTGTGTCCATCATTTCTCGGCACGTGCAACTATTCCTACACTCGCCCAAGTAACGATCCGAATGGCCTAAGAGTCTATGGCTCGATAGTTAAATTTGAATTTGAATTTAAGTTCGAATGTGGAATTCAAAAAGATGGAAGCTTTCAGTGCATTACATAAGTGATCAGTGTAAGGTCGAAATTTCAATTTTGGATTTAAATTTATAAGTCTGATTAAACTTATGATGAGTGGCGCAACAGCAATGTAGTTTAGCTTTCAAAATCGATTAAAACAATTAGGAAGCTATTATATTGCAAATCATTATTATTTATAATACTTTATACGAAATTAAATATAAATCATAGAAACGTTTTTCGAAATTTTAAATAAAGAAAAAAATCAGTTTTAAGAGGATTTAAACTCGCATATTTTCCTACGTGTGTCAGTAATACCGATAAGCTTTTTATTCAATATAGTATTATATATTCTATAGCTTTTACACATAATAAATAAGCTTATGTAAAACTTTTATTTTTTCATTTTTTCTCAAAATAAATTTCATTTTTATTATTTTATCATTAGAAATTTTTTACTTGAAAAATTTATTTAATAATTGCTATAATACATTACATATGACCGCTATGTAATTTTAGATTTTAATATTATATATAAGAAAAGTTTAATATTTCAAAAGATTTTAGAATATTGGGGCATGTAGATGGATTTTAAAGTAAATTCTAGTTCTTAAGTTAAACTTCTTTTAATTTTAATAAGATAAACTTCAAATATTGTGTTTTTTAATTAAAAATAAGTAATCGAAAATTATGAAAGATATGCCATGGAATTTAAGAAGCCAATTATACTGACCTTTTCATCGTATGTTAAGCTTACTAAAAATTGAATCAATTTTTAATATCATATAAAATCACTGACTTGATAATATCGCCAAGAATAATAATAGTTTACAATAAAATATTAAAGTTTCCAGTTAAAGTTGGGATATAGGTATTAGAATGAGAGCATTATTGAATTCTCGTATTTTAACTTAAGTTTTGTATTATCGAGTTATTTTCCTGAATATACAATTCATTTTTTCTTACCTCGCATGAGTTTCTGACGAAAACAGGAATATTAATAATAAAACAAAATTATATATTTGTTAGGGAATTATTAGACCGAAATGAATTGTGTCTTCTTGTATGTATGTTATATATATATATATATATATATATATATAGAGAGAGAGAGAGAGAGAGAGAGAGAGAGAGAATGAGTTAGAGGGGGTAAGCGGGAGGGAGAGAGAGATAAGGAGATACTCGATCGAATTTAAATTTCTATTGTCTTACATTTCAAAGAGACGAGTACAAATATGCATTTGTTTTACGATTTTTAATATGTGTCATTGGTAATATACGGTAAAGATGCCCCATCTCACTACTTATTACTCAATTACATAGACATTCAATTATTAGACATAGACATTGACATAGGCTTGAATTTAATTTACCTACATTTTACACATACTTCTAGTTAATCGAAAACGTGAATTTCATTCCAACCTGGCTAATCCATATACAAGTAATGTTTAATGAAATTCGCTATATAAAACATTCTTCAATGATCATTTTTCTTCAGAAATTCATTGTCTGTTTAGAAAAACAATTTAATTTGATGATTAATAAATTTAAATACGTAAAATAAAATAAATAAAATGCAGAATTATAATGAAATTGATATTCAGATAGAAACATCTCAGATACCCAAAGGTATGATAAATTTTGTTCCAAGTATCGAGGAGATTAATGTTATACCTTAGACGTATAATAAGTCTCTTCATGCAATATCACATTTTAAATAATAAAAACATATTCCTACCAATTACCCAGAAATCATTAAATTTTCTTTAAAGTAATTGCCATTATGCAATAGCGGTTGGGCTCTAAAACAATCGTGTCAGCGAGAAAAGGACCAGAAGCCTGCAAATCCACAATGCACATCCATTAAGCTAAATCCGTGATGGTAATCTGGCGTGCGATCGGCGTTCATACAACGTCGATAAAAGCAGCAAAGCCAAAAATCGTGCCGACTCGCTTTATCTAATTCGAGCGGTTGATCGGCCATAAGCAAGTACGCGCTTTGCAAAAATAGTCAGCCATGACGTCAGTTTCTAAAGTAACGCGACTTCGAGTGGAGCTTCTATTGCGCTTTTGCTTCTTTTTTCTCATTCGAACTTCCAACGATTATGCATACAGTCACGGTTTATCGTAGCTTGAACTGTAACTTTTCAATGTTGTGATTGCATATTTTTCGAAGTGAATATTCTCAATATATATATATATATATATATATCAATTTCTTCTAAAGTAAATTTGCGAATAAAATCAAATATTATCATATAATTTAATAATTAAATATGACATTAGAATATATGCATTAAAGGTGGATGAACGACATTATCTTTTGAGTATAACTTTGACTATCAAATGTTTAAAAAAAAATGTTGTCATATACGTTGAATAAAAATTTTAACGTTTTTCTACTTAAGATTTGATTAAAAATTTCAATTAAATCGATATATTTTTTATAGAAAACATTCAAATAATGCTTATATGAATATATCCATTCATTTTAATTTATAATATTCATTGTATCTACAATAATTTACATTAGTAAGAATTAAAATAATTTGATTAAATATTAAAGTTATTTTTTAAAGGTTATAATAACACGAAATAAGTATAAATTACTTCTGAAAAATAAAAACATATATTATAAATTATTAGAAATATAAATCATTGAATGAATACATTTAATAAAAAATATAAGTAAAATTCATCAAAAATTGGATTTTAAATGATTTTAAAATAAATCTATAAGTAGTCTATATAATTAGAAAATTGAATAGAACATTATATAATATGTTGTTAACTAAGTAAAAAATATCTTTAATTAATTCATTTACAAACGATTAATTTAAAATATAATTTATTAATTCAGCCGTTGAAACTATATTAGTAATATTTTAATATTTCATAATTTAAGCTTCAACTGAATAAATATTCATAAATGTCAAGTAATGTGATTTAGTAATATTTTCTTTGTTTAATCAATATATTTACCCTATAATATAATGAATGTGTTGAATTATAAACATAACACAATTTATGCTAGTGCCTCTCCAATTATACATCGAAAAAGAACAACATTCCTTTTTATAGTAAGAGAAATTTTTTATGAATTTATAGATTGAATTTAAGTTTCGTGGCTTCTTATACATTGAATAATTGAAAGACACAAGTATTTATAACGCGGAAGTATATAGGAATCAATAAAAAGCATTAAAAGTATTTCCTTTTCACTGTACATATATTTTCTTTCAAACTTCCAGTCTACATTTATCAACGACAATGTAGATGTCGCGTAGGCTACTCCAGTATCAATCTTCTTATTCTTTCGGCGCTTCGTCTTCAGCTATCAATATACACACGACTTTTCTCATTCAATCTGTCTCCATTTTTCATTCGGACACTTTATTTATTTTATTTTTATTTTACCAGCAAGTATCATCTATCTATTCGAGCTTTCTTCTTCTTCTTTGAAACGCATGATCATCCGGTGTCCAATTCTACTTTCAAATTTTTTTCACAAATTCACCATATTTTTTTTCTCTAAGAGAAGCACGATCAGTAATCTTTTTTTCCTATATTTACCTAAATCCGAATAACCAATACAAATATAAATTGTTTCTTATATCACTTTATCTTATTAGCTATTCCATGTCTTTTCCGTACGCATTAACTATCTCCCAGTTAGGTGAAATATTAAGTTATTGGTATAATGGACAAAAGTATAAAAGTATAAATTATATTTATATAATGTATAGTTTATAGTGGCTGAAGAAAATCAGCTTATTTGTATAAAAATTTTGATATTTGCTGAAAAAATTTTCTTGCTTATGTTTCTTCCATGTTAACATTTTTATCTTAATTTATTCTTATTCTCTAAATTAAACTCTAAATTAAAAATATGACTAATTAAATTCTTTAAAATACGGCTTTCTGTCTTATCATTAATAATCTTCATATATCTTGCATAAAAAATTTTTATGGAATCTTCATGTTTGATGAAATATCATAATGAAAAATTAGAAGATTATGGTTACAGTTTATACTATATTTCTTTTTCATCATATTTTATTAAATTATATTTCGTATCATAACGAACAATCCATCAGCAATATATTCAAATTTGACTTTAACGTAATACGCAATCTGTATTAAAATATTATGAATGTATTTTCATAATACCAAGTTAGAAGATCATGTCTGTCAAATTAATTAAAAAAAGATGAAGCATTACTCAATTTTAAGAGTAAATATTAAAATATATATATTATTAATCATCGATGTTGAATCAATTATAGTAAATATTGATTATATATACTATAAGGAAGATAATAATTTAACTTTGTAAATAATTTCAGAAGAACGATGATCCAGTTAATTTTTCAATATGAGAAATATTTTCAATAATACTTGTAGTTAATAACGTCATAACTATAAACGTATCTATATAATAAAAATATATTTTCAAATATATTACTTGTATTTTGAATTTCATTTTAATTGTATCAAAAATTATTTTATCATTTATCAATAAAATTTTATTTTAAGTTATGAAAGATATCAATATTCTTAATTTATATGTATATATTATTTATTATATATTATTATATATTATTTTATATATTATATATTATTTATTATGTAATTTATTATTAGCTATTCTATTTTTAGCTACAAATTCAGTATAAAAAAATGTAAAAAAAAACAACAATTTATGTTCAATTCGTATATAAATTTCCGGTATAAATTTGTATACCTGTATCTTTCAATAAATCTATCGAAATGACATTTCAACCTAAGAAAAATAAATATCCGTGTTCTTTGCTATAAATATCAACAACAAGTGTCCAAATACCATACGATCCACAATGTTTCCATTAATCTTTCTGTAAATCTCTTTAATTGCTATTAAATAATTTCCATTAAAAGCAACACCTGTCCAATTGTCAAAAATGAAGTCGACGTCTTCATTCATGCCACTTTCTTTTCACTCTCCTTCTCATCTATCTCTATCTCTCATTCTATCCCCCTCTTTTGGCAAGCAACATTTGGCCGTCACCAATATTTGCCGCGGTGACTCGCAGCGCTGTTTGAACTATAGTAATTTGAGCAAGGCTAATGAATGTACTGGGCAAACAGATGCTCGATGACGACATCAAAGTCCCGGGCGACTCATATTCTTGCAGTCTCTAGTACCTCTTTTATTTTTGCTTTTTCTTTTCAGGGAGGTGCTTTCAGAGATTCTTACAGACACCAAAACTCAATGATGGCTGCAGCTTCATTAGAAAGACTTAGCTACTTTACTCCCGTATATTATCATTAGCGTACTTAATGCACTATTTGTTACGTGGATTTCAAAGAATTTTAAAGAAATCAGATACGTTTAGAGACATGTAAATAAAGCTTAAATGACTTAATTCTACTTAATTAAAATATTTCATTAAATATTTGTCTTTGAAGTGTAATGGTGGTTATGCGAAAAATTATTTACTCAATTTTAAATATAATGAGAAAATCCATTTATTTTATTTTAATATTTAGCACAGGTTATTACAAAATTAACATCAAACTGTTGACATTTATTAATGCTTTGCATACTTATGTTTTTGAGAAGATTAAGAGAAAAATTTTTAAACAACTTACAAATATATCGAACAATAATCTTGTAATCTATTAAAAATTAAAATCATATTTTATAATCTTATATTGATTTGATATAATTAATAGCGAAAATAAAGGACTACCGATTAAATTATGAATCAGATATTATTCTTGCAATGTAATTATTACCAGTAGCGATCAATGTATTTTATACCTAACAGCAATAGTCTTTTAAACAACTTATTATTTAAATTTAAACTTCAGAATTTGAAGATTTAGCTTTTAAATTTTCAATGGTGTACAATTAATACCACAAATTACCAGAATAATAAAAACAGACGATAGATAATTCAATATATAATTTTATTTGATAAATTCTACAAAATAACTATATATTTCTGCGTATATATGAAATATTTTTAAAGTTTCAACTTTCAAATTCAAGCAAATTTTTTTATTAATAATTATTATTACGTAACTATAAATCATAAATGTGTTACATTTCAAGTTGAGTCGGTAAAAAAGCGAAGATCAAAGTTCATACAATTAGATTATTGTTGCTTTATTATAAATTATATTGAATCATTAGAAATTTATCTTGTAAAAGAACATTGTGCTCAATTCAATTTCTAAACATCTTTCATTGAGTAGTTACCTCAAAAATTTAAAACTGCAAAATGAGATAATTATGAAAATATGAAATTTAGCGAGTAGTGTATTAAATAATAAAAGTCTGAAACGAAATGTCGATTTTCAAATTTTGTGCACTTCATCGGTAGTTTAATAGTCGATCGATGGCATTTGCCGCGCCCTGTTAAGTCATTGGACTCGAGAGTCAATGTATTATAACAGACCGGAAACTATACGTTATTTATAGTATGTTAAATTACATTAAGTTTATAAGAATTAGTATTGCACTAATTTTAATCTGATCATTTTAATTGGAGCTTGAAAGATTTAATTCTTTAGGTATTTGTTGTGAAATAGTTGTTCTTTCTTTTTGTTTGTATTTCAATTGAATAATTTCATATATTTAATATCCTTCGACGATCGATCAAATGTCACTGGACTATTTAACAATTATAGTATTCGATTTGTAATAGAAAATTTTTGTTTATATAAATGCAGATCTATGCATTATTCTGCATACTTTTAGTTTTCCTAACCGCTCAGTGTTATGATATATCGTCATTTATAAATATATACAAAATTTTATAAAAATTTTTATTTTTAAATTCTTGATTTATTATTACTAATGAATAACTGTATGTGACTGTCTACCAATTCACGAAAACCAAATTAACATTTCATCCAATTTATTTTTGTTAAAATGTGCAATAGTCTACATTAATTTACATTCTGCATCTAATACTCCATTAGTCTTAATATTACAAATGTTGTCAACACTCACAATAAGAAACCCAGAAAACGGTTAATAAAAGCAAATCTCTTTGTAAATACATGTAAAAAAGGTCAAAAATAAAGCCTATCGTCCACATAATAAAGTAAAGTGCACGAATTCGATATTAAATTTTTCGTAAGAATGTCGCGCCTCACGACTCCGAGACTCGTTTACGTGTGCATGAACGGGCGAGGGAATGGGGGGGGGGCGAAGGGGCGAGACAAGCCGCGGCTTATCCGCTCGATATTACAAGTGGAGTGTATGAAGAGATCGTCGCGATGCTCGAGTGTAGGGCGTTGGTATTTTCTCCTTCTATTTTTCTATGCTCGTGGATTCGTGAGATCTGAAGGACTATCGTTGGGAAAATAGCGAGAAAATTCCAAAAGGCGACGACACAGGCAGTTGCCACAAATCTTTTGAATAATCTGTTATATTTCGTGAGCTACGAACCTTGTGAATTCTTTATTTTGACCTTTATGTGCTTGATGTTGTGAATTTCGGGGATAAAGAAATAGAATTGATATAGAAAATCTGAGGAATTTGACCATTTCTGATAAGCGTATTCAAATAAATTGAAAAATATATATAACTATATAATATAGTCATAAATACTAGTGATATATGTTTCATCGTCATTAAATTTAATATAGGAAGGAATAGAAATAATATAATTTAGCAGTTTTACATGCAGATAAAAATGACAGTTATTTTGTTAAAAATTATCAACAGCGTTTAGAAAATTATTTAAATAAATAGAACTTTCTATTATTTAATATGTAGATTTTATTATGAGTACTCAAAATTCTTGAGTCATATATGTGAAACCATCAACATTTTAATGTTCAGTTGCGTCGATGCAAATATGGCGACAAATATCAAAAACTGTCAAAGTCGTTCGTACGGTATTCTTTCTGCAGACGAAATTCATCCATATTTCTTTATTTTTCAAATTCAAATAATACTAGCAAATGTATTTATAGCGAATACTTATGTCAGATTCAATCAAATATTTTAAATGATTAATACTTATCATCAAATTTTATAAGCATTAACTCACAGTTTTTAATTTATACACTTGACACGATTAATTTTTTATCATGTTTTATTAACATTTAAAGTTAATAAAACATTGGAGAAAATTATTTCCTAAGAAGTCCACTCATAACTAACTTCCTTTTTTTAATTAAGCAATATTTATTTTATTGCCGGTAGATACTGTATGTCCGAAAACTGTCGTAAAAATAACTTATACAGAATATACTTGATAAAAATGACGACAATTTATAGTTAATCGTTATATTTTACGATTATAAAAAATTTTTATTATAACAATTTAATTCACTAATCAGGATTTTAAATATTCCATTAAATTCAAAATCGTTTAATTCTGAAATATGATGTATTAATATTGGTTTTTTTATATATTAGAGCAGACAAATTACCGTACGAAATAAATAGTGTATTGTTATTATGTAAATTTCTTTTGACGAGAATTATTTACATATGAAAATGTATATCCAATAACATATTTTTTACGTCTGTCTTGGAGTGCTAGATTCTTAAATATATATATGAAAATTGTTAACCCAATCTCAGGAGATTGGCTGCACAAGTAAATCTTAATAATAATATGAGAACATTAAAATTGTATTAATATAAATAATCTTGTAACTATTATAATTATAACTTAAACCCGACATTTTAAATTAGTTATAGTAATTTATAATATTTGTAGTAACAGTTTTAGTAAAAACGATTTAAAAAAAATGATGCACACTATTGACATTTGTCTATAATTATAAGGGCGATACTTTATTATTCTTTATTTTGTTACTATCGTAGGCAAAAATTGATATCCCTTAGCACTCGAAATAGACTTATGGCTACATACTTCTCACATTATTGCTTGTATAATACTTACTAATTGTGACTTTTATATCTTAAAATTATGCTGGTTAACATTTTTTATCATTTATATATTATCTTTAATCTCATAAAATTTATTATCCGGGTAGTATCACTCATGAGTAAATATTTATTCTAGGAATAAGTTAATTATTAATTAAATTTTAGTGTCATTTTAAATAAGTATATAAAATTAACTAATCTAATCAATATAAAAGATTATTAATACTTGTTTTTCTTAATTCAAATAGAACATAAGTTACTTCTAGAATCACACGTAATCCTTTCAGAAAATATAATTCATTTAAAATGCCTGTAAATCATTTAGCGAGTTTCTGAATCCTCCTTTCGCTAAAAGCATTGGAAACTAATTTTGTCCGAACACACACGAACCTTATCTACTAAGAGTCATGTAGTTGGGCTACATACAGCTACTCTCCTTCCCAAACTCGGCACTTATTATTAATGTTTAGTAACTAAAAATTCCACATCGCCAATGTCTAGACATCTTATATAAGCCATGAATGTATGTGTAGACGTTGGACAGTATGAAAAACCAATTTAATTTGTCGCTTATTGCAGCGTTGTATAAAAGAAGGTAAGACGTGCGATAAATTTGTACTGCAGGGAAGCGTACATAATCGGAGCTTTTTTCTACTCTATCCCCTTCCGTCCCTTTCTCTAGGGAGAAAGAATGTAGCTTTAAAAGAAAACACGAGACATGTCGGTGCCAAGCATTAGCCAAAATTGCAATCGTTCATTTTTTCTTCCGCTTGTGTGTAATTTGCCATGCTACTGTACTTTCCCTCTTCTATACTTTGCTTTTATCGCGTTATTCGGTTTTTCTAATTGCATTTTTTATCTATTTATCACTTTTGTTCATATTTCACGGGAAATACGTGCTGAGTTGAATTTTAAATATATTATTATAGATGCATAATAACATTATCATATTATATTATTATAAGTATCATAATGTATTATCGTTAAAAATGTAATTAGAAATGAACGATATCATAAAGTATAATAAAAGATATTTGAAATAATATATAAAAGTAAGGAAAATATATACCATATCATAATCGAGAAGGTATATGTAATAGTAATATTTACTTTGTTAAAAATAAATCGCTTCACGTTGGCATCCCGACGAATATAATAATGTCATGCAGTCTTTTTTTATAATGTAATACTCTGACAAACTTGATTTTGAACTTTCATCTCAAGAGAATACTGGTTTTCGTAAGCTTCTGACAAGTCTTCAAATGTAATACATCTATATATATTTCATCTGTTTCGCTTACTCTATAGTTCAGTAAGCTTATGATATGTATAATGCATGGGCATTTTAACTGTCACAACAACTGCTCTTTGAAAATTAAATGCGCTGGGATGATAATTATCAAATTTAGAAATCAGCTAGATGTTTGATCATACTACACTTGTTATAGAATAGATATAGAATATGTTATAGAAAATGTTATTGAATATATATATATATATATAGTTCTATTCTTATATATATATATCCATTAATCTAAGAATTTTATTTTTTCTATCAAACAGTTTATATTTAAATAATTGAAGAAAGTCAAATGTATTTGTCTGTTTTTATTATGTTGACAAAATTTTTAAATACCTCTTTTTTATTTTTTATTACCATAATACTTTCTATCAATGCATAAAGAATGTAGTGAAAGTGCACCACTCTATATTTTCAACTGTTTTATAATTGATTTCATAATGATTTCAAATAATTGGTTTTTATATATTATTTAATAGTTTATATAATTTCTGATAATGAAATTAATCTTTTTGGTTATTAGGAATAATTGTAATATAACAACATAACATAATATAATATACTGTATAATAATATAATAGAATAATATAATATAATACAACGTAATATAATAACATGATATAGAAACAATTTTTTGTACAATGATTTTACAAGTATTATATAACAATACATAAAGTAGTACATGTATTGTATTTAAATGCTATAGAAATCAATATATTTAAACATAATTCTGAATTAAAAAACTTTATTTTAAATTTTAAATTTGGTAACCAGTAAACAGCATAATTTCGGTAAAATTAAATCATTATCTGATAATATGAATTTTTCACATATTTTGTTGAATACTGAGCTCATACTTGCAATATAGATTAACGTGTAGTATGAAATGAATTTTAATATTTATAATATACTTATTATTTAAGATATTCAATAGAATATATATTGTAATAGAAGATATTTATTGAATTAAAACTATGTATAAGATAATTTGATTTAATTTGTATTGGACATCATTAATTTGATAGATATAAATCAAATTTTACAATAGAAAGAAATTGAAAAGTATTATTATAAAGTATTATAGTAAAATTTTTAGTGATAATTGGCTCAACATTCCTTATATTATGAAGATATTAATATTATAAAAGTATAAAAAGTATAATGAAATTTGTGCTATAAAATTTAATAAACACGAATTACAGAATTGAATGAAAGTAATGAAATGTAATTTATTAATCTTCAAAATTCTTTATTTGAATTACCGAATACCCTAAATGATTTTCTTAAAATACTATCTGAGTAAAAAATTAAATACGACTCGTGTAAATATTTTTTTAACACAAATCAAATGGTATTGAAGTACTTGGTAAATTAGCATCTCTTGTAATTGCAGTGCCTTTCATCCGCAAGCTCCATTATTCCTAAGAGATAAATATATAAATTTTGAAAAAATATTGCGCAGTGAAGACTGGCTCCCTACTCACCTTAATTTTTCATCCATCCTGCAAATAACTATTTACATCTCTTTTATCTGCATAATCTTCCAGCGCGTATATCTTCCTTTTATTTTTTTCGTTCTACTGAATCTACGAGGCTGCGCTTTGTCACCTTATTAGATTACAGTTACTCGGTGCGAAACATTGCTTGAAATACAAGGCGTGAAGGAGTTGGGCAGGGGTGGAGAAATGCTGAATATGGGTGGGAATCTGGCGCGACCGGATGGGAAAATATTTCTCGAGATTAACGCTCGCCTCCGCCTCGTGCTATCACATTTTCCCTCTGTGTATGTGCATAAACGTAGGATGGTTTAATCCGATGTACAAGAGAAACGATGCGACACTTTAGCCCTACGATAAGAAAATACACTCACTGTTTCCATCCCTCTCTTATTAAATCTCTATCTCCCTCTCCTCTCTTGTGCTTAGTCTGTCTGGCTTCTGCTCTATCCTTTTCTTAATATTATTAATCTGTAAATGTTAAAAAGTTAAGTAATTCAAAAATATGTGTAAATTATCTTTAAAGGTTTCCATAACATTATATCAATTATATGAATATGTACTTTAACACACACACACGCACACACACGCACGCACGCACGCACGCACACGCACACGCACACGCACACACACACACACGCACACGCACACGCACACACACACACACACACACACACAAATAAACAAACTTTTACCTATTTTTATTTATCTATCTTATATTATAATAGAATCGAAATAAAATTAATTATAATCAATTATATATTAATAGGACCAAAGTGTATCATAATAAATCGTTATTTTGATATTAACAACAGGTAATACTTTTTTATGCATCTACTTACGTGGTACCGTATTTAAATGTTTATTAACTTAAATATTATGAATATAAATATATAAATATAATTAACACATAAATTAATATTTATAATTACCCTTCATTATATTTCCTATTATTGAATTTCATAAATTTAAAGGACAATAAAAGTTTCATACAAAATGTAATAAGAAGCATTTATTATCTTTGAATTTGCCAGTTTGTACATTCTATTTCTATTTTATTTATTTATTTATTTTAAGTATTTTCGAAATAAAACATACCTTTAGTTTTATAATTCTCTATAAACACCACGGGAATTTTTAAATTTAAATAAGGCACCAAAGATTTTTAGTACTTACTCTTCTTTTTCGTACGCGACCTGAAATAAATTTTCTACCCAATCCGGGGTGCTAATACTCGTGGATTTCATGGTAGCTCATGCTAAGGAGGTCACGAAAAATAAAGGTGACCCGTATTCTCAGACCAAGATGCATACATTAGCATGCCCCTGGCGGATCATCCAGTTCCCTTCCCATCAAAAGAAAGGATCCTCTTCCTGAAAGTAAATACTATATTATAGCTGGAAATGTTTCTGTAATAAGCGATAATGGAAATTGCCTATAAATAATGTTATACAAGAATTTGGCCGCATACTTGGTAAACATTTTGCTATTAATATAAAATTGTACATAAACGGATATTTATATGTTCGTAGGTAATCTTTTTAACTAAGGCGGTGATACGAATACTTTTAGGTATACGTTTAAAACTAATATAGAGGAATTTTCAAAATGTTAATGTAAGAATTATAATAGGAATTGAAAAATAAACATTACGGTTAAGATTACCAATAATGATATACATTGTTTATTATATATATTACTTTATTAATTTCGAAATATATATATATATATATATATATATATATATAGAGAGAGAGAGAGAGAGAGAGAGAGAGAGAGAAAGCATAAGCCTATTTATTGTAAACCTTTAATAATTTTAAATTCATATTTTTATTTACTCGGTATTTCGTTTCGAACCTTGATTTGAAATGCGAATGTAGCTATAGGCATGAATATAATTAAAATTTGATAATATTATGTGCCTTGCGGAAGCACATGTTTAACATTCATAAGCATAACATTTTTTAACGATTCATATTTATTTATGCTGCATATTATCTATAAATCGTGTCTTTCAGTCCAGGTCACACTTCAAAATTCATCTCGTTAATTTTTCTGGCATGCATTGGAAAAGCTGAAGCCATTTAGCACGGTACGCATACACTTGAGACTCATTAATTTGTAATTACATTGGACGGAGTGGCGCATCGCCACGTGAATCGCGTTTATCCTCCAATTACATCTTTTGGTCAGAAGAAAAACGAGTGCCTGGCGACTTCGTGATAGGCATAATCACCGGAGTCTTCTATTCGCGTGCCGCACGATCCAACCTCGTAAATACATTTGATTACATGCCACAGAAGCACCGTAACTACCCTCATTGTTATTATTGCTTGGTCTACGGTAGTTCTCTGCTTAAGACGACTGACGCTCCCAATGACTTTTTCGAAGATCTCTTTAAAATGTTACATAATAAATCTATTTCCTTGTTATTTGCACGCAGAGGTAATCCATGTACAGTACTGTATATTTTAGTCTACTATCACAAGACATTGCGCAGATTAGCATGGAGTAATTATTTAATATAAAATAATAAGGAGTAGGTAAATAGTGTTAAGATTTAAAAATTTTACTTTAAATAAATAATATTAAATTAAAATTTTGTTTCATAAACACGTTGAGCTACTTATATGATGTTAAACATAGTTATAGCTATTTCTAATATTTTAACATACATTGAAATTTTACGAAGTACCATTTGTTTATAAATGACGCATGCTGAAGTTTCGTGTTGCTCTAAGCCATGGATGAATTTTTCACATAATTGTAGTACTGCGATAATGTTGAATAATTTCAACTTTTAACTTTTTGTACTTTTAATGTTAGATTGATTGATCCTGACAAGTATAATAACGCGTTTTCATGAAAAACTGCAATAGATTTGGCATTCAGATTGCATTTTTATACACATACTACATATTTTTACACATGTACATACTGTTGAGAGTTCCTTTATCGAAGGTCATTGAGATTTCATCAGTCTCAAAACTAGACATTATTCTGTGCCGTTAATGCAGCAGAAAATATTGAAATACAGAAACTAACAACTAATTGGATGTTAATTATACATGTGGTTTTTGCATGTTGTTATATATTCTTAATTATAATTTTTACAATAGTAGCTTCATTATAGTTTATTCTTGTCCTAATTATAATTTTTTTTTAAGACTTACAGAATTTCATCATTTTTAAGATTAATCTAAAAAAATCTAAAGACAAAAATTAGATTAGATTCAATTTTTAAATAGATAACATTTTTTTTATTAATAATTTAAAAGTTTCATTATAGCTGTATGCAATTTTTACAAATTTTAATAAGCATATTATAAGATTGTTATATATATTATTATTAAAATAATAATGAAAATAATGAAAATAAAGAACAAAAAAATCAAAAAATATTTTGATAATAATAATATTTTTTAAATACTTACGATTCGCAAAAAATGCTAAATGTATGATTGATTACATTGACAATGTTATCGATTTGCCATTCGATGTAAATTTATTATCAATAATATATGTGTGTTTTATAAGACAGTTATCCTACAAATTATACTAATAACTACATAATTAAAACAAAAATTTTTTAAGATTTTCATTATTGTTATGCTATAATTATTTATTCTTACTTTTAAGGAAAGTAACTTGTAAGGATTTTCGTTGAGGTTGAATAAATAAATTAAATTATTTTACTTAACGTGCATGTACGATGTAAGAAGCAGTTTTTCAGTCTATTAAAGATAGATTATCCCATTCTATATACAATACTACAAATGCTGCAACGTTATACTTAATTAAAATGTTATAAAAGCATGCTTGAAAATCATGCAATAGAATTATCTACGTTAATTTATGCAATCATTACAGACATATGCGCATGTATATGATAAAGTATCAGTACTTATGGAAATTCACCGTACAACTACACTTCCGCCGCTACTGTTGCAATTCAAATGCATGTCCGTTAAAAATAATCCAATGAACCATATAATAAAACAGATTTCTCGGACGATTTCCAATGTAACGTGTATAATGTTTTCCTACTATCTGCCCTACTATATACCCTACCGTGTAACATACATACACGATATATGCGCGAGTGCTGAAACGAAACATCGCGGAATTTTCTGTCATTCGAACAATGTCCTGCACGGATGTCCCTGAACTCGTTTAAATCGTCACGTTCGCCAAATGAATTCCAAATTAATACGTTGAAGCCCACGCTGGCGATTCGAAAATAACGGGAATTCTCTGAACCTTTACCTCTCGCTCTCATTCACCTCATGCTCTATACAGCCGATGCTGCTTCCAGCACTTTTGGGTTAGTCCCGTGAGTGAGTAATGGTTGGGTTGCGGGTGGGAATGGGGAGAAAGGGAAAGCTCAACTGAGGCGAAATCAAGCGTTGGTATTTCCAGCCATTTTCATGCGCGGCTGCAATTTGCGCGATGTGCCGAAATTTTGTGATACTTTTATTTTTATAAGCGCTGTGTTGACTAGGCAGTTTCAAAGAAATCGCTCATGTAAAATTTCAACGAATATTTATCTATTTTCTCATTCAGACTTTTTTCAGCTTGTGTTTTAAGTTACGAATGTTATTTCTTTTGATAAACTTCTCTTCAATGGAAGCATCGAACCTTTTTTTCAGTTGCACTTCTCCACTAAAAATCGACGAATTATACGTTTTTATTTCGATCCAATCACATGCCAAAGTTTTGATGAACGAGCCATAAAAGAGCATTTTAAAAAAGTTCGCTTTTTCTTATGGGTAAGCAAACCATGTAACACATCACTGATCGGATGACGATCTGATATATTACGTCAAATATATGTTGAAAATATGTACCTTATAAAAGAATTATATACGTGGAGGTTGATTTTTGTTATTAATTATTTTATTATCAAACAATTAGGATAAATAGTATTATTTTAAGTTTTTAAAATCTTTTAAATAAAGCGCTATAAAAAGCATTGCAATAAGCAGCGAAATATGAAGTTATAGAAACAGATAAAATATAACAGAGTATTTATTGTATTTATTTTGTGCCTGACTTTTTATTACTGTCGTTGAACATTACATGAGTTATATAATACCAAATTGCGTAAGTTTTATATTTTTCATTTTGTACGTACAAATAAAATATCATTTTTAATTAAAAATTTTATAATTTAATTAATTTATTTAAGTTAAACGTGAAAAAACCTCAAATATTAAAATACAATGTAAAATAAATAAAATTAAAAATGTAAAAAAATCAATGATTTAGTTATTAAATATAGTTCGCTAAACTTTTTAATTTTTTGATATTATTATGGGATTCTGAAAAATTTGTAATTCATATATTAACTTCTTTTTGTATAAAGTTATCGTACATTTTATCATTTATTTGGTAGATTCGCGTCAAAGAATTGTAGAAAGCGGCAAAGAAAATCTCGTGGGAACAAATGCCGGCATATAAAATAAACTCACATATACGCGCCAAACATCGAGGAGCTAGAGACGCGTGCCAAGTGCATTATTCGTTTTAATTTCACTAAGAGAAGCTTTCATTACGATGAAATCTCTAATATTGTTACTATTTCACCCTCTGTCTCACATTTTCGACTTCCTCGTTATTCATCTATCACTCAATTCTTGAGAAACAGTCAATGATATATACAGATGCACACTAATATGCATTCCAAATTATCTAGATGGCTGAATAACTAAGAAAATTAGTTACGCTAGAATGCCTCTTTTTTCTACTTTTTGAAATAGTATATTATAAAAATATTACTTAAAGCTAAACTATTATTTACTTTTACTATAAAAATATATTTCGATACTTATAAAATTTTACTGCGTATTAACTATTTAAAAATTGAATATTATTTTTTGATTGATGAAGTAGGACAATTCCTTGAGAGTGAACATTTTCATGCTTAATGCAAATTAGGTGTAATATAATTGAATAATTCAACACGATTACGTGATTATATTATGTGTGTAAATAATAGTAAATAATAAATAAGTGAACTTGGACACAGCACACGCAAATAGTTGTACAACAATTATTTTCAAATGATCTTTGAAATCATTTACTTTTTTAAGAATAATCTTATATATTTAATATAATTTTAATAAATAAATAATGGTACCTTAAATTAATTTAGCCCTATTAATTATATGATAATTTTAAAAATAATATCGTTATAATATATTTGTTTAAAAAAGTTTATTATTATTTAATATCACGAATTTTCTCCGTAAGTGGGAATTGTAAAAGGTGATTGAAATATCCGTGATTGAAATTAGCTGAACGTTCAATATAACATTTAATGTACTCGCAATGTATGACATTGCTTTCACGCTTTCGAAACATTCTAGGATTCATCGTATTTTATTTCAATAAGAAGATTTATAGATTTAAAAATTTAAGTATCTCTACAATTATGCATGGAAAATTTAATGGATTTGCAGTTATCCGTAAATAATAAATATAAAATACAAAATTAGAATTGAAGATACACAGATAATCCAGCGATCTTTGCAAGCAAAACTCGAAACAAAGTATTCCACATTGATTTCACTTGATATGACATCTGGCAATGAATATACACTACCAAACTTTCAACTATATTTCTTTCTATCCTGACACCAACAGAAGGGCGAATCACCGGGTATAGCGCCTTATTAGCGTGTGTTACTTCTAAATAGGCTCAAGTATTAAAAATTTTATGGAAGTGCCAAGCATAGCGAAGTTTATAACACGCGAGCGTTATTCTAATGAAATTTTCTGCTATAAGTGAACTATGCCTCCATAGGGTATACTTAAGGAGCTTAGTCAACTTTCACTTGTGTAATGAGTTATATTGCCTTGGATTTATAGCCTGGGCAAGGCTTTAAACGAAGATGCTTGAATTGCTTGAACTTCGGTGACTGCTTTATTTTAGAAAGTCTAATTTTGAAATTTGAAGTTCATGACAATGCATTTATTTTAAAACTTATCTCTTATACCGGCAAATCTAAGGACTACAGATCTCTGTTTCTTGTATTGTTCTTTCTTTTGATTGTTTTCTTTTTGTTTTTGTTTTGCTTCTGTTTGTCTGAGGCTTATAAAATTAAAGTGACATTTAAATGTGTTGACAACGTATTTGACAATAATATTATGTAAACATTGTTATTTACTTTTTCCTATGTTTCATGTCACAGAAATATAAGTATGCTTTTTTTTTAATAAAAAAAAGTATTTACATCTAAAAGAATTAAACATTGTAAACAACGTAGTTTTACGTATACCCAATGGCTTTTCTTTATTCCTTCTCATTATTTGATTTTTTTAAAAATTTAATTATTCTATTCAAAAATTTGTTTTCTTCTAATACATATATATATATATATATATATATATATATACTTTGTTGATCATTCTTTCGTATTCCTATTAAATTTTGAATATTATGTTTCAAAAAGTTATAAATATAAAAAATATATTATTACATAATATGGAGTTCAATAAATTTCAATATGAAGATTTTTATACTACAGCATGACTATTTAAAATACTTCACTTAGTAAGCAGAAGCAAACGAGGAGTTTTGTTGTAATGTAATATTCTACATTCGTTAATTTAAATAAAAAGTTGAATGCAATTGTTGCGATGTTCAAATTGTGCAAATGTTCATTTGCACTTGGCAATTTATTTATAAGCTTTATAGTATGGTAATATTGTACAATATGTAAATACATATCTTAAATCATATTTAAACGACGCTCAAAGACAGAACGGAGAACTCACATATCTTCATAATAAAATATATTTGAACAAACAATCGAGTTCAATTGTACTGATAATAAATTATCACTTACTCCTATTCAAAAGGCAATGAAAATATCGATGAGATAGAAAAAAAAATACAGTTACGTCTACTGAAACTCAAGCTAAGAGATATCGTACATAGACAGTGAAAAAGATTAATTTCTAATTTGTTACTTTAGTTATCTTAAAATGGCATTGTACCAGCACCACTGAGCCTTGAAACGAATCACCACGACGAATTTATGTACACACACTATATATATATATATATATATATATATATATATACATATAATGGACTTTGCCATGCGACTTCTGATAAGATCACTATAATGGTTGTATTTGCGCGAAATACAAAAATTATCCGAGGCAACGATTCGTCATTAGCTACGGCTATTACATAATTACGAGGGTAAGAAGGCTACGGGAGACGTACGGTATTTTTATAAAATTTTAGCCTTCGTAGAGAATGCCTTTGATTTTCTAGTATAGGCTTCATGTCCATTGAAATTCCTGTTTCTTTTAATATGTTTGATTCGCCATTATCTTTTTAAAAGGACTCGTGTATTTTCAAATAATTTCAAATAACTTTAGAAAATTTAGATTATTTATTAATTTAACGCGTAAATTGAATATGAATATATATAGTTCATTATTTATATAGCACTTTGTACACACTATAATAATTTAATTTTATTATGTTTCTTTATAATTCTAATTCTTTGGTTGTTTTATTTTATTGTACTTTTTATCGATAATGAACCAATTATATATTTTTAAAAATCATTGTTCTAATGGAAGAATGAAGGGCTATCAAAGCCTCTTTACACTCTGTATAAAAACTGTACTAAGCAGAAATTTACTGATATATTCTTCTATATTCTTATTAAAATTCTATGCACTCTATTTTGAAATTATCAATGCATGACGAAACCATACAAATCGATTATGTAAATATCATTAGCTAATGGTATGCAAAAATGTAATATTACAAAATTCTATTATTTCCATGGTGGATGAAAATGTTTAAAAAAAAATTTGATTTTCATTAAGATAACGAATATTTATACGAATCAAACAATATATATTATTTTTAATTATTAATATATTTAATGGATAATAATAGTAAAGCTCTTGTCGATAATATTCATTAAATGGCTTATCCGATTATTAATAATATATTTTGACTCTAGCACTTCTCTACACTCATTCATTAATTAAAAAATAAATGATTTATATATTCCACAGTTGAACGAGATGAACAAAGAGGAAAAATAATTTTTGATCGGTTCTTGAAATTATTCAATTCAATCATAAATATATTATATAGTTTTTCATATACGTTTTTCCAGTAAGTGGAAAAAAATTCGATAAATCCAGTTTCGAATGCTTTTGAAATTGTGAAAGTATATAATGCAGAAAATAGGCAGAAAATAGCAAATTTGCGAAGATAGGTGTATAATGGCAATATGCTTTAATTCAAAAAGCATCATATTGTCCACTGACGCCTGCATCATGCATCATTGAAGCGCGACTACACATGTTTGCAAGCTCTTTCGTGCCGACCTCCTGAAATCCTCTATCTGCTGGATCCATCCTTCCGCGACTCGAAAAAGCAATCGCACATTGATCCGGTAATCTGTCATTAATTTCGTCGAACAATAATCGAGAGAGAAGCATAACCTCTTATCCTGGCTCGCCTTTTACACTATAGATATCTCCCTCTTGTTCTCGGGCAGCGAAATTCAGTCGAAGCTAAGCCACATAGTTTCGCTAAGTGTATTGTGCTCCATCGACATTCGTGCCAATTTTTGGCACGCGTCAAGTAACTGTGTAGACATTTTAAACTTTGGTTTTAAATATAATTTTTTATGAAGTATATAAAGAGAGTACTGTAATTATATAATTACAGTTACGAACACTCTTCGTTTTTATCATGTTCTTGAATTTCGTAATTTGAATTTGTTAATTAATGTAAAGATTTAATAAAGCCAATCCTTTATAAATAACTTTGATGGTTTAAAAAGAAAATTCATAGATTTTATATTTCTAATGTTTTAATTTTATTACAATTCTATATATAATGACGTGAATATATATAATCATAAAATTTCAAGAATTTAATTTCATTTAATTAATTTTCATAGGGACGATTAAGTCATCTAGTATCATTACAGATTTTCTAATAGTTTTCATTACAATAAATTATACTTTTTCCTTAATATCTAAAATGATTCTCTCGATTGTATTTTAAAAAACATATATACTATATTCAACATAAGTGAACATTTCTCCAACCAACCTTAAGTTCTTTAAGAATTTACATGAAATGAGTAGGACATTGCGAGCACTTGCTTGTAATAGCAATAGTCGAAAGCCGAGTGCATTCGTTCTTCCAACTCACTACTTTATCTGAAGTCCTTGTCTGCTTATGAAACCGCCGAATTACGAGAAAGTGGGTGAGCGTTGAAGAGGAGTAGAAGACAGGGAATAAGAGACCTGCCGGGAGAGAGAGAGAGAGAGAGAGAGAGAGAGAGAGAGAGAGAGAGAGAGAGAGAGAATATTGGTGAAGTTGGTACGGTTACGAATAATCTCACCGGATGAACTTTACTGTGGCCGGTATTTTCGAACAATTTCTAAGGCTCTTGGTGCACTGTGTCGGACTAGATGATGTCGGACGATTTTAGATTGAAATTAAGATGGAAAGCTACCGCTTGAGTTGTCTCTTATAGATGATCTCTAGATAATAGTGATCTCTAAGGAGGCAAAGAAGAAAGCGTAGGGTTTATGCGCAACGATGCAGGAAGGAAGCGATTATTATCGAGGCTGGTTACATTGTTAATATTGCTTAATTTTTATTACAAATTTAAAGCCTTTGGATATTCTAATAAATGTGAATTATAACTACATATAATTACTAATATTATACTATATATAATATGGAAAATGATAAACTGCAATTTATGATAAAATCTATGATAAAATAAATACAAATCAACTGACATGTAATTTAAGATTATTGTCTTTTTCTATTATTTATATTATTCTCTTTGCAGATTATTATTAATCCGCTTCGTATGATTATAGAATGCTTAATATTATATATTTATAAATATAATAAATAAGTTTTAAATGTAGTCTTCAAAAATTTTTTAATACTAATCCAAAGTAGCATTTACTATTTCAAAATTGGGGAAACACAAATCGAATCTCTTAAAAATTAAAAAAATATTATGGAATATAAGTTCCTTGTAATTTTAACATAATATTTCTTCGCTGCAAATATTTGCTCTCTATTATCTATGCGTTATTAGTTATTAAGTTTTCAAATTTTCTCGCCTTCTAATCGAAGTGACAAATATAGAATGGAATGTCTTGCGAATAAATGAGCTACAATTCAATTAATAAGCTCCGAGCAAAATTGTAGCATATTCGAATAACTTCCAGCTTGGATTTTCTACGACAAGAAGTTGCATAATTATCAGAATTTATAAAATTGGTAGTTGTAGCAGAAAAGGGGAAGGATATAAGGCTATAATACTTGGTGAGCAAATAACCGACGATTTCAACTCCGATGTTGCTTTCCTCAGAAGCGCCCATCGACTCCATACATCCATGATGGCCAAAAGACTTTTTTTGGCTTTTATCCCGTTACATCTCCTTTGAAAAACTAATGAAGAAGGATTTCGAACTTTCGGACTCACTGGATAGCTAGTGAATTAACATTGCTACCCTGAAGGAAATGAAGAATTAAGGAAACTATAAAAATTCCTGGTATGCTTCGGCTGATATCATATAACAAAAACATGACGAAATTGGTTATATTAATTGGTAAAATGTAAATTGACAGTATTATGAAAAATTGCAGGAGTATAGACGATTATTTGTGAAATAATAAAAGTAAAATTTACGAATATTTAATCTTCGGGTTTAATTAACTAATTCGTGCCTAGTTTCAATTAGTATCATACTTTCACTATTTGTTCATCGAATTCTTAAATATTGCTAATATTATTGTAGATTAGATAATACACGCGTGTTTATTCTTTGCATATTTTTGAAGGATGCGCTATTAGAGTACATAAATTATAAGCTTTTTGAAATTTTGAAATTTTGAATTTTTGAAAACAAAGAGGATAGGTATACACAATAGCATTACGTTGTAAAAATTGGCCACCAGCAGTCATCATCGTTTGACTGGAGATAATGTTTCTACGAATCTTATCGAAATGCCACTACGTAACATAATTCTCAACGCCAATGCCTGTCTCATGGCAACTATCAAAATCGAGTGCCGGCCGATCATCGTGACAAAAGTGTCACCTCCTCAGGCTGACGCTCGGAGTCTCGTACCACCAAACTACGGCCAGTTAAATAACAAGACACCATAACGGAGCTCGAGGTCGGGAAAGGGATAGAAAGGTTCTTGGCAGCCGGCATCGGCAGGCGCTGCTATCCATTACTGGTGGGGGCGCATGACACCTCGGGAGATATATCGACTGGGCGCATCCGCGAATTGAATCGAATGCCGCGCAGCCGCCGGCAAAAACACCAATGAGCAAAATAGAGCATTGTGAGCGATGCTTCGCCCTGGAATTTATTGGCGAATGAGTTACTACGATGGGGCCGCCAACTCGATCGATTACACTCGCCGCCTTCTCTCTTCGCCTATTGCTCTCACTCTCTACCTATTTTTTCCTCGATGCTGGCATTGGCATCTCGTCGATGACTCGGGTAGGAAGAGCGATCGGTCTGAGTTGCTGTCGGGAAGTCGCGGTTATTCCAACTATTTTAGAAAGAACGCGAGCTTGAAATTCCTTTTTTCCCCCATAAAACAGCAAATGATCAAATTGATTTAGTAGTACGATTATTTATAATGTTATAGTGTATTACGCTTTCAAATATAAATGATATCAGTATAATAAAAGTATCAATTCGCCACTGAATATTTCAACGTTGAGAAACATTTGTGTACAAAAGAAATTGTATCGCTTGAAAACGACAGTTCATTTTCTGAGATTTTTTAATTCGACATCATTAGGACATCAAATTTTTATCATTTGAACGGGAAATATATACAATATAGAATACAAAATATAATATATTTCATATTTTAATGAAAAATGTGTTTTATCCTTTCAATTGTGGAGCTTAGAAAAGCTTCTTCTCGAGTTTGGTCATTTTCATAGGCAATTATGAAATAATAGAAATACATCGACTAACTTCTTATGACTTGTGAATGCAGTGCTTTAAGTTTTTAGAGAACAGAAATGTCGATGGAAATATTACTTTTCATTGGTTGCGTTATTTTTTTCCGAAATGTCAGTCAATCAAATCAAATTTGGTTTCATCAACTTGAGAGATTATTATAAAAACGAACAATATTCTGCAGTTTAAGGATAAATTAATTGTTTGCGGAGAAATGCTGAGTGATAATGGATACATTGTACAGATTTTATTATTTTGAAAACAAGTATTATTAAATTTTCCATATTTAATGTGAAATCAATAATAATAATTTAAATATAATAATTATGAACAGATTGAAAAAGATAAATTTATTTCTTCATATAAATCATTGTTTTTTTATCGTTAACACTTACTATACTTCTCAGCATATTTATTGATTATTCTTTTGTTTTCTACGTCATTTTAATTCAACGCTGACATTAAAAATGTTTGAACTCATTACTTAGATATTATTTATTATTATATATATATATAATATATAATATATAATATATATATATATATATATATATATATTATAAAACTACGTTGAGAAACATTTGCACTTTGATATGTGAAAGTTCACTCTATATTTTTCTTCTTATATGAATTCATTTTTTGTAAAATCAACTAAAAAAAAATACGAATTTCGCCACTAATAATAAATAAATAAATAATGAATAAATATGCTGAAAAGTGAATTATATGTTAAAGGAAAATAATTAATAAATTAATATTTTTCAATCTGTTTAAAATAATTGTATTATAAAATTATTATTGATTTCTTATTGCATACACCTTATATTAAATTCAATAGAACGTAGGTCGACAAGAAATTCTAGAGCTTCGGAAACTCCGTGAATTTCATTATATATCCGATACTTATTGCATCGTAAATTTTATCATTTTCAACCTATATTTTCACTGATTATAATTCAATTTTTTTCAAGGAAAGTGATAAATTGCTCTATAATTAATTGAATTTTACATTTTAATCGATGCTCATATTCATTATTGCTAATATAAAAATATCATACAATTTCAATTACTAATCAATGAAAGTATAATATAATCGATAATCATAGTATTATTAATTATACATAATTAGACATTCAAGTAAAATTAAAATATTGATGATTTTATAAACATCATTGAGAATTTATTGAAATTTCTATATAATTAATTATTCATTTCTCTATATTTTTCATTTCAAAATTACAAATAATCACTGTATTTAATTTCATTAGTTTCATCAGTTCATAATATATGCAATTATGAAAATAAAATAGTACATGAAATTAATGTCAAGTTATATTAATATTATTAGTTGCATAAATAACTAAAAAATGACAAAATGGATTATTGTCTAATAATGACACAATTTTCTCGGGAATAGTACTACATGAATTATCATATATAACAAGAACAATTTGATTCATCAGCTGGTTACAGAGTGGAAAAATACTCAAATTATCGAATTTTTTAGAGATTGAAACGAGATTCAGATATTGCACGTACACTTACATAAGAAGTAAAATCGAATGCTGATAGGCTTAATCTAAAAATATGAATATATCACCATACATAGATTTTCTGGAGTATTAGATTAATAAATTAAAATATTTTTAATTAGTTCATTCTATTGATTCTTCTATTTTAATTGATTTACAAAATAATTTATACTTGTATAATTACGAAGAATAATTAATTATAAGTTTTTAATTAATAATATTAATTAATATTTAGTATATTAATTAGTAATAAGTTATTTATATTTAGAAAAATGTACTGAAAATGTGCAAAATCAATTAGTCCAAATATAAATTTTGCTCTAATCATAAATACCAAAAAATTAAACATGTAGGCTTTACTTAAAGTATGAATTAGTAGTTGATTGAAACTCTATGTCTGAATTAGATTATTACCAGCAATACGAAGACCAATAAACTACAAAGGAGCAAATTTTCAATAGTGATGATTCAAGGAATTTCAATTTAAGTCTGAGAACTGTGGAAATCATTTGTTATAAAATATATAATCATACATAATATATTTTGATGAATATATGGAAGAATAGCTGAATATGAACTGTACTGCGAGAATTAAAATAATTTAGATGTTAACATAAACTTTACATAAACAAAAATCACTTCAATAAATTGAAAGCGATGATTTTCGTGTTTTAATTAGGCTAGGTTCATTAAGCATTCAATTATTTGATCATTCAGTAAGAAGCATCGAAATGATTGCTTAAATTTATAATTTATTGATTGTATTATTTCTACAAGTTGGCTACATATTAGTGTATTCAGTATAAAATATTACGTTTATTAATTATTTATTATCATTTATGAGATTGATGTAATATAGATTATAAATTTCACATAACTATGATAACTTCAGAGAATGATTATAACCATAGATTGGCAAAGGATAAGCAATATATTTTTGTAGTTAAGTTTGTCTTGTTTTTGGCTGTTATTCAAATTTCATTATGAATAATATAATATTGAGCTTCGTGGATCAAATTTAATATGATAATGAATCTTATATCTTTATGAATCAGGTCATATACACGATTTCCCGTTGTTAAAGAAAACGTAGAGTCATATAATATTTTAATTGATAAACATGTCTGTTGGTGGTGTTATCTTCATATCCTGGGAAAACCCGATTATATTCAAAAAATTTGTACAAGTAAATATTTAAAATATTCAATACGATAAAGTTGAAATTTGAAAAAGACTTGATTTAATATTTAACTTAAAGTCATTTCTAATTTTCAAATATTTTTAATAGTTTTAGTTATTATAAATACTTGGAATTATCGTATTATCTAAGAATTTCTATCGACTGATTATTAGATCATGCAATATATTTATTTAAAAAATTGGAAAAAATTGTTTGAATATTTGATCTATGGACGAGACTTTTATTATATTTACTTTTATCGAGATTTTTTTTCATATCAAATATTAATTTAATTAAATTTCGCAAATATATTTCATAGTATAGTTACTCGTATTTATGGAAATATAGTTTTATATACTTATTAATTCATAAAAATTTTATGATTATCTTTAATTTAATAATAAATTTCTTTTTCGGAAAAATAGTGATTATATTGAATTTCATAATATAATGATTTAAAGTCTAATACTTTATTAGTATTCTCTTAATTTACTAAACTAGCTGTATCCTTAATACTTAAATATCCTTAATGATTTTGTAATTCATTTAAATATCAATAATCAAATATATGATATACAATGAATACAAATTTTAAATAAATAAATATTTAATTGCAAATTTTTGTGATAAATTATAATATCGAAATAATATCTATGGATTGGTTTTACATTATTTCATATAACCTCATTTCCCTATAATTATCCATGTAGTGGATAAACCTACTAGTTAATTGTTTAATCTAAATTTATCTCTAAATTTAGTCTATTAGCAAACCTTTTATGATATGACTTATAGATTTATGAAAGATAAGTATTATAAAGCAATGAACAAAACATATAAAAAAATTTATGTAAATCATAGTTAAAGATAGAGAAAATGCAGAGAGGCTGGTATAAAGTATGTTGGGTAAGTACAACTTCTCTGGTAGTTCTAATTAATCCTTAATATTATGGAACTACAGTAACGTTCCTGTTATTGTTGTTTTTCCTGTTTTTACTACTACATCATATATACAGAGTTATGCACAATGACGCTAAAACCATGTATAATCGCTTCCAATGCATGTATAAACTATGCATAATTAATAAGGAGGTTTTTTTATTTTATTTCGTTAACTTTATCTATACTACAGCATTGTTTCATCGTATTTCGATATATTTGTAATATTAAAAAAAATATTTATTTAAAAAACTCTTTAAAAATATTTATGTAAAAAATTAATATTATTTTTAAAACGGAATTTTCTTAATAATTACTGTATAAACTATTAAGTTGTTATTGTTATTATTACAATAATAATTATAACACATAAAATTATAAAAAAAAATTTCGAGACATTCTAAATAAAACTATTAAAAAGAATTCTATTATGTGAATTTAAATACACCACTATCTTTGGTGATATTAGATTAGAATCTAATCTCGAATGCATTCATATACTCTCATGTTACTCTAAGTAACTCACAGTCACCTATACTAGCAACATCACATAAATACTCATGTCGATGCTATTGGCCCTTGATGCATTTGCGCATGTGCACGTACATTATAGTTTATTTTGGTAAAACCAATAGTTTGTATTTATCTGTATTTTATGTATGTTTAAAATCTGTTCATTTATAACCATATATATATATATATACCAATGATATATATATATATATATATATATAACATATTTGTATTTATTTATATTTATATATATTTATACATCTAATAAATAATATGTATCTATATTTTCGTAAATCCAATAACTTGTTATTTGTTATTTTTAAATGATTAGTTAAACACGCTTCTAAAAAATATCGACATCATTGTAAAGTAAGTAAGAAATAAAAACTTATATTCAAATCAAACATAGGCCAAACAATAATAATCTGATATCAAAATGAAAATTATACATCTATTTCATTTAAAATCCATGATAAAGCATTTGATCATTATTAACCCTATAATTTATTATTAAGTAAAAAAACATTGATTGTAATATTTTCCTAATTCTATCTCGGCTAGTCGTTTATATAAAATGATTAATATGATTAGCCTCGTGAGATGATCATTACCTAGGGAGATTATCGATTCAAAGTCCGACGACAAACTGATTCACCTACCCACGGAAAAAAATCAATTAATCGTAGTGAGCGTCGTCGCTCTAATTTTACCTCCGGCTCGACGCCTGGAGAAACTATTGCCAGCTGGGTAATTGAAAATTAAACTGTCTTATCTATGCGAGTACGAGACTCCCATGCTTGTATAAATGGTGCCATTTTCCATGCAGTGAATGGTCAATTTCCGAAAGTTTTAGCGAGTGCCGCCCGAACTGAATGCTGCATTGATTGGTACTCCAATTAGTTCGGGATGAGGGCTAAACTCCCCCCCCCCATCTCTCTCTCTCACTATGTAATTTCTATGTATAACTGTTACATCGATTTTAAACTGGTCGTTATCGTAAAACTTGCATCAGAATACTAGTCAAATCTATTCATATGATGTCGATGAAAAGTGGGATGGACTTGCTTTTGGTGGATAGTTTAAAAAAAGTTTTATTTGAATATATAATGTTCAATATGTTCAGTTGGATTCATTTTATAGAAGAATTAAAATTATAATTTAGTATTATTTATTTCGGCTGTTCTTGATATTTATAATTTAGAATAATAAATATATGTACAGCGAAAATATTTTTTATATAAATAAATACGAGTTTGTAAAATAAATATTATGAAAATTCTTATTATCATATAAATAAAAAACTAAACATCACATCATAAGAAACTCAATATTCAGTATGATTATGAGTATATCAATTTTATTACTGAAAAAAAATTTTCATAATATAGTTTCTGGAAATTTTTAATTATCATTTATGTAATATGATGGGTTATTTAATTTGTATTTTATTTGAATTGGAACCATTTTTGTATTTTGGAGACATAGTAATAAATGAATATAATATTTATTCAATTTTTATTAATTCAATTCTAATTAATTGTCATCTTGTATCTATAGGTATCGAAAAGATTAAAATATACTCTGAATATACTTTCATACTTTACGGATGTAGTGCTTATTAAAATTTCATTTTATTTCAAACATATGTGCATATAATATCTTGATTCGACTAAAATTAACATCGTGTAATTAAAATAGCTTTTCTTGGTTTTTTACTATTGTTATATTTATCATTGTCGTTATGGTTTTGAAAATACACAATGTTATTTAATAATTAGATTATTTTCTGACAATGGCATTATATATAAAAATACGAATGAATATAGAGATCTAAATTATATTTATTCAAGGAATAAAATGATTTAAAAAAATCATAATACTATAATATTATATTAATTATATTAATAATAGCTTAATCGCAGTATTTTTGTGCATGAATATATACTATTAAACGTATATTTTGGTGGAATTTGATGTAATAGAGGAATACAAAAATAATATAAAATTATATGAATATATACTTCCACAATAACTTGGAGTAATCAATTGTCATTTTTAAAATAATTTTACGTGCTCTAATTTTATATATTTAATTAGAAAGAAATACTTGTTATTATTATTTATTACTCTGCATTGTGCTTTGTGTAAATTTATTTGAAGAAGAAAAGATTACTAAAAGCACGAAGAAAGAAATTTCTCAAGAGTAATATTTAAATAGAAAATATCACACGAACAAAATTCTACGGATTTCAGTTCCTAAGTGGGAAATAGAAAATAAAAATTTTCTTAATATTTATGATTATTTAATAAAAGAATGTTTCAGTTTTACTTATGAAATTGATAATTAAAAGAGAGTCAATATATCTAACAAGATATTTACAGATAATAAATTGTCCATGTAAACGTAGAGAATTATATTTCATACGATATGAATATATGCAATAAAATGAATCAGTTTTGAAAGTTGAAATCAGTTGAAAATCAGTTTTTATTTTATCTATATTAATTTATTTTACTTTTATACCTTTATTTATTTTTACAAACTTTTACATTTTTTAAACTATTCATAATATTAATTATCATATTTATCATACTTGTCATAATTATCATACTGATACCACTTACACAAAACGTAGATAGATGATAAAATAATTTAATCACTGAATTAGTTATTACTTTAGTAAAATGCATTTATGTGGTTCTTTTTTGTTTCCAATAAATAAAAGGAAAAATGGAAAAATAAATTAAGAAAATAAAGAGTTATTTTTAAATCAATAGAATAAATCATTATAAGATTTATTTAGGTAATAAATAATATTATATTAAAAAAGATAATCATTTTTAACGACATAATTTTAAACAATACAGAAACAATAATAAAATAATTTCAAATATTGCTCATTATTAATCCAGGAAGCAAATTAATATATAATAAGAAACTTATCGCAATTTCTAAAATATTCAATTCAATATATTAATAGCTAAAGAAAAGCAGAAAATGTATTTATCGTCGATGAAAAGCCATCATTAATTTTTCGCACGACCATCAATTTCGCTCTCTATCCCTTTGTCTATTTATCTCACTCTCTCTTGATCTCTTGTGTCAAGTCACGTTCTACCAAATTTCTTTACATACATATGGTCAAAAATGATGGGCTAAAAGGAAGATATAGTCGGAGATCCAAATACAGCAAAATCCATCCCAAGCTCTCCAAGAATGTAGGAGCGATAAACTCCTGTCGTGGATGGAAGTCGTCTCCTTCCCCCCACCCGACAACCCCGCCCAATGGTATCTCATGGTAGCAGCGGCGACGTCGCTAGAGAGAGTTTAGGGCATCGCGCCAAACCAGTTTTAAATGCGCTCTTAAATTTCACGAAGTCGCAGCGACGAGGACAACGACGCGGCCGTAAACTATCCTTGCCGAGAGTGTGGTAGAAGGAGATCCTACTTAGGGAAGGTGTAGCTTTAGGCTGAAGCTTGTCGTATTCGTCTGGATGACATATATGCGACTTGGAATGGGATCTCGAGAACACCTTTTCCTTTTCTTATCCGAGAAGGTTCTTTCTCTTCAGTGAAAGCGATCACATTGCGACTAATATCATCGGAAACGGCACTTGGTGACAAGAAACAAAGAGGGCCACTGATGAAAATCTGGAGTTAAGCGTCTATTAAAGAGGTTAACGAGCAATATCATTTGAAAACATCAACCATCGTATTGTATTAATTAGTCAGTTTGATACTCCTAATTTATAAAATATAATCTAATGCATGGTAGTTCCTTTAAGGTGTTGTTAATTACTAATAAGAGAGAGAGAGAGAAAGAGAGAGAAAGAGAGAGAGAGAGAGAGAGAGAGAGAGAGCGAGCGAGCGAGTAAACTAATATTAATAATATCGCTAATGAAATATGAACATAAATGAATTTATGCTGCCTAGTTCACAATTAAAATAAGCATGAGGAACAATAATAATAATAAATAGGAAATAAACAGAAATTAAAGTATTATATCAATTTATTCTTAGTCCAATTTTACATTATCCAATATAATACCTAAAAATAATTTTGCATCTTTAGAATTTGAAATTTTTTTAGGTATATTGTAACAAAAGAAATAATGGAGAAATGGAATTAATCATAAAATCTAAAACGAAGTTTGTCTTCCTTTCTTATATCCTTGCATTTGTATTCTTCATTTCATTAAAAAAATATAATAAAAATAGCACATGAAAATAAATTCTTTTTTCAAAGTAATATCATTGATATCAAATATCAATAAAGAACTTAGTATCTATTTATTCTCAAAATATATTGATACAACAGAATAGTAAGTTTATAATATATAAATTTTAATACGTTATTGATTTTCTTCTGTTCTTCATAAAAATTTTTTTTTTAAATAGAATTAATAATTTTTGTAAAATACAATTTCGTGGCATCACTTAACAGTCAATGCTGTCTCAGCTTATAGGATTTTTCTTTATTTGTTCGTTAATAAATTTATGATGTATATATATATCCATCCGTACCTATAACTTATCAATTGATTTCATCTTTTGTTTTCTTTTATTCTCATTTCTCTCATAAGAAAAAATTTTCAATATATGTTTCTTAGATTATTTATCAAGTTTCAAATTTAAAGAATAAAATTCGTTATGAGCAATATTTGAATCATTATAAAATTCGTAATTTCGTAGTAATTGAATATATTTTGAAAATAGAAACCGATAAATGAACATATATTATTTAGGCGTGAATGCGAATGAATAATATAAAATATAAAATATTATGAATATTGGATTTAATTTATAATAAAATGAATTATGAAATAATGACATATTAAATTGATAAATAAATTGAAGTATATTTCAGCTATTCTTTAATATATCACAATATATCGCCAATTTTATTATAAAGTTAGTATTAATATAGAAAGTAAGTGATAGTGTATAAATTTGAACATAATAATCATGACATTTATGTTCTAAAAAATAATTTATAATAAATTTAAGAAGATTTGTATAAGTCTGTATAAAATCCGAGGACTATTTGATAAAGAGTTATTCATATGATTGGATTAAGTATTAATTAAATTATTCAAAAGTTAATTCACGGATATTATAATCATTAATTTAATAATATAATAATTATTTCTAATATAAAAATTAATTAATTTTTTATTGACCAATAATTTATGCACAAACAAGAACATTCAATTTGATAGTTTATATTTCAATTTAATTCTATTTGGTATTATTTATGAGTAATTATGATTTTTGAGTTGCTGTTGAATAATACCATAATCTATTTTCTTTTTAAGAAAATACTTTATTTTTAAGTAATTACTCATAAATTACAATAAATATCATATAATTACACACTTTTAAAATGAAACTTAATAAATACATTTATTAAACAAATTTTTCTAAAATTGTACTTTAAGAACACGTGAATTGTGGCAAGAAAATGTTATAAATTATAAATCATTAATGAGTTTGAAAAAAAAGCAAAAAAAACAAAAGTGCATCAAATTAATATATTGTAGAAAATTATTACATGTTTGATAGATTATCCATGAAGTGTTGTTTGTAGTAATAATAATTACAATAATCTGACAAACTAAACAGTATTAATTTTATTTAATATTTGAGGTTATTATCATTATTTTTCTTATTATTTAAATATGCAAGCCCATTAGGTAGTAATAATAAATACATATTGAAAATAAGAAATGATAAAATAAAAGAAAAAATTTTTTTAGATAATCTTTGTTGTGGTCTTTGCTCAAGTTGATTAGACGCTTCTGTAAGTGTATAAGTTAAAGAGGTCATTTATGAGATTATATTATAACTACAATCACTACATCTATCAACAACTACAGATTTTATAAAAAATATTTTGAGTTATAGACAGTTATTGAATGTGTTCTTGTTTAATTCTGCTTTTGTTACGTAAATTTCTGATAATTGGTTTTAAATTATGTCCAACGTATTAAGTTTCTTTTATTGACTGAAGTAATTTCATTCGAGGTGTATTAAGATAAGCATTCCAGACCTTATGCATTTATTGCATCATTATTTATTACATCATCATTGACATGATTATTTATCAAAGTTGGATATATTTCTTATCTATTTAAATAATTTCTTTTATTATATATGTTGATTAAGTGCTTTATGATTTCTCTAAAAATATTATTTTTTCAAACTAAAAATATTAGCAAATAATAAATCCTATGTATTATTGTTTAAATCAATCTATCTAATCATTAGATATTTTTAATTTAGATATTTTTTATGTGTCATCCGCTGATCGGTGTTTAGAAAAATTGGTGGTTATCAAATGATGTAATGTATACATAATTTATAATTTTCTACTATTTCTTTCGTATTTTACGCAATATTCTGAATGTTCAACTATCTTTCCGGATTTTTGATTAATATTATTTAATGAACATTATAGTTATAGTTAAATCTGTAATAGAGGCGTTCAAAATTTAAACATTTTTTAATTACAAAATAATTATGGAAAAATTGATAAATTTTATTAGCAAATGGTCATTTAAAAATCAATTTATAAGTACGAAAGAAAATACATTATAGGCTAAACATTAATGTTTTCTATTTTTAAACTACTACTATATATACTATTTTTACTGATTTTTTTATAGTTAAAGTAATAAATATAAGAGCAGAAATACTATATTTGATTGAATTAATAGTATTTTTGACTAATATTTTTTATACGTCTTTTATCTGTAAAATATAAGTTGGAAAGCTATTTTTATCTCTTAATGTTGTTTGTTTCAAGTACAATTTAATATGAGAATTTTAAACAATTGTTTATAACGAAAATAACATTACATTAATAAATTAGGAATTATATTGTAGAATCATAGGAGAAGAATATCAATAAATAGAAATCGATAGTATATTGAATGATATAACCAACGATTATCACGTTATTATATTAAGAAAGAAGTGACATATAATTTTTCAATTCTGAATTGATTTGAATGGGTCAATTTGATATGCATTTAACGTAATTCAAATATGCATTACAAGCTAAAAGGAAACAGTTTGTAAAACGATAAAAGTTAATCGAATTTTCTAATAATACGGAATATACTTTTTTTATTGAGAATATATCTATGTAAGAAAATAATTTGTTAATAATAAAATAAATTATTTCAGATAATTTCGTACGTTGTTATTATGAATCTATGTCATTAATTTTGCTATAGAACTTTGAATATTACATAAATAATATTAGTCACGGTTCTATTTAACATTAATAATACTTGACTATTTATATTTATTCTATATACTTTTAGAATAAAAATATTTATTATTATCATACCATATGTAGTACATATCACACCATATATGTAGAAATTCTATGTATGATTGAAGTAAGTTGGGTAGGGCTTCGACCGATTTTTATCTCACATCACGAAATTAAATAAGAGAAAACCTAGAGAAGTTCAGGCTGCGTCGCTAATACGAGTTTCTTGCACTACTGTTGAACTGAACCAGCACTTCTTGATGTTTCCTCGATAGATGAGAAAGGAGTCGAATACTTTTCACGAACATTGCATTTCCTGGGTGTATGATGCTCTGAGATCTTTTTCGGTCTGATCGTATAGACTCGAGTGTTCTTTATCTAAAAAGTATATGTTTGCCTACTTTCTGAGGGGTTGAATCTTTATTACATTAAGAACAGTTAGAATGCACAGTAATTTTGAAGTATTTAAGATACGTATAATAAAAAAATGAAGCTAATTTTTTGTTAGCCTTTTGATAAAAAATTTATTAAAATATATATTTTAACTAGAAGAACATAGGAAATTGCTAAAATATATGTTTTTAATATCTGATTGAGTCTGCTCGTACTATAATGATTATAAATAGTATAATAAAAATTTTAATGCATTCCTATGTAAAATATTATAATTTTATAATCATACAATGCCATAATGTTGGACACATAATGGATTCATGTAATGGCGTAATAGATTTTAAATTAGTAGACTTTTATCCAAAATAGCCAAAATCATAATGTGATATAAAGAAGTTATCGTTTTCTTCGGCTTTTAAGATAAGTATCCCCTGTAATACCAGGTAGTATATATCGTAATACGCGAATGTTTTCTTTTTTTTTATGCGATTTTGAATCGATATTCTTTGAAATAAATGTTTGATTCTGATAAATTCTGATTAATAAAATTAAATATAAAGTAAAAAAACTTTTTAAGTAATTTAAAAATATTTTTATAAAGATTCGCCAATAAATCAACAATATCTTAAAATCTATAATATTTTGTCATTGCATTTTTTATAAGCACATTGTAGTATACTAATTTAGGTATTATATTACATGAAATGTGATAAGACATTTATTGAATGGTCATTTGTTTTAATAGGTAAATTCTATTCTATTTTTACATCATGGAATTAATATTACTAAAGTCGTCTCTTCAAAATGTAAGCTTGGTCAGCGTAAATAAAATTCGAATAGAAAGCAAATAACTGAAACAATCCGTTTTTGAAAGTCATAATGAAATTTTCTGTAAAACAGTATTCATTAAAAAGTCAGGTATCGATTTAAAGAGATTTGCTGCTTCACGCGAAATAATGTTCATCTCGGATACCTCGTCTCCTTAGATCAAGCTTGCACACATTGTAAAAGGAATGTCGAGTCGGAAATTTTCAATAGTGCACGAATTAATCCAAGGACATGATCCAAGGACCGCAAGACATGATCCGTCAGAAAACTTTAATAAAGAGGACAATCTCGATTTATCATGCCGTCTAGCAAAGCCTTCTGCATTACCGCTACAGTTATAAAGCTTGGACGTAATGAAATCTGACCTCCCGTCCTCGACCTTATCTGTCTGGCATATCTTCGCCTCAATTCCCCCATTGCCTTCCTCCTGTATATGGTAGAAGTCGGACTTTACGCTTCCCTGGAAAACATCTCTCCTACTTACCTCTCAGCTGTTTCAGGTTAGTGGAGATGTACTTTGTAATAGTACAGAGGCATAATAATAACCTTAGTCCTTTACTTTCTGAGTTGCCTCTACTTTCGACGCTAGTCTACTTGCAAAATAGTTAAGTAGCTTCTCTCCGTATATGCTCGGTATTACCTACCATATTATCTACCATATGTAAATACTTACCTTTGCGAATCGCGAATTTTGTCTATGCGAGTAATAGATTATTTATGTGTTTGTACTTCTAGGTAACACTCTTTGTGTATGAGTAGATGAATTCCACGTGAATGCATTTATCGTAAAGTTCAGCTACTTTCTGTATACCTTTAGATGTGTAAACATGCTTATGCGCTCCCAAATTAGTTGAATTGTGTAAATATTCTTAGATTAGTGAATGTGCGTATTTATGTATATGTATGCCTATACAATTTACTGACTTGCATATACTTGCATATATTTGCATAATCTTATTCCTTCACAAACATCTGCTTTTTCATATACTTAAATACATCAAGTTTTTAAATACTTCATGATTATACATTCATTTATGCTAAATTTAAATATATATTTCTTGACAGTTGATGTATTTATTCATATATATGTAAGAGTGTTTGTATATTCTTTTAATTGATAATTTTTATTCATCCTATGATAACTGTCAGATAAATATTCAAATCAGTGAGTCTATAAACCAATTTTAATGAGTGAAGTATCTAACATTTTATAAAGATGAATAAATGAAATAAACAATAGCTGCAGTGCGGTAGTAAGCTTATGTGAATATATAAAAAAATGCGCCTTTCAGCGATTTTCTCTGAATATTCACTAATATTCAATCGATAGAAAATGAATAATTTATTTTAAAAAATTTATATCTGCAGTACATTTATTTTATTTTATATTATGAAATTTTTTATTATCTTTTTATGAAAAGCATATAGGAAATCTTATAGACAAACCATTTGTAAAAATGAATAATAGAATATAACTTTTATATAGATCTTACACTTAGTATAATATTTACGTTCTAAGGAACAAGAGCTTTTGAAATAAAGTTTAAATTAGTTAAATAGAAATTAAACATGAGTTATATATAGTTGTTTTATCTATATTGACAATCATTATTTATATAAGAGATTTTAATACATAAAAAATGTTATACAATAATTCATTTCCTGATAATCGAAAAAATTGTTTTAAGATTATTTCAGATTATATAAGTTAATATAATATTAAATGATATAAGAGAAATTTTCTCCTGATATTTATCGTAACGTTTATTTTTTTTCGATAAATGTAAATACTACTGTCTAAAAATATTCATCTTTAGAAAAATTAATCAGTAGCTTAAAGTATTTCTTTAAAAAATTAGAAAATGATTTTTACAAATAAAAAGTGATATCCCTTTGACAAATTTTGGATTATCAAAAATTAAAATGTTCTTCGAAAAAATTTTCAGTCCGTTTTTCAATTAAATATAAATTTCAAACAAGAATTGTAAAATTTTCGTATAAAAATTTGCCATTTTCAATTATCTTTGTAATGCTTTCTTTGCAATTAATTTATTTATCAAATAAATTAATAATTATTTATCAAATAAATTAACAACGATCTAATTTTGGAAGCTGTATATTAAAAATTTTACTTTTTATTAAAGCATTATTTTTTTGGCTTGTATTGTACAATTTTTTTTTTTTAGGATGAATATATTTATAAACATAAACTGCTGATCTGCAAATAAATAAATTTACAATTTCAAAAAATTTTGTACAAACGTATGAATGTTGAAATATTATGATAACTTTGTGATATCAGTGAAAATTATAAATGTATTGATTATGTTTATTTATTTATTTTATTATTTTTTTTAATTCAAGTAACAATGACTTGTAATATAACCTTACAAAATACACTTCTTTAATGTAAGTTATTTCACATAAAATATGCATTGTTCCAATTATATTTTCTAATTCTATTTTGTTAGGAAATATTAATAAAATATATTTACTTATTTTGAAATGAATAATAAAAATATTCGTATAGAATGTTTGTATAAAATATTCTCGATATTTTATTTTATTTATGGTTTTGATTGGCAATGTTAGTCATCTCGTGTTATTATGCATTTCAATGTAAACGGCTATCAGGTAAGTTCATTTAATGAGTTCCGTGAAGAAAGCATTTGCTTAATACACCACCAATCCAAGTATCCACCAATTTTTCAAGCAAACCGATTGACATTTTTCTGTCTCCTTACGTACTACACTTCACTTCCGTCTTCCACTACATTTCAGCACAGTCACACATGCTAACCTGTAGCATTGCCAATGTAAGCATCAGCTCCCTATAAAGTCCTATTTTCGAGCACAATCTGCAACAATCGACTAGTCAAGAAAAGACACCGAAGCCGGTAAAATCTTTACATTCCCGTCACAACCCATCGGTAACTCAACCCCCGGATCGAATGCGAAGGCACGTAATCTATTCGACGTTAGAGTTGCTCGATTGCCTCATAAAATGCCCGACGACATCCGCTCGGCTCCGCTTTCAGCATCCGCTTTTCCATTCCCACTCGACGGGTAACTCGAACGTTCGCTGCATGAGTGAAGGGAGGAGGAGGCCATTACCTTAACCGAACGGGATCTCGATCCACTTCATTGAATAGCGCTTGTTCCTGATTATGATAATGCGAGACATTTTGCGTGGGCTTGACTTCACACTTATGGCGATAATGTGTAAACCGGCAAAGAGAATAATTATGAATTGCTCCGTATCTGCATGTCTCTTCGTATCTTCATTCAAGGATTAAGGAATGTCATGGAAAGTATTTAACCAGCTTGACAGTCAATTATGCCTTGCAAATTGGTAACTATTATCAGGCGTATTTTCGTTGCTATTATTATCGTGTAACTATCGATGAAAATGTAATGAATATTTTTATAAGAAACATTATTTTTCCATGTTAAATTCCTTCTTACAATGTATTTATTAAGAAATTCACCGCAACGAAGAATGATTTTAATAATCAGTAAATATCAGTAAAACAACCATAATCAGTAAATCTTGTTTGTTATAGGTGAGTTAATTGCATTCTATATATTCGATGTCATCAATCATAAGTAAGTGGAAAATTTTCTAGATTTATAAGAAGAAAAAAAGTTGATAACATATATGTATAAATCTAGAAACGTGTTGAAGTAAAATTGAAAGTATTTCTTGTAGAAATAATTCTTAAATAATTTAAAAATTACAATGTAATTCATTGTAACTAAGATGTAGTACATTTCGTATAATTCGTTCTGGATACACGTTTCATAAAATATAATTTTATCCAACGTATGACTAATATCCATAAAAAAAAAGTTCATGATATATGTTACATCAGTGTAAGAGTGTGGGCATGCGCGCACGGGACTGCTTGGGTATCACATGAAAAGAGAGAGTAGATTGATGAAGGAAAAATTGCGAATCTTGCACCTGTATATGCACGAAGTAACCGGAGAAGTAAAGAAAAACAACGAAGAAAAGGAAATCAAGAAAGAAATGAAGTGGCTCAGAGACCTCGTTAATACGGAGACGTAAAGAGCAGAGCTGGAATATGAAAGTATCTCGTTGGTACGACTTACATTAGTCGCGGACAGTTGTGAGTGCAGCTGTAGTAATGTGAAAGACATGGAAGAAAAGGATCGCTGACTCCTTCGAAATATAATTGAGAAATGGGAGGGGGGCAGAGGGTAAAGAAGCTAAATTCGGAAGGGAAAAAAAATGTTCTATAGGAATGGAAAGCCAAAGAAAGCGCAGGAAAAAAATAAACATATAGTTTATTTCTAATTTTTTATAGTTCTCGAACATCAATTTATAGCTTTTCTTTCGCAGGATGTCAGTTTTTTAAAAGATTTTACGAAGTTTCGCACACAATCATCTTGAGCATAAGAGATTTCGAGAGTACTAGATTTAAAACACTTGTAGAGAGTACATGAATAATGTTTCAGAACAATTAAAAATTCTTATGTTTCATGAACTTGAATGATTAAATTGTTAAAAATAACGAGTACAAAAGTATAATAATATTTCTATTCTTTTTTTATTACGTATACTCAAAAAAACTATTAAATACAATAAAAGCATCCACTAAATCTTAGAGAATATTTAATCGTGTAGAATGACGTACTGATCTGTTTTAAACCAGACAGACATAAAAACTTCAAGCTGTACTACCATAGGAAATAGGTAGATATAACTATAAACACCTAATTACAAATGAATATGTGAATAAATTTATTGTTATTATTATTATTATTATTATAACAAGAAGGTTTTCAATTGTATATGATAATAATAAAGGGGAAATAAGATAGTTTCAGTAGTACTTGTCTATATATAGTCGAATTTTCGAAATGAATACTAAATATCTCAGTAAATTTTGAAAATTCTTGCAAAAAATTGAAACAAACATATTATCTTTATAATAATGCCTAATAAATGAATAATTAACTTCATCTAGGAGAAGACTATCATATTTTAAATGTTACATAAACATATTGTTGTTAGAATCGATTAAATGTCATTTATTCTATTTCCATACTTAGACAGTTCTTGAAATTCATTTTTACAGTTGCTGTGGGCTGAGTGAATGTCCTTATATTGATAGAAGATAACTTAAAGAATGGGTCAAATAGTATACAATCAACTCGTCATAAGTCTGTAGACTGAAAAAGCACAAAAGCATATACCAAAAGGGCGATGTCACGTACTTAGTCTGGCTCTTGTATGTTCCTCCTTATTCTTGACGCGTAGAAAGAAAAGGAAGAGCCTGCCCCTAAAAGATAGAGGAGTGTGCGTGTTAAAAACAAGGATAGACAGTGAAGCTCAAAAATGAGGATCGGCCGCGCGAGGGCAGCATTACCTCCGCGCCATTAACTTCCAAAACTTTCCGTCTCGAAATTTCTTCTTGAGTATTGCCCCTTCTCATTTTTTTTCGCGTATCCAGTAGACTTCTTTCTCTTGAAAGCATAATCTGCAGACAAAGATGTGACTCCATTTGGAAATTATCAGTGTATACAACTACGTAGCCTTGCTGATCTGCAGAAGCAAAAAAAAAAAAAATTTTTATTATTTTGAGACCCGATTATATATTTTTTCTAATTTCAATTAATTAGCTTTAATTTGTAATAATATAAATTATTAATCTTTCATTAAACTTTCCTTTATGTGAAAATAGGCAATAAATTTTAATATTATTTAATATTTTTAATTTTTAAATCCAGATGTTTTCGACGTGTAATTGAAACAATAAGCCACTTATCAAGATTATCAATTATAAAATGTATTTTTAGATGAAATGTTGTATGAGTGGTGTGCAATGTTTCTCCACCCATTGATAAACGATTAAAATGTTTTATCTACATATACATTCATTAACGAGTCTAGAAAAATATACGAATATTTTGCGCGTATTGAAGAAGAAATTTCAACTGTTATGCATTACAGCATCTTTCAATTTTCTTCATGCGTTGTTTTTAATTATATAACAATGATCCTGGTATTAGAACAAAAAGAAAGCATAAAACGGAAAATTAATCAGTATTAAAGTTAAGACTGGAGGCGTACCGACAAATATAAAAAACAAAAAACAAGTAAAAAACAAAAGAAACTAAAACCCAACTATAATCGATATCCAGCCGCGTTTATATTTTTCCTTTTTGTCGAAAGGCTTCGATAGGGACGCCTCGCAGTTATGCCTCGAACAATCCGCTGGGATCCTTCTTTCAGACTCGAGATTACAGCTATTGCTTGCTTCCTATAGGCGTATGTTACTGATTCACCAAATCTCCATCACTATACTTTTTTACTCCGTATTTTCGTTTTGTGATAATATTTCAATATCTAGGTGGACGCTTCTGATTTTTCTATTTAAATGGTCTATTCATGAATATGCAACTTTTGGAGGCTCTTGTTAATGTAATCAGTCAAATAACACCGATGAAGCAAGTTAATGCGTAATTCATGTGGATCTACTACAGAAAATTTTTTGATAAATATTTCTCGTTGCTGTATATCGAGGAGTTACAGAATATTCATAGAAACTATGAATATGTTAATAATTCTAATGAGTACAGATTTTGATATAAATCCTCGATAGTGATGCTGAATATAATTCAGCATATTTTAATACAACGCGACTACAAAACATTATCTACTGTCTGGAAAAGAAATAAATGAAATCATCTATGCAAAAATGAAAGAAACTTGCTCTAAAATTTTTCTTTTAATTAGGTTGATTTTTAATACGCATTTTAATAGTATACGTATATTAAAAAAACGTCACAAATAAATATTATCTCTGAACATAACGCCAACCACTATTTAAAATTTTATTTTCCATATGAATAGAAACTGCTTCCAAGTTGAATATAAAATTAAATAGCCTAAAATGTTGATTAAATCCATATAAAATTTAGCAACATCAAATTGAAAAATAAATATATTCGGTATTTTATACTTTTAAAATTTTTAAATATAACGGTCAGATCATGCTTTATTAATAATTAATAATGAATGATAAAAATTAATTTATTAATAATATAATTATTGAAGATGAAAACCGGCATTAAAGATATTTACAGCAATAAAAGTTCTTCATGATAAACAAAACTCATTTATTACAATCATTATTAATCTATATTATGTATTAACATTGCTCTATAACGGGGGGATGTAGTTTGTACAAAAAAATAATTTTTATTTTTTATTTGAATTATCATTTGTTCTGTTGATATTAATTTTTTTTAACAACTCTACAATTTTATTATGGTCTCAAGTTTTGTCATTTCCATTTTCAAAGTTTTAGTGAAATTACTTAACAACGTTTATCTTCTACAGATAATTATGGTAAACATACAAACATGCATACTCATGCACACACACACATGCGCATACATACACTTACAACTACACACATCTCTTAAATACAATAGGGAATATGTTAAAAGAAGTATAAAGAAAATTTTTTCATAATTGTCACATTTAAAATTCTTTGATGTGGTTGTATAGCGTATCTGTATTTGGAAATATGCTTTCCTTTCATTATAGCACTTTAGAAAAATATTCTGAATATATTTCTATTTAAAATTGTACTCAATAGAACGTCTTAAATATTAAAAAATCAAAAATGAAATAGCGATGCATATAAAGTGCGTTAAAAAATTGAATGTTATAGTATGCTGTATTAATTATATTCAATGTATGATGAATATATTACATTTTCATTTATGGATTAATACAAAAATGCAAGCTTAATTTATCACATAATCGGATTTAACAAATCAAAAATGAACTAATTATTAATGTTACTTGATTATTGATGAAAAACGTAAAACAGGAATTATATTTAAAAGAGTCAATTAAAAAATTTAAATAATTAATTTCCAAGACAAAAAAATTAATTTACATGTATTTTAAATGATGTTTTCAAAAAACACGCAGTTAAAATGTAAATTAATCAATCGAGTAGATTTTTTATTATATGATAATATTCTATGAGAAACATTATCAAGTTACAATAGAATACAGAGAACAGACTTGATTAATATAATATATAAAATAAGAGTATTTAAAAAATAAGATAAATATTTTATAAACAATGATAATGCAAACAATGAATAAAATTTTAACAAAGAATATATAGCTGTATTAATATTTAAGTAGAATTAATAAATTAATTAATAATCAGCTATACAATTTCAATAATCTTACATATTTTTACATTAAAACCAAAGGGTATATTTTTCTCCCTTCTTATTTGCTGTACATTTCTATTTTTTTTTATAATATACACAATATTCATTATAAATAAAATGTAATTTGTATTTAAGTAAGCTTCATTAGTAATAATTGTTGAATTTTTTATCGAAGTAAAAATTTCAATTAGTCTTACATACCTGCTTAGTAATTTCTCGTTAGTTTCTGAAATAATTTTATACTATCTTAATAAATTTGTTTGTGAATTTATTTCTATATTTTCGTATGGATATTCAATAAATTTCATTCATTAAATATTCTCTATATTATTTTATATAATGTAAATTGAATAAAACACTTTGCTAATAAGGTTTATGAATTATATTTCAATAGATAAGCGAATATTATAAATTAAATTTAAAATAAGTTATTAAAGAAAGTATAAGTATTAAGGAAACTAGATAATATAAAAAATTGGTTGGATTAGAATCAGAAAAGCACGTACATGCATTTTTTTTTCAATCGAATGCATAATACATAAAGATATTACAAGTCAAATAATTTTCACGTTTTATCTGTATTTCATTTATTATTTCACTGAGAAAATTTAAAATATTGATTGTAATAGGTGGTTTTACGACTTAAATACTATTAGTCGCGAAGAAAATTAAGGAAAACTGAAACCACGTCATCCACCATTCAGAGCTTAAGGGTAAATGATGCATTTCATTTCTAACGAAAGAAAATAAATTTAAACCCAATATAAAAGGCTGATGGCCCGCACATTATGATCCTTCGCTCATATTTCACGTGCGCTCGTTTCTTTCGTCTCTTCTTATTGCATCATTTCTTATCAGCGGGTTTCATTCTTCAGTCGATTCATTCCATCTCTATTCTTTCTGCCCGTCTGCATTCCTCCGTCTCCGGTGCTATTGCATATTTCGTTTTATGACACATAACAGGATCCTCTGCTCTTTTACCCCCGTACTCTTGCAGCTTCTTAACACCCATCGCGCAACCATTTTATCGCTTGGGGAATCGATCTCTTTCGCGAAAATGGCCGCTACCGTTTTTGCTGCATCTAAAGTATTCCCCTAAGGATTTTACATTATTTTTTCACCTTTCTTTGAGTATGAAAAAGTTTTCGATAGTGATATTATTATACGTTGTCGCGAATATCGTAATATAGCGATACTCTGTTTTTTAAATAATGAATAAGAACGTGATATTTCTCTTATATTTATATTTCATTTAAATTTAAATTTCCAACGAAGAAGCAATGGATAAAGTGATATAATGTTGAAAACATTTTATTTTCGAAACTCCTGGATTTAATGGTAAAATGAATTCCGATAAATACTGTTAACTATATTTACAATTAATAATATTTAGAGTTCTTTTTATATCATGATGTTGATGCTAGCTTTTCAATTAAAGTAATAAAAATTTTACAAAATTGAAATATACGTGTAAGCATATATTACTGAAGAATTGTCGTTATTTAATGTTATTCTTTTGTTTGTCCACGATTTTCAAATACCAGTGAATGCAATGAAATCATTGACAAGGCATAGAGAACTAAGACTAAAAGTTTGATCGTCAAATAGTTATCCTAATTAAGGAAAGTTTCACACTGTACGAAGCACGTGAGTGTTTCAAATTTATTATGAACTACCGAGCTAATGACGGAGTCGTTGATGCATAATTTATCTGTAACTGTGCACTTAACTATCGCAAACTGTACTTAAGCGGTGGTCAGCCTATTCCACTAAGCCTCCCACTAAAGTTGCATCCGTGAATTGCTCTGGTAGCTTTAATTTTGCTGTTCATTTGCGTTACTGCATTATTCAGGTAAGACAAAATTGAGTGCGTCACCAGCACGTGAGCGGGCAAATTAAATTAGGATGGTAGCGAAGAATTTTAATTTCTTCAAGAACTTTCAAAACTAAAGTTAATACGTTATACAGAACATAAAATAAATGGCCTAGTACAATCTATATACATTTTATACTTTAAATTACAAGTATCCACATACCATATGCCTTTTATTATTATATTTTATAAAGACCATGTTTGTCAGATATTATATTCGTATTTAAATATTTGTATGTATTGGATTACAAGGTATTTGATTAAACATATTCACCTTACATGAAACGAAAACTTTTGTTTTCGAATCTATATATATATATATATAAATACAAAATTAATTATTGAAATAAATAAGTGAAAAATATTCACTTCTTTAAGCAATAATTTAAATTTTAATCTGAATTAACCATTTTTATTAAGTTGTTTTTCTGTTGACTAGCGATCCTCTATTCGAGAAACATGTGCATGAGAAATATTTAGTAGTAATTAAACGATGATTTAAAATATTAAAAATTAAATATTAAATATTAAATTGAATTTGTATTATACAATATATAAGTGCTTAAAGTAGTCCTCGATGTTCAAAATACCTTTGTTAATACGTCGGTTTGAAAATCAAGTGTTAAATTCACGATTGAAATATAAATTTTTTTATATTATTCATAATGGTTTACTTGCACCTATAAATTCATGACTTTATTTTTATCTGTCATAAAGCGATGCTTCCTGATCCGTCCTATTAAATTACAGGCTGTGTTATTAAACTTTTAAAGTCTACCGTTTAAGCTATTATAAAAATCTATTTGTAACAGAATATAAGCTTTGTTTATAAAATATGAATTACGAATTTACAAATTATTCAATTAATAAATTTCATATTAATATTCATTTATTACAGATATTTTTAACTTCCAGGATATTTTCATTTAAGAAATGAATTTAATCAAGTAATGATTTTTGTTCATTCGTAAATTTACTTGCCATTTTACTATAAAATACGACTGTTCAAAATAACTATACATTAACATTCGAATATGAATATTTTTAAAAGATATTGATTCAGGACTCGATGCCGATTATATTTATTAACATTATTTTTAATGATATTAATTAATTCAATACAATATTTGTACAACTGTTATATTACTTTTAACGTAATAAATAATTAATAAATAATTCACACATAAATACTAGGTACAATTAATAAATAATACATTTATTATAATTTATTAATTCTAAATAAATGAAATTTACAAGTATGTTAATTAAAATGCATTATATGTTTAGCGGTATTACTGTACTCTTAATTATGAAATGTGTTACTGTTGGCTAATTATTATTATCGCTTTTTGTGACATGCGTGCATTATAAAAAATCAGGACAATATTAAATATTTTAAAGGAAATTGGGATGATTTGAATAAAATTGACGTACAGCCTACAATAACTCTGTCATTACATTCCACGTGGTCACTAACTCTATCAGCCTAACTAACGATGATGGGACTAACTCGGCTTCAAAGCTATGAAATAGGCTGCACAATACTGCGTAGTAAATTACCTGGAATATGTTTTCCTGAATTCTTTCCTTACTGGCATTACGTACTTTGTGTACTATAATGTTTATCAGCTTTTCATTATATTTAACTTTTGTCCACCTGCCATTTACTTTACATGTGCTACTGCTTGAGTTACGACAATTACTCCTCGTGAGTAGAGAGCTGACTTTTCTGATACTCCCGACATAATACTTTTGACTCGACAGAAACTATAATATATAATTCTTAATTCTTTTTGAACATTACAATTGAAATATCTACGATGTACACCAGACTGATATTCTTCATTTGCAATAGCCATCTTTATATTTTCAATATTAAATGCAACTTGATCGTATTAAATAAAACAAAACTATATATGGAGATCTTTTATTTATAGTATTTGTTTAGATTTGAATAGATCTTTTAATATTTTTTAATATGAAATATATATATATATAATATGGATTTATTTATTGGATTATAAACTCGCCCTATTAAATTGAAAATTGACCAATAATTTCAATTTTATAACTTTATGCGTATTCGAATATCTGACTTTTATTAAAAAAATAAAATGAATGTCTATCATACTGATAAATTTCTTTAGTAACATATTTCAATTACAATGTTACAATAATAAAAAAAAAAATAGTTGTATACCAAAATGATATACGATGGTATATTATTGCTTTTTTACGCATATAATTTACGAATCATGTCATATTTATATACGTTAACAAAACAAAACAAAAAAAACTTAAATAGGATTCTGATTTTTATTTTTGAGTAATTAGATAATGACAAATTACTAAATAAATCAGGGAGTATGATTTTCAAATATTATATAGAAAATTAATAAAAGTTGTTATTTGGTTCTATTGATTATAAAAAATATTTTGTGCCTTTTAATGAACATTGTTTTGATTAAAGAACAAATATATTTGTAAATAATAGAAAAATTGTTTTTATTTCTTAATTGTTTTTTTTTAACAACTGATGTATAATTTTTAAAATTTGTTAGCATAATCAATATCTATCGCACAAAGTACTATTGCAATTAAATTCGGCTTTGAATTTGAATTATTCTTCTTTTGATTCATGGATTATTCATATTTTTTGAGATTCTTCTCTTTGATTCATTATCTGTTAAATATTTCACAAAAGCACAATTCTATGCAATTAACAAATAATTAGATTCTGTATCGTAATTATTATACGTCATTCGAATCATTACATTATACTTATAATTAGTTAATTGACCAAGTTTGAAATAAAAAAAATTTATATACTTTATAATATGAACGTAATGAATAATAATAATTGAGGATTTGAAAAAATTCTTTTTTTTTTAATTCCATATAGCTGCCATTTGAAAAGTTGACATTCAACGTTATTTAATTATTTTAACAATTATATACTAATATTAATAATTTCATATTTAATATTAAATACATGTTTTGTATAAAAATAAATTTACTTAAAAATAAAAAAATTAATAATGTAAAAACATATTTCATTATTAGTCATTTTTTATATACTAAATATGTAATAAATAAATAATTAAGTTAAATTAAAAATACATTCTAATTCTTGTTTCATATTTTTTTCATAAAATTCATTATCTGGTTTATGTCGATAACTTTGATTTTGTATATAGAGGTATATTAAACTAAGAAACAGTGAGATGCAATGAAAATACATTGGTTAATTACGAATGCGAAAACGACATTCAGCTACGGTTTTCTTTTCTTCATCTTTTATCCCCTCATTCTTGTTCCGCTTGTTTATGTCATTATTTGTCCCTTGTATATTTTAAATTTCTTTTATTCATAATTCATAAGTAGGAGGCGCTATAGTTTTACGGAGGGTTATATGCGCATTCATTTTTTCGTCTTTTTTCTTTACTCTGCTTCTTCAAAATATTCTCAATTCTGGGAAACGAAATAAATCAAAGAATATCATAAATAAAAAAAATATTTCCCTTCCAGTTAACTACAAATACGCTACTTCTAGTACTTATAATGTGTGCATGAAATTTGATAAGATTAATTAATAAACCTATTATATTAATGTATAACAATGTAAATGCATATGACATTATATATTGGGATGATAAGGTAGGACACGAAAGATAATTGAAATATTTGATTATGTAAATTTATTATATTCGAAATTCCAAATATATATTCGAAAATATATATTTAAAATATTATGCACATTATGTAAATACTCTTGAAAAATATAAAAATAATAATTTCTTCATCATTCAAATGCACTCATTGCAAATCTAATACATGTGTGCGTAATGAAATGATATTAATCATTAAACATTTTTAAAGATTCTATATAGCAAAATCCAACATTTTGAGAGGTATTTTATAAATTGTTAAATAAAATATAATTATAAAATTGATAAAAAATCAATGGCTGATTATTTTATGAGTTTCATAATGCATAATTTTATGATGATTATGTAATATATACATTAAATATATCTACTTCTATATATAATATATTTTATAGATATAGATATAGATAGTGTTTAAATTTACACAAAACCAATTGGTATTATTTATGATAATGAATCAACTAATTATAATATTATTGTAATAGTAAACAATACAAGTATAGTAAATACAAAAATTATATAATATTTGATGAACTGTATGTCTTCTAAATAATTTAGAAATTTAAACATTCTTAATTAAATGAGTCAGTTTAAAAATTTTAGCGACGGGTTCGGATTTATTTATAGCATGTTTATGAAACCCCTAAGAAATATTGAGTTTTATTATGTAAATGTACAGAATTTTATTTAAATTGAGAACCGTGAAAAATAATTTTAAAAATAACAATAATCGTTGGATGATTGTTCATGGAAAATGGTGGTACCAAGTATTCTAATTCGTTAATGTTTAATGTACCAATTGCAATTTTATATTGTGGCTTTAACATTCAACAAATAATTTATAAATTTGTTTATAAATATACGCAATCGACAATCCATTATTACTGTAACATTTTTGACGTGGATATAAAGAAGTTCGATCTCTTGTTTGCACTCGTTTTAGCCTTCATGCAGGCTATTTCACCGATTTTCCACTTACATTTCGTGAGCATCGTATTCATGGACCTAGCGCCACCGTCTCAGCTTCAAAAGGTCATCTACTTTGCCTTATATTACCAAGAATATCGATTATAAGCTATCGCTTTGATCGTAGATGCATAATAGAGGTCTGTGCTTTAAGTAATCGTTGGCTAAAATGCGATCGCTCCTCAGGGGATCCCCGTTTCCTCGGATACTTTCAACGCCGCCGGACCAAGGCGTCACCTCAGGATGCTCCGAGAGAGCAAAACGAGCCGTCTGTGAAACCGATTATCGGCCCGGTTCTCGAATAAAAATGCATGGGCGTGTAATGAGAAATCGATGATAACGTTGTGGAATAGAGACCTTCGATCACGCTTTATGGTTGGCTTTAACATGTTTGTTTGTTCACTCGGCAGGTTTAAAGATGTGGGCGAGTGCTTTGTGAGTTAGACACCATAGGATTTTAAATTTAATGAGATATAACGTTTCGTTTTTCAATAATTTGAATTCAAATTAGAGTGGAATCGATGTGGTAAATATTTAGGGATCGCATTTATTTTATTTAGGATTAAGTTATTATTGTTCACATTTTTTTATAAAAACATTGATTATGAATTATATTTATGGGGATAATTTAATTTAAAATTAATGCTCTTTTTTCTATATTGGTATAAGCAAGTGGACCATATGCACATGTCTGGTAAAATATCGATTAAAAATGTGATAATCATAAAATCCTCTCCTTCGAGCTTACCATTATGTAATATGAAGATTTATGAGGCTTTTATGATCGTATGGCTGTCAATATTATTTTCGATTACTTTTCGACAGTTTTTCCTTTTATTTGTTGTTACTTTTCTTTTATCGTAAAATCAATTATAAAAATACAAATAAATTTGTAATATTTTTTATGCAATTTACACGCAAACGTTTTCCACTATTGAATAATAATTTATACAAAAGCTTTATTCGTCATTGTCAATTTAAAGATCATTTTTATAGTGCAGATATAGTTTTAAAAAAGGAAAATAGGGATGATATTAAATAATCTTAATATTTTCATAGAACATATCTAGATAACTCAATAATTATATAATTATTTAATAAAAATAATAGAAAATTTAATAAGGAAGTTTTATTTTATAAATTTATTTTTTACATAATTTTGAAAGTATTTAAAACCAATATAATATGTTAAGATTAATGTGTAACTTTTGGAAATGTTACACTTTAGGATACATAGCACAATGAATATACATATATATATATATATATATAAATATATTTTTGCTTCTAATGTAATAGGAAATAATACAATAAATAATATGAATAATAAATAATTCTATAAATAATACGAATAATAAATATTAAATAATGAATATCTTGGTGACATTTTTGGCCAGTGATTATTTTTATAGTAGTTTATTTCGTATCACTCACGTACATCATTATATCACATATTTTTACTTCTTAAACTACATGTCTTTATTTTTAAGTATCCGCGACAGTACACAACTCCAGTAATTAAAAGAGTAGGGAAATGAATCAATCCATTTATTGAACAGTAAATTAAAGGAGCTTAGAATCAATTGTGATTTATGATCATCAGTGTAGCATGATAGCATTAAACTTGAAAAGAAACAATTTAGTAAAGTACTCCTTTTCAAACTAAGCATCACCACAAATAATGTATGTCGTGCCAAAGCTTGTAATATATCTAACGTCAGTCACCTGTAACATCATTGTTCAAGTGATAAGTACACGTTTGATCAACCGACGTCCAAGAGTGAGTAATATAAATATAATAGGTATAATTTTTGAATTCATAATCGGGGAAAAAGGACATTGATAGTCCCAATGCGATATTGTGACCCGAGCTTTCCCAAGGCGCGATCACCTCTGGGGCCCGAAATTCTGGCCGTAGAGCCCGTCGAGAAATGCATGCCGAGTGCTTACTTTTTCTCTATTTTCGCTCTCCTCCTTCCTCTCGGTATACACCACTTCCCATTAAAAATTACGCTGCGGCCGCTACTGAACCGGAGTTAATGAAGGAAATAAAGAAAATGCATTTCCCTTGGCCAGTCACGTCTCTTTTCTTTTTTTCTTTTTTTTATCTAATTTTATTTCTCTGCGAGAGTCGCTTGTAGCCTTGCGTTTCTATTCATTGATTTTTGCGATTTTTCCAACATCAGATATTTCTTCCTTTGGCGCTTGAACTCATTAACAAAAGGAAGATGTAAAAATGTGGCGAAATAAATAAAAAAGAAAATGCATCTCGAAAGTGTGTAGATCACTTGCACCGGACAATCGTTGCGGCAGATTGTGCCTGTATACGCGTATACATTTTTTTAATTCCACATTCTCCTTTTCGCTATTTTGTCTGATTCCATTTTTGTTTAGTTTACTGCAGCTATATGGAAAAGGGGAGTCTCGAGATTTGCGAGGACTCCCCGTGCGTGCATTAGCTTTATTTATGGAATTCGTGAGAACGTACGTGAATGGGAAAATTGCGAGATTGAGGGTTATTAATTTGAACATCTTTTATAGGTGTGTCAAGAACAGTTGGTTTGTCGCTTTTTTGCCATTTCACGAATACACAAAATTGTGAAATTAAGCAATTCAAAGTTGTTTATGTGCTTTTGTCCTATGTTCACAACTTGATCTTTCTTTTTAAGTAAATAAATTTAGACGGCTGTACAATTATTCATTGTGTCACATTTTACATAAAGTATTAAAAAGAGTAAGTTTATAAGTAGCTTATTACTAATTTATATATAAGAAAAAAATTAATGCATATGCTAATGTAATAATATAAATAAATATAGATTGAATTTTAAAATATTATCATATAATAATAATAATATAATTTATAATAATAATATATAATAATAATAATATATTTTACATAAATGAAATGAAATTATAACTTTCAGTAATTAGATAATTTATCCACGATCACTGTGTAAGGAACTGAATTAATTGATTTAAGATTAGTGGCTTATAACCAAAAGTTAGGGACATTATACTTAAATCTACTCTCATTACTTAAATTCATAACTTAGTTTTTTATAATTTATAATTGTGTCATAAATAATTGAAATTATTAGTAAAGTAAGATAAATATTGATAGTTAGATAATAAAATAGGTTTCAATCGATAGTATGACACTTATTTTTATTTATATTTCATGAAGTTGATAAAATAAATCCTTTCTCTCTCTAAGAAAAAATTTCTCTCGAGAAAATACTGAAATTATATAATTAAGTTCCAAATAATTATATTTGAATTATAATTATGAATTAATTATAAATTAAAATTTTATAACGTTATATTCATAACGTTATATGACATATAACGTATATTTTGATTTTTTTAATGTATAAATTATCCATGCTTTATTGCATGAATTACGGTAGTAAAAAGAATTAAAAGTTTAACATTTAATCGGATTTCTTCCTTTATCGCTAATAGTTTTAATTCTATGTGATGTGTCTTATGGAAACGTTCAACAACGTTACGAAGTCGTTTTATTCTTATATAATAATATCTTTGATTTCTTACTAATGTATTTATGATACGATTCTAAATTTACTTTAAATAAATATTTAATTTTATGTATGGATTTGATTTGATTACATTATATTATTTAATATATATTTTATTTTTTTTAAATAAATTTTACAAAAACTTAGTTCTCCTCTATGTAATATTCTTCATTCAGTTTTATTCATTAGCAAAATTTTATGTTTTTATTTCCATACATAAGACGCGGTTGGGTGCTTGTTAATTATTACTCGATATTATAGTTTATGATATAATAATTTGTTCTCGCAAATTTGAACGACAGTTTATTATTAAGATTATTTTGCAATGCCTTAAAATTTATAAATTTATTTTACTTTCTCTAAATCAACTATTGTTATCACGGAAAATTACAATAATATTTTTAATTATTTATTATAATTGATTTTTACTTCCTGCAATGTATATAAAATATAATTAAGTTTTAGTTAATGAACTTTATTTATATAAATTAATAATTACTGCATCCTTGAATATCTAAGTAGGTAATGTTTTACAATTCAAGCTCATAAATTTATAATTAATTAGTAATTTATCTTTTTAGAATTTATCAGAACTTTGAGTTCTATTTAATTAATATAAATTATTATCAATCTTAGTATATAAATATTTAATTAAACTATATTATAAAATTTAACGAAAAATTAAATTATATTAAAATATCATTATTTTGTCAGGCAATTAATTTTGACACATCATATTTTACAAACAATTCATAACAAAGTTTTTGTACTTATTGCAAAATATCATAATATCCATATATATAATGTCCTTGTAAATTTCAGTATTAATTTGAAAACATTTTATCAAATTAAAATTCATTTTATTAATATTTGACAAATAATTAATTTCGAAACAATATATTTAAATAGATTTTTAATTAAAATGTTCAAAAACTGCATAAAATTAAAAAATGCATATATAAAATTAATTTAATTTTAGACTATAAAATACATATTTTTATAACTATAAATTTTACAGAATTTCACATTTGTATAGAAAAATTCATCAAATACTTTACTGATATAATATTTATGGATTTTATTAATGAAACCTGAAATTAATAAAAAGCAGTAAATTATTTTGTAAAAATTGGTTATTTTTATTTGGAGATAATTTATTTATTGAATACTTACTAATTTAAAATAAATATGATTTATATAAAAACAGTATACTTGTGTTATTCAAATTTTATTAATTATTATTGCTTATATTAATATTTATATTAATTGTTTATATTTATTTATATTAACATTTATATTAATTGTTTATATTTATTTCTATTAATAATTTACAATTACTGAAATTATGGGTATTATTAAATGCTCAAATTATATATTATTAGATTATATTATATATTTAACTGTGTTTTAAGTAAATGCTATAAAATATAATTAAATATAATTTCTATTTGATCAAGTTTTTCAGTTTATTTTAATTCGATAGTTTAAATAATATTGTACATAATAAATATTCATACCATCAATAGGTAATATACGGTAATCTAATTAAATAATTCTGCATACTATAGCTATTTTTGTTCACCTTGTCCATACCATTTAAAATCTATCTTTAATCAAGCTAGCAATAAAGTGTTACCAATTTTATATATTTCGAAATAAAATTAAAACTTTCTTTAACGTTATTTAATTGCATAACTCCTTGAACAAATGTAAATCAAATGTTAAATCAAATGTAAACAGCGAATAAAGTATGAAAGTTGTTGGCTCAGGTGCAACTATCCGAAGAGAAACTTTACTCTCTCGCTCAAACAGTAATGTGTATCACCACCACGGAAATTTAATAGTCTAACGATAAAGCTATTAGTCTTTATTAATTCCTAAGTACGAGAATAAAAGTTTCATGAGGCCGGTGTAGACGTTGTGGGCTGTGGAAAACTTTCGATGAAAATGGCCATGTGTCGTCGCATTGCATTTAATGATGCGCGACTTGTACTTCTAACACCTATCTATTTAAGAACAAATGGCAAACAATTGATTTTAATTAGTGTAGTTTATGGATTTGTTTGAAGAAGACAAAGTTAAGTAATGAATAATATTTTACATAGCAAAAAGACACGTTTTATATTGTAGTAGATTTCCATAAATTTTTGCATCTTAAGTACTTAAGATTAAACCACATATTTATTTTATAAGACACTTAAATTTGTTTTATATTATACAATTCATATACATATATATATAATATATATTATATTATATTATAATATATATATAATATATAATATATAACATAATAAAATATATATCCATATATTTTAATAATCATATATCTAATAGTTAATCATAACTTAAAAATTGTAAAACTTTATATTTTTTACGGTTAATATATTTAGTATACTTTTTAATGTTTTTTTGTTAAAGTTAATAATAAAGTTTAAATATTATATATATAAGTTGCGGCTGCTACTAGATTTTCATATTAAAACGATGTATATTTAAGGATATTTATAACATATTTCATACCTCTTGACTTTTTAGGAGACGTACAGCTTACAGGTAAATCTCATGTTCACACGTTATTTATTTCAATTTACGTTGATATTGTCTTTATATAATTTCTAATAATTAGAAACTATGGCTGAATATTGAAAGATCATAAATTATTATTGATTCTAATTAATATTTTTATTGTAAAATGGGCGACTATCAAAATCGAGCCTTTAGATTTAATTGTGTGAAATAATATAAATTTAAACAATGGTTGTACCATCGACGTGATTAAATTATAAATACGAATAAATGAAATAAGAAAATTATAGTATTAAAACAATGATTCATAATGAGGATATGAAATAACGAAATTCTAACATATGTGCTACAGAAGAAGTGACTTCCATCTAATTTATTATTAAATATTTTGATTCATTTTTGTTTAAATATTCACACCATATTGTGGATAACGCAACTACCTTACTTTTTTGTTATTTAAAGCTGTAGGATATTCACAATTTAAAGGCTTGGAGGATATTTATTTAATAAAGTGAAAGGTACAGTGCTCATTTTTCTGGCCACGAGCCCAATAGGAGCAGCCGTTCTAACAGAGGCGGGTCTGCTTATTTTCATTCTCTCTAGCTTTTGTCGTGTCATCTTACGTCGACTCCCATTTTCTGCCATTTTGACTAGCAAGTCTTGATGAACATAATATCAAGTAATTCAATTAGCGTTGTTGAAATATGATGACTAAAGTGCTCGCAATTTAAGAATACATCAATGGAACGTAAAATGCCAAATCTTGCATTTTATTTAAATATATGAGGAAGCATATTCAATTTCGAACACTATAAAACTGTGAATTAGATAAATTATATATAATTGTATCATATGGGATTACGTTTACAATATTAATGACTCTCAAACTCGAATTATTGTTCTAAATAGTACATAAAGTGGATTAATTTAATGTGAATTGAAAAGAAAATAACAGTTTTATAAATTTCCTATAATTTTAATAAATTTATGAAAACACAGGTCGATCATTTAATGAACCGTAACTGTTATAATACCATTAAATTTACATACAAAAATTTTCATTAAAATGTATCTATCCTCTATATTATTCATTCTGCATTATTTATTCATATTGGAAAATAGCATTCTATATTGTTATTGCGCTCAAAGTGGCATTAAAAGTAAATCGATATCAGAATAAAATTGCCCTAAAATTTTACCATAGCTGCCAATACTAAGCAAATAGTCAATACAAAAGAAGAAAAGGCGATCGACAAAATCTATTAAAATATGTAAGATAATGGGAACGCCTATGTACATAAATCTTTGGCTCCACCAAGGCGTGTCCTTTTAACTAAGCTCTTGGCATCTTTTGGCCAATCGAAAGCTCACGATTTTACCTTGGCCTCTTAGAGCATAGGAAGAAATAGAGAAGAGTTCGCTATAAGTCAAAGAAGAAATTTTAGGTTAAAGGACGAATGCCCTGAGTACCCTCGACGAGGATAAAAGAATTGGGACAAGAGAAATAAAGGCAGGGCATATTATCGGTAAATATCGGCCTATTCGTGGCTTTCCCTTTTTAGAAACCTTTCCCGTACAATCTAGTGAAGTCTAAATTTTCTGCATCGCACTCATCGCACTGAAAGTAAGTGGAACTTTGAGTAAACATAGAGTGCTTGCTTGGTATTATTCTACCGCTATTTACCAAGCATTCGAATGTCTGCTAGTAAGATGTCATCAAAATACAGGAAATTCAGTATATATACGCAGTAAGGTTATTTCGGATAGTTTACAATTTAATGTGGCGATACTCTGGTGAATAATTTGATCCTTTTAGAAAAAAGAAATTTGTTATTGTATATGTATACACGGTTATTTTTAGTTTTTGCAATAAGGACTATTACGGATATGATAGGGCAGGATGATAACAATTTCTATGTAAGTATAAATAAAGAGAAAATAAAAATGTGAATGTTACTAAATTAGAGCGTTTATTTATTTTTTATCTAATAAGTAATTATTTTTATTTTCGCCTTAATGATCATGATGAAGAAAATATATTTCAAATTCAGTTTTCAGTTAAAACAAATTTGATACAGAGTCGTTGATACATAGAAGATTAGTTAAAAGATGCTAATAAATGTGTTTTTATTAAATATTTAACATATTAGGACAATCGCAAAAGTATTTCCACTAAAATACCTATGTTGCATCGAGAAATAAGTTATTTGGCTTCTTATTGTTATGTTATGAATTATTACATATCAAATACATAAGAATTTCATTGACTACTTTTTTATAGAAAAATAATTAGTTATTAAAAATTAATTTGTATAATTAATTCTTACTTGTTATGACTAATTAAAAGCATTTGAAATAATTTTTCATGTATTGTTTCAAAATTAATATAGGATATATTAGTATTAATTTATTTCTATTAAATGATTTTGAACATATAGTAAATGTGCAGGAAAAGTCTGCACGTCTGGAAGAAAGAAGAAATTCATGAGTGACTATCAGCCATGGAAAGATTTATAAAAATTTGAACGGTAAAGGAAATAGTAGGCGGAAGGAGGATACAAAGGAATGAAAATAAAAAAACTACGAAAGTATGCTCTGCCATAAAAGCATAAGAGTATGCTATACTTTCTTGGTTTCCTTGACTTTTTTTAAATAAGGAATTCTATCGTGTCTCATTTCTATTAATATATCTATTATATTTGTAAATATATAAAATATAAATAAAAATAATTATTTCTGCATATAATTAATTTATATAATTGATTAATGTTTTCAAAAACAATTGTGTAATATGCATTAGGACATCTCATTTAAAATATTTATGTATGTATGTAATGTTTAATAATATATTAAATTTTCTGTTCAAGAACATATGTCACTAATACATGTAAAAATTGATTATTATGGATTAGCCTATATTCATATATGTAAGAGATATTAAAATAATAGCATTATTTTTTACATAGACAAGTCATAACACAAATTATATTCCTAAATGTAAACTTGGATAATGAGATTTGAGTTTCCAAAATTTTTTATGAAACAAGAAGAAGCATATAACCTCTTATGTAAAAGCATTATTATACATTTCAAAATTTCATTATATCCATCAAGTATTCTAGAACAACTGGAAGCTACTATGTAAATTATAAATCATTCTAGATCGTATCATAATAACGAGAATACAGGCATTCTATATTTAGTTAGAAGCTTATCTTCAAATGAAGGAAAATATTTATTAGATTTTATCAAAATATAACGTAACTTTGTATGATTTTAACGAAATGTCTAATGGAGTAATTTTATCAAAATTAATTTTAAATTCAAGTTTTTATACTTTGGACTAATCGATTAAATATTTTCTTTTTAATTTTATTAAATGAACACTTATATTTCATACATGAATACAAATTCTTTAAATAAAAAAAGAGTGTTCATTAAAAATGACTTTTTATTTCAATAAAACTTAATTTAATTTATTTATATATATTTACTAATCCCATATTTGCGTTTATAGATCACAAATTAAATTGAAAATAAATGGTGATGATTAATAGTATTTAGAATGCAAGTATTCAATTTATATTTGTAAAATTCAACTCATAAATTTCTAAAAGCGAAATATTTATTATTATTGGAATAATGTTAAAAATATATTCTTTTAGAAATGTAAACGATTAATCCATATATTATATAAATTTAATACTTAATATGTATTTATTTTTGTATTTCATTATGATAACTGATTCATTATCATTATGATAAATTAAAAATAGATACTTTTCCATTAAATGCAATGATTAACTCAAATTATTTAATAATCAAATTATTAGAATAATATTTAAGAAACCTGGGGGATTTCACAAATCTTGGTATTATTATAATATTGGTATAATATTCAAACATTTATTGCTAATTGTAGTTATATATTAAGAGCAATTGCAAGAATATAAACAAGCGTGGAGTACCAAAATATTTCACTTTCTATCGGAATGATTGTGTATGCAACTCGCATGCTCCAGGGAACTTTATCCAGCCGATAAATCGACGCGGAAGATCATAACGTAGATTTTTTCCTTGGTTATGGGCTGTGTAATAAAACGAAGACGCGGACATGATAAGAATATCTATCGGTAGCTTCTCTGAATTAAAATGTCACGTTTGAATACATGTTGGAAACTTGCAGGAATTTGCAGGAATCTGCTAAGAAATTTTTTTCATCTCGGATTTAATTAAAATATATTCTTTTTATCGAAATATGAACATTTTTTAATTTTATATACGATTATTTTAACAGTTATTATCTTTTTTATCATTATTTATCAAACAATTAAGGAAATTATAATTTACAATTATTGTTTACCATTTTAGATATTAACTAAAAATTATTCTTGTTAAGGAATTATTCGAATTAAAAAATCATGAATATGCATTTAAAAGTTTATTTATTAAATAATTGAATTTATAAACATGTATATTTATTTTATATATTTTTTTACGCATAAAAAACGCTTAATAAGTAATGAAGTTTAATATTGTTCAGAATTGCAAAGTATGTATCGAACATATTATTTTTAAATAAAATATTCATATTTCTTCATCATTATTATTAATAGAAATGCAAAAAGGCTATATGAGAATATTTCTATCGTGACTTTTCTCACATTTGGCAAATGTCTCATATTACAATATTCTATTCGAGTAAGTGAAATTATGAATCTCAATTTATAAAGCTCGAAAGGGCATATACACCATCAGTGATAAAAGTACGAATGATTCAGAGATCGATCATGTCATAGATGTTCGTTTCTTTATTCTAACACTCGAATGGGTAACTCCCACAACCTTACTCTGTCATTTTCGCTCCGGCATCTACTGAAGTAATTTTTCATGTTGCAGTTATTCCGTTTTATATTTCCTAATTCCACGTATTCTATATTCTTCTATTTCAAAACTACCGTATGTCTTATCTAACATACTCAGATTTTTTTCGCATTCTTCACTGAATAATCGTTAGCCATGACATGGGAAACAAATTTTCTACTTATGATGAAGTGGAATATAAAATGTAATATAATAATAATAAAGGAAAAGATCAGGTCGTGATCCAGGTACTAGTAAAAATCCAATTATCGGATTCCTGAACTTCAGAAAAACGCGAAATGAGACAGCGAGTCTCGGTTTTAGCTGACGCCACAATGTCGCAGAATGACTTCCTCTTGCAAATAATACTTACGTATACAGAAATAGATATCACTAAAATATCGATAATATTGTGATTATTGTGAATTTAAAAAAGGATATTGGATTTTACGAAATGCAAGTGTAACGAGCAGAAAGGTTTCTAAACGATAAAATCAATGTAAACTTTGTAATTTAATTAATTTGATATAATTAAGAATTGAGTGGGTTTAATTTGAATAAATCTGAATTAGAGTAGGGTAATATTTATTTGACATACATAATCTTTTTCACTTTATATTAAGTATATGTTCTTCTATAGCTTTAGACATTTCAATAAGAAGATATTGCTTTAAATTCACTTTAAGCCCTTCATATAAAAAAAGCTTGTTTTTCAAATAATGACAGGTAACGTCAATCATCATTTAATGAATTTTCTGTCAAATTGTCGGTAAGATTAAAATGGAATGGCTTGAGTCAATTAATTTAATACAATATATGCAATTAGATATTTAGAATTTCATCAACTATTCGCTTATTTCTAGTATATTAAAATTCTAGATTCCCTAATGTTGGTAAAAAAAGTTAAAAGAAGAAAGAAAAAGTAAAAAAAGAGCGAATGTTATCACTGTGAGGAAGTAAAATTTTATCGTAATGGTGTTGAACTATTTCAGTGTATTCCAGTAGTGGATCGATTACCTTGCACGTGCACATACAAATTTGCGTGGAAAGTTGCGTAAAGCAATCGAATAATGAAAGTGTCGGCTGAAAGAACAAAGTGGCCTTGTGAGAGGCAACCAGAGAAGCAATCAAGCATGCGAGCTAACCATGTTTCAGTTAAAAGAGCGTGACGGTCGTCATACAGAGTGTCGATCCGATGACGAATTACTGAGAAGAGACTGAGAGTACCGGCGGCAAAGGCCGAGTGTCACGACCACCGATTTTCTCCCATTGGATTTTTGTTGGCCTCGTACCAAAGGTGAGCTGGAATTACCGTGAACTAGTACGCGGTTACTTGTGTCTACACATGGCGTAAATCGCCCCTGTATTTACCTACATTGAATCCCTGCCAACCGACAATTACCGGTTATCCATTCTTCCGACACCCTCACAAGTACGGCAACTGTTATGCCAAATCCTGGGAAGGGCGCAGTGCCTTAGCCCCCCCCCCCCCCGATTTATCTGCATTCGCAAGGGGTGAGTATTTCTACGTCACGTAGTCTGGACGCTCGAACTTTTCGGTCTTTCTTAAATTTTTCGTTTGTTGTCATTTCCGTTTATTATCATTTCACCATGTTTGTTCTTCTTCGTTCTATTTCGATTAAAGACCTTATGGAACATTGGATTTTGTGTGAAAATAATTGAAATAATGGAACGACCCATTACTTTTGCGTCTTTTTTCTCGTAATGTCAAAGGATTTCTTTACTTTAGTTTATTTATATCAATACTAATACATGCGTATTCATTTGGATTGTAATCAGAGGAACAAACGTTACTTCGTAATAACTAAAATATCTCTATTTATTGTATGATATATTTATTGTATGTTAGTAATTTATTGTCGATGATTTAATAATGAGTTGAACGGATTTTTATCACTTCACGTGAATAGAGTTTTTATTAAGTTAAGAAACTCGCGAAATAATATTATTTGAACTGTGTTGAATTTTAAATTTTGGTCTTGGAAGAAAACGAGATAGAAATGATAAAATATTCATAATTGAGTTGGGAAAGTTCATTGCGAATACGTAATCTTGTATTTGTTATTATTAAAATTTCACAGATTCGCCATTGTAAATGAGAATGTGAATATGTTGAAAACCATGTGAATTTTTTTATAAATTTCCTTCTCGTGTAACCCGATTTAGAATATATAAGTCAAAATACAGAGTCGCTTCGTACCAGCAACTGCCGAATAATCACAGGAAGCGAAATTGAGTTGACCTACTTGCATTAGCATCGTAATATGTCGAACCGGAAGACCGAAATTTCTTTCGAAATTTTCATGCGAGGAAATGCAAACAGTGCATAGACATCGTGAAAATTTCCACGTTTCGTTTCAGTTTTATCGACGAGAAGACGGTGACAAGCGTGTGCGCAGACACGCGCGCGCTTAACAACTCATAAACTCGTCGTCAGCGTCCCGATGTCCCGAGAGAAAAGCGACGTGGGCCGGCTCCTCCGTCCAGGAAATTGAAACAAATATTTTACGAGCTCCAAGTTACGACGATAATATGGTCAAGAGGCGAAATTCCGACGGCCCAAGGCGGCCGGGTGTATGCGTTTATTCTCCGTGCGTGAATTTTATGCGACGTTAAGCGGATCCACCGCGTGAGGAAGTTTGAGTGCGTAGAAACTTGAACGCCGACGTTTTACTGCGTGATTTGCTTTTTATTTTGGTTTGGGACATAATTTTTTGTTTTTATTTAAGATTTTTTACTGTTCTTCTTCTGTATTGCTAATGAAAGAACGAACTCTCATCATATTCCAGCATGAATGATTTGATTATTTATTACCATCACAAATTGCATTTGAGCTTCAACGATTTGCGAATGAAACGTGATTTATCTTACTAAAATGGAACAATTACTTGTTAATTAAAAATATATGTATAAATTCTGAAACTTTCTACTGATATCAAGTTAATATTATTTAGCCAAGATTAAACTATCGTATAAAATGTTAATTCTTTAGCTATATTTATAATATGAAGCAAAGATTCTTGTCTGATTATTATACATTAAAATATATAAAATAATTTGAAGTTGTAATTTTAAGGAATGTTATCATTTTTAAAACCTTTACTAAATTAATTTCATAATATCAACAAATATTGTTTAAACGTTTAGTAAAATAACAATTTTCTTTTTAATTTATTATTTTTTTTAACTTAATTATAGAAGCAATTTACAAAATTTTTTTAACAATGCTATGCATTGAAATAAAATTATTGTTTAATCTAGCAATATTTAAAATATTCTTGATATTCAATTAATTATAATTATTGTAGTAATAAATATAAAAACAAAAATTTTAAATAATGATGAAATATTATTTTATTTATTTTACATTTTACAATGTTTTATACTAGTACTTTAGAAAAACGACAAATTAGGAAATTATTTCTTGATGCTGAAATATAGTTTAATTTTATTATTATATTGTTTAATAATTATATGAAAAATTTAAAAAAATTTCATTGAATCGACATTGAAAATATATGATAAAAATATTAGTTTTTTAAAAGTGAATAAAATTTTTAATGGACGCGACGAAGAAAAATTAGAATACATTTTTTGAAATAGAACATCCTTCAAGACAAATACTCAAAGCTGGTTTGAGAAGGAAAAAAGGCAGTATAGTCGAATTTCACTGATCTTATATTTATAATACTTTGCTAGCCAAAATAATTTTGATGATACTTATAAAAGAACATTTGCCTTAGCACTCGGAAAAGTTGATACTCCATTTACTTTAAGTGGCTTTGAGTAAATCGCACTTTTGGACTTCTTGGAGAAACTCATGGAAAAGTAGCACATCTCGTTGAAACTCTATTTCTACGAGTGCTAGATTCGAAGTTTTAGTTATCCTGAGAAGATTCGTTTACGATACGGGAAGTAAAATAAGTATATGTATTCCTTTGAGATAAAATTATACCAACAAGCTTCCCAATGTTATATAAATAATTTTTGTCTGCTTAATAGATGTGTTATCGTGAAAATGTTTGAATGAAATTATAATAACTTTATCGATACACTTATTAATAGTTGTGACTGTACTAATTATTATTTCGTTAAAGACTTATAGGTAAAAGTAACATCAATATAGTTCCAAAACGTACTTTTCACAACACCATACAGGACTGCGATAATCTAGTAGTATTTTCTGATACCAACATTTCAAATGTCATCAAAGAATTTATGATCACGGCAAACTCGTGTCTCTCTATCTCTGTGTATATATATCGTTCTCCCTCTTTAAAGCTAAGGTCTCTCCTTTAGCGTAGGATCTCTCGTGGTTCTGGAAAATGATTTTCGATAACTAGAAGCACGGAGGTGGTGAGCCATTGGCGGCCCGACAACTCATCTAAACCTCTTTTCTACTCTATCGCTCTTAGATGTACGATAACTTCACACAGAAAACTAGTCTACTGTAGGACAGGAAGGACATACCATTTAGGCTTTATCGGCCTTGCCTACTGATTCTTGCATAACCAGCTCTCAAGGTGCTTTTGCTATCGTGCCTTTTTTCTCTCAGTCAACGACGCTTCGCTACTTCTTTATCGCACAAAAAAATTTTTTATTTATAAAGTTTTAAAATGGTTTACAGGTATAGATAATTTCTTTTCGCGAAAATGGATTATGCCGTATTTTTGTTATTATATTTATCAATGTTCTTATCAATCTAAGGGAATTATATATTTAATATGTATCACAAATTGTTGTACAAATTTGTTACAGTTTCAATAAATTCAATATTGAATTAAGTATAACAGGTTACGTCTGCACATTAATTTTTGTCTAGTTTATTTCTGTAGGATAATCGATGTTCGATGCAGCAGAATTTTACCTTATTGCATGATAGATGTAATATATTAGTTGCATAAATTCTCTCATAATTAATAATATAGAATTTTCATCTTACAAAGCATTCACTTGCAGCATTTACACTTCCAGTTACGATATGTAAATTTATGATAAAACGGTTCGATAGCTTACCAATAATTATCCACTTCTCTCATTCTCTCTTTTAGCGTTTCATTAGAATTATATTTTAACTGTAATCGTACTTTTATTATCGTCGGCTTTGAAATCATCTCGTGCTAGTTGTCTATCACCTACGGTGATTCTTTTTTGGAAAAAGGACACTATTTTTCCCATATGTAATACCCTATAATGGTATGATAAAACCGTCCACTTTCCATCGAATAGATGGAAAAAATAAGAGAAGCTTAATTTGGACCTCGATCGTTTTATCTTCTTGTTGGTCTACCTTTTCTCTAGATCGCACATCCGGGAATTCGTATCTTGCTGCTTTTTTGTCTATTCGTTTTCTTTTATTTTTTGGTAGTCAGCTACGTTAGGCCGTCGCTTCTCGGACTTACCCACGGGTATTGTAGGAAAAACTTTTCCCTCGTGGAAATTCGATTTCGCGCGAGAGCTTTTCAACCCGGCTCTCTTTTTGTCTCTTGCTCGCCCACTTCATTCTTAGTCAACTCTTTCGTCTTCTTCGTTCCATTATTTTACCTCTTTCAGACTACGTTTGAAAGGAAGGATGAATTCATAACGAATTTTTCACGTTATTTTTCACGATGGTCTTGGCTAGATTTCTAGATTCATCGTTTACATTTCAATATTTTTGCTCTTTAATTTTATTTTAGGTTTTGTATGACGTTTTAGGAATTCTAAAGTATGGAATTACTTTTTTTATGGTATTTTAAATGTCTTACTTATATGTTAATAATACATTTTCTTATATATATATATATATATATCTTAATAGGAAAGACTGTAATATTGGAATTTTAGTTTCAATGTAATCATTTATAAAAAATATATCATTTCAAAATTATTTGGTATGAAACAATATCAAATTTGTATTAGTTGGTAAATATAAAAATCTATCATCTTAATTCATAATATATAATACATTTTCGTTTACTACAATCTGCTATGATATATTTATAAATAATAGATAAATCTCAATGTTATTCTGGGATTATACATGAATGTATAAATAAAAGCATTTATATAGGTAATACATATGTACTCTATAACAAAACAATTCATCAATAAGGACTTCTTTTTTCAAATATCCTCGGAAAGTTGCAATACAGCAGAAAAAAAACCACTTAACAAACGACAACAACTAAAAAAGATATTAGCTTTGTTGTTGACAGTGATGTAGTATATTTCAGTGTTTCGGTCAGATAGGCAAGTCAACTATTCCATAGCAATTTTTTTCTTTATTAATTCATTCTACTCATTTTATACTTTTTATACATTTTATGTTATGAGGACTTGTGTTTCATCAGAAACAGGAGAAAACAATTATATGATACTTTACTGTATTGATACTTTTAAGTCAAGAAGTATAAAAATTAATAATATTGTTGATGTGATGTTTTTTTAATTTTCAATGAAGTTGTAGTAAGAATAATGATATCTCTGTTTTTTTTTAAATCTCATTATATTCCTTCTTTTTTTACTATTATGATCGATAACAAAAATTAGTGCTTCATATATGTGTAATTGATTTTTTGTTCAATATGATTGTGTATTTCATTTTTTCATTTTTTGAATAAAGGAGACATGTGTATTAAACACTTTGTAAGAATAATTAAATATTCGTTATTCTAAAGTTCTTCTTTATATGAAATTAATTTTTGTTATTAAATGTATTTAAACTGAACGTAAGGCTATTATTATTATACTTTATACTTACCAAGTATTGGAATAGTACAACTTTAATTTATACATATGTAATACATAAATGTAAGTTTAAAATAATTAATTGTGTTTATGAAGTAATGGATAAATTTGGATAATTTATGTATGTAACAATAGTATCTTAGCAGAATAAAGTTAAGCTAGTGAAAATAAGTTGTAAAAATTGCAATGTAATGAAACAAGTTCGTTTTCAATAGGATTTCAAAGTTATTTTAGTTGTTATTAATATCGAGATATTGTGTACGTTCAGTAAAATTAACTGGGATCAGTTTTCTTATATCTGGTATCGGCTTTTACATGGTAGGAATAAGCCTGAAGTTTGATATTGGATTACATGAAATTCATTTAGGAATAAAATAATGTTAAACTTTAATTGATAAATGCTTTGATGAAAATATGTTTTTCCTTTGTTTTATAACTGAAGATAAGCAACTTCACTTGCCCTGTAATTGTATAAATATATTAATTTCACTCTGATATCTTCTACTGCATATGTAAAATGAATTTTCTAATCTTAACGGTACAAAAGATAGTAATCATAGCAAATTCGAATCAGTGTTAAGAAAATTATTTTCGAAAATTGCGTCTATTGTATAAATTATTCACATATTACCTAACATGGAAACTCTATTATTCGTATTGAATAAGTGTAAAAGATTAATTATACTCTATAATTATGAAAGGTTTTTCTTTAACAATACACGATATGGAAGAATTATTAATTGTAATTACTGATATGGGTATATTTCATAAAAACCTTAAATTCTTTATTGAATATTAATTGAAAATCTCGTATGATTTAAAACTATAAATTTCAATAATAAAAAGCCATCTGTAAAACTACATGGACAAATGTTATAATTTATGTGGTATACGATACTTATAATTTGCCAGACTGGAATGGCAGTTAAAAAGAAACAAACATCGTCATTTGAGCATAAAATCCGTGTACATACCGTTTGCGAAGCAGTTCGAAATCATAGTCCTGCAATAATTTCTCATTTGGATACGAAATATTGAGAACGCGCTGACGAAACGTCGTAGGGACGAAGAGTTCGAAGGCATAAAATGAAATCTGCAGGTAAAGTTACGATATCGCAGATAACGCACAATTACTGCCCTTACGATTATTGGATTTTCACACATCATCGCGATTTATTCGCGGACATTAGCGCACCAAAGTAAATTTAATAACGATTTGGAAAATAGCCGCCCTCCTGCTCTATCAGCTAGAGCGAGATAATAATTCGCGTTCACCCTACGCTATCTTTTCACGCTGGATCGCGCGCTCGCTTTATTTCGGCATGTTCATCGATTACAGCTCGTCGGACGCAGGTCTAAATAAAGAGCGAGCCCGAAGTTATGCGTGGTGCGTGCGCTCGGGAATGATGCGCATTGTTTTTTGAATGTGGGAAAATTGTTTTACCGCCCGCACATTCGGATCGATCGATTTATAATTGAACACTAACAGTAAGCGCGATTTGTTTCCAATGAGTTTTAATATGGCTCACGCGTTATTGCCTTTATTTTAGAATGCAGTATTTCAGGGAAAATGCGCCCATTGATTACTTCGTTGCAATCGTTCTCAACTTTAATGGCAGCTTAAATGAATAAACGATTCCACGACCAAAATAATGATAGGATACTTTTAGACTTTTGTTAAGGTATACGTACAGTCAATGATGTTCATTAGGAATTTAAAATACAACGCAAAAGGGCAGTACACACGTAGACATCTAATACATTATTCCAGTACGCTCAATTGCATCCATAACTCAATTGTATCCATGTATTATCACTATTTTAATCTTAAGTATTTATTAATTTAATTAATTAATTAAATTCAGAGATTTTTTAATTTTTCGTAATCGAATTCAAGGACACCATAATATTTTTTCAGCACTTTTTCAGTGTCATAAATTTATTATCTCATTATTCTACTTACTTGATGTGATAAGTTAGTAAATCGAATTCCTTAAGATACTGTTATATTTTCTTAAAAAATTAAATTTGACACATACACGCACCTACACACAACTATATATATATATATA